>NW_024424230.1:16472446-16537632 GCF_017311325.1 Ursus maritimus | reverse complement strand
GGGGGGGGGGGGGGGGGGGGGGGGGGGGGGGGGGGGGTGATTCCATAATTGACTTAGGATTTTCTTTAAAGCTGTCCCAAGTTTTGATGCTGATAGTCATTTCCCAGATGAGAAATGTTTGTATCACATGCATTGGATTTATATCCTGCTGTTCTGTTTCCGTGCCTTTCTGCATACGGAGTCATTTTCATTTTAATGCTAAATCATAGCATTGAAATAAATGTATCTTGAAGACATTTTCAGTGGCCAACACTTGTAGCAGTGCACCTAATTCAGTTGAAGTGCCAGCCATATGAGCATTTATGACCAAGTACTTGAATAGCTGGCACTGAGAACTGCATCATGACTGCTGTCTAGCAGACATCTACTATAAGGTGCATCCTGATATCAGAGGGGTTAGCATGAAAAAAATATTTCTAAGAATTGAAGAAATATGGCAAACAGTTTTCTCCCCCAGCCATGGGAAGTACAGTAGATCAAAGTCTTCTGTGGATGAGTTTCTTTCCTCTTGGTTTTACAAAGCCTGGAACTCACAGATGCATAATCTGATGGGGAAGGAGATATGAATGGGCAGTTTACAACTAGGATGAATATACAGGTTATTTCCAAAATACCTTTGTGGGGGTTTTTGTTTCAGAAGTATAAACAAGGAAAACCTCTCTTCCGTGACTTTATTTAACTTTTTCTTTTTTTTAAGGAATAAAGATCACCGTCAACCCAGAGTCAAAGGCAGTCTTGGCTGGACAGTTTGTGAAACTGTGTTGCCGGGCAACCGGACATCCCTTTGTACAATATCAGTGGTTTAAAATGAATAAAGAGGTAACTTTTTAAATGTATTTTACTTCCCTTGTCATAAGAAGAGAGAATGATAGCAAATTATTTAGCATCATTTTCCTCAGTGTGTTTTTTGGAATTTTGATCTGGTAGACGTGGCTGTGTTATTACTGAAGTAATCAATAATCATTATTTTGGTAAAACAATTGCAAAAGTTGTCTTATAACAAAAATGGTGAGGGGGTCACCTGGGTGGCTCAGTTGGTTAAGCATCTGCCTTTGGCTCGGGTCATGGTCTCAGAATCCTGGCATCGGGCTCCACGCTCGGCAGGGAGTCTGCTTCTCCCTCTCCCTCTGCCTCTGTCCCTCCCTCTACTCATGTACTCTCTCTCTTTCTCTCTCTCACTCACTCTCTCAAATAAATAAAATCTTTTTTGAAAAATGCTAAGCAATAATAAAATCAATTCTCTAGACTCTAAAAATTGTGGAAAATCAGTATTAGAACAACAGTGTTAACAAATAGTAAATATCACCAGTGCATTCTAACATAGCCATTCAAAATTCCTTAACAACAAATTATGTTCCAACCAAAATGTCTCTCTCTCTTTTTTTTTTAATAACTTTATTTTCTTTGGCAGTATGTGCCCTCTAGTCTCAGAACTTCTAGAGTTGCTTCTTGGTGCCAGCAGCCTGGGTGACTTTGAGCACATTGAAGCACACAGTCTTGCTCAAGGGCCGGCACTCACACACTGTGACAGTGTTGCCCATCTGGACACCCTGAAGCAGGGGGCAGGTGTACGGACATATTCTTGTGGTGCTTCTCAAGGCGGTTCTTTCAGATGTGGTGGAGGAAGTCTCGGTGCATGACAGTGGTCTTCCGTATCTTGATCACCACACTAAACAGAATCTGCCCTCGGATAGAGACGTTACCAGGGAAGGGGCATTTCTTATCAGTATAGGACCCTCAGTGACCTCCTTGGGTATCTTGAAACCCAGACCAAAGTGGTTTTTTTGGGGGTTTTTTGTTGTTGCTGTTGTTGTTTTTTTAAGATTTTATTTATTTATTTATTTGACAGAGAGAGAGACAGCCAGCGAGAGAGGGAACACAAGCAGGGGGAGTGGGAGAGGAAGAAGCAGGCTCCCAGAGGAGTAGGGAGCCTGATGGCGGGGCTCGATCCCAGGACCCCGGGATCACACCCTGAGCCAAAGGCAGACGCTTAACAACTGAGCCACGCAGGCGCCCTTCAGACCAAAGTTTTTATGGTATTGTAGGAGCTTCTCTGCCAATTTCTCCAAGGGAGTCCCTCTTCTTATTTTGAAAGATGGTTGGCTGCTTTGGGTACACGCACTGAATCTGAATGTCTACCATCTTCCCGACCACCTGAAAAAAGGAAACCAAAATCTTTAATTAAAAGATTTTTAAGGTGCCATAGAAGGCAAATTGAAGATTATTTTAAATGTTGCACATAACTATTGTATCAAAAGATTTAGGCTATTGTGGTAAATTCTGAAGCAAAATTCAGGCTAGCGGAGGGGAGCATTATTCTTTTTGTGGAAATACTGTATCCCTGCACCACCCAACAAACAATTTAAAATCACATATTGGAATTATTTTTTCTTAGAAGTTCTTTGAACTACTCTGCCAGTGGGTGTTTCTCGCTGTTCTAGCTAGCCCATGTTGTTTCTCACTTTGCTCGGCTCCTCTCTTCTCCCACTCCACCTCCCCTAACCCCCTTCCCTCCTAGATTGTACCTTGAAACTCCATACTCTTTTCAACCTGCTTGTCAAATAACTAAGCTTTCTTCCAAATCAGTCCTAAGTCTACATTTGCAAACCTGAAACTAAGTTAAAGAGCCATTCTAAGATTATGATCTTTCCTTTAATGGATCATCCTGTGCCTTAGAAGAAATGTGTGGTTTTATACAATTTTTTATTTCCATCCCTTACAGGTAAGGTAGAGCAGCTGAACTCTAGTAAAAAGTTGCATGTAGGCTTTGGTGCTAGACAGGCCTGTGTTGGAATCCTGAGTGTCATCTTTAATGATATGAATTCCTGTCATCTGGGGTTGTGAGAACTTAATAGGATGTTTCATGTACCTAGGCTTTCAGGAGATGGTAACTAAAGTTACTTGTAACATTTTCTCAATTGCAAAGTTGCCTTTATCTTAATAAATGCCTTTTGAGGGAGAAATAACAGACAAAATTGCTACATTAAGCATACCATTTGTAAAATATGCCCTGATTTGAAGAAGGTAAAAATGTAGAGGGTGGGGAATACTTCTTAAATTGGAAGAGTTGTAATAGATTTTAAAGCCCTCACAAGGTCGAGTTTTGTCAGACTACCTCTATGGTCATGGTCATGGGGTTATTTTAAGAGCTATTCATTTAACAAGTGCTTGATGAGCACCTGTCTTGGCCAGGCTGTGATCTAAGGCCGTGGTGATGAAGCATTGACACACAGAGTCCTGCCCCCCCCACCCTCCCCAGTGGGGAGAGACAGCAAACAAATAGGAGAATTGTTTGAGTTAAGAGCTATGAGGAAAATCATCAGGATGATCTAAAGTGAGAAGCCACTAACCATCTTAAGCAGGAGAAGTAACATGATCGGATTTATGTTTTAAAACACAAAGCTGCCATTTGAAGAGAAGCAAGAGAAAAGCAGGAAGACCAGTGAGCTAATGCCTGTGCTAGACTGGAAATAGTGGCAGTGTGGACCAGGGCAGGGCAGTGGAGAGGGAGCAGCGTGCTCAGGTCAGGTTATTTTAGAGGGAGAGTTGACCACACCTGATAGGTTAGAGGTAGAGCGTGAAGAAAAAGGAAGAGAGATCAAGGGATGACCCCTGGATTTTTTACGGAAGCATCTGGAGACATGTTATATACTGAGGTATTGAAGATTGGGAAAGAAATGGATTTAAGGAGAAAAATCAAGGATTTGGTTTTAGAGGCACTAAGTTCAAAATGCCTGTTAGACATCTACATGAATCAGCTAGACAGTTTGGATATCGGGAGAGTCTTTGAAAGTTTATGTTACAGAAGACAAACTAGTAAAGAGACTAAGAAGAATCTGCCAGAGAGATGGGAGGAAATCCAGCAGAGGGTGGTATGAAGCCTAAAAGGGAAAGTATTTCAAGAAAAAAGGGGTAGTTAGCATTTTCGGTGCTGCTGAGAGGAGGGGGTGCAAGTCAAGGGAGGTTTGTTTGGGGTTTTTTACTTATTTAAGGTACAAAGGACTAGAGTATGTTTTTGAGAGTGATACAATAAAAGAGAAATAGATGGTAAAGCAGAGAGAAAATTGCAGGAGCAAGGTCAGAGAGGATGGGATTGGCAGGAGAGGAAAAAGTTTTCCTCTTCCCTCTTATGTTCATTCTCTGGGTGCCTGTGAATTAACTGACATAATACAGATGGACAAGAGAAGTGTATTCATATGGAACTTACAAAGGAAGTGGCTCCATGAATAAAGTTAGAGCCCTGCACACCTAATTTAGTAAGGAAAAGGGAAGAGGGAGAAGGGCCTCTATGAGAGGAACAAATGGGTTTCTTTAAGAAATACAAAGGGATTTCTAGAAGAATAAACAGGAGATAAGGAAGTTTGACCATGTTTATTCATGCAGGTGCAAGTGGTCTTCCCATCTTCATCATGGCCATAAAACTCTCCTGGAGAGGGGATTTGTGGTAGGTTTATTCTTGGTCTCCTTCCTGGATAAAGCCACCCTGAAGAAGGAATTTATGGTAGCCTCATTTCCGAGAAGTGTCTACTCTTAGTCAGATAGGGGAGTCTCTGAGAAAGCTGCTTGCTTTCTTTTTTTTTTTTTTTTTTAAGATTTTTTATTTATTTATGTGACAGAGAGACAGGCAGCGAGAGAGGGAACACAGCAGGGGGAGTGGGAGAGGAAGAAGCAGGCTCACAGCGGAGGAGCCCGATGTGGGACTCGATCCCGGGATGCCGGGATCACGCCCTGAGCCAAAGGCAGACGCTTTAACGGCTGCGCTACCCAGGCGCCCCAGAAAGCTGCTTTCTATACCTGTTGATCCCAAATGTCTGCAGCTTGAACTAGTCTGCGTACCAGCTCTGAGGTTCTGAGCAGATCCCCACAGATCCTAAGCCCAAGTAGCCTTTGCCAGGAAGACACATTTTCTGTTTTAACAGGAGAAAAGAGAGCAGTTATACAGATAGCTCTGTGACTTGGTGGCAGGAAGAGGAGAGTTTCTATCTGAAGTCGGTGGCTGAAAGAAGCAGGATTGGAGGAGGTTTGAAGAGAGACAAAGTATGCATTGATGGTCTGGTAGGAAAGCCGACAGTACATTAACACGGTGCCAAGTGCAGCCGGCCATGCTAGTTGTCAGATCTTCAGCAGAATGCTCTTTCTGTGCTGCAGGTTCTGAGGGGGGAGAGTGGAATTCAGTTGGGGTTTGGAGAGAGAGGGGCACTCGGCCAAGCCCCTTGGCAATGTGGCAGAAGTGGGTGGCACTTACAAATTGATGAGAGCAGCAGAGGTGAAAGAAACCTTAATGTGGTAACCAGAGCCCTGGAGGGGAGCTTGGGAAACCCTTGGGTGGCCATTTCTTCCCATCACTGACGTGCTTTCCATAGCCCTTCTCCACGCAGACCCTGAAAGAAGAGTAGTGGTTCCGGAGTGTATCCTCTTGTAGAATTTTGCAGATGAGAAAATGGGGTCTCAAGGTGAACTAACTTGCTTATATACTCACAGCCAATTTGGCCAGAATTGAAATGAATAGCCAAGCTTAACTTTCTGTGTTACTTATAAATTTGCCATTGTAGATTCTTTAAATACTAATGAGTTGAACAGTTTTAAATGACAGAACAGATACTTTTCTGTTAGTTTTTGGAATATCTGTGGGAGAGAGCTTAACTCTGTAGTTAATGGATTTGTAAAACAGTGTGGATTTCTAAGACTTTAGTCTTAAATTATTCAACATGTTGTTTGTTTTTTTAAGTAAAAAATATTTTAGAACTTGGGGGGGGAAATATGCTTTTCAAAGCTCCAGAGAAATCGACACATTTTTGCATGGTGCATTTTTATAAGGTGTGTTTTGATGAGTCATTCATTTACATTCTCTTACTGATTCTTTCGCAGATTCCAAACGGAAATGCATCGGAACTTATTTTTAATGCAGTGCATGTAAAAGATGCAGGCTTTTATGTCTGTCGAGTTAATAATAATTTCACCTTTGAATTCAGCCAGTGGTCACAGCTGGATGTTTGTGATGTCACTGAAGTAACAGGAAGCTTCCAGGGTAAGTGATAAATTAAGTTGAATATTAGGATGGGAATTGCCTTATTTTATTTTGAATGTTTACTTGAATTTCACAGTGTCACAAACAGGACCGGAAGCTCCCGTACGTACTTATCACCAGCAGAAGATAACCAGTTGCTCAGACTTTATCCCATGTGCTTTGATCCCTTCTCTGCCGACACGTACACATGCAGATGCCTTAGACTGGCCCTGCCGCTGGTGTCTGCGAACGTCCCTTCTGTTTCTTTCTACACTGTATGCCTTTCTCCCAAACTGTTGTATTGCTCTGACAAAATCATATTGTGGAATAAAACCTCGAGAGTTGCCTTTGGCGTGAAAGGGCATGCAGCGTATCATTCCCCACAATAAAGCATTTCATTGGACTGTTTTTCTACTCTCTGTCATCCAGCTTCTTAGGCCAGTAACTCGTACTGACTTTAAAAATCTCCCTATTCTGAAGAGTAGTCATCAGATGTTATTTTCTGTATTCACACTCACAGTCAGGGACTGTATTCTTTGTCATTGTCAGACAGAAAGAATAGGTGGGAAACTTACCTGTCTTGTCTCCATTCTTCTTTCTCAGTTTAGCTTTTCCTAAAAATAGTCATTATTAAACAAGGGAATTATTTATCTTTCTAGAATATTTCTGTGTGTTGTAATGAACTTAAATATGTTTGTAAATTAAATCCTGTTCATTCAGCAAAGATTGATCACCTGCAGTGTGTGAGACACTAAGTTTCATGATGGAGACTTGGTGTTGGGTTAACACTGACAAGTCCTCCTTCCTCGAGGACCTTAGAGCAACACATGAGTGTTCAATAAAGAACGCTTTCTGGGGGCGTCTGGGTGGTTCAGTCAGTTAAGCATTGGACTCTTGATTTCGGCTCAGGTCATGATCTCAGGGTCATGAGATCCAGCCCTGTGTTGGGTTCCGTACTGAGTGTGGAGTCTGCGTAAGATTCTCTCTCTCTGTCCTCCTCCTCTCCCACCCCCCATGGGTGCACACGTGTGCACACGCTCTCTCTCTCTCTGTCTTTAAAATAAATCTTTAAAAAAATAATAGTAATAATGCTTTCCGGTGTCTGCCTCAGAAAGAAATGCTAGTGATCATCCATCCATATTTATTCCATGCTAATAACAAAACTCCTTTTAATAAGTTAAATCAAACAGCAGAATCTGTAACTTTCTGTGTTGAATGTGAATATCACTCAAGATGTTAATAAGCTGTTTGCCCCCACCAGAAAGAACCTGTGGCCAAACGTGTGGAAACCACTTGAACTATTTTGCCCTTCTAAATACACAAAGCATACTAACACTTAAAGCTCTGAGAAGTCTTAAAAAAGAAACAAAGAAAAAACCTCTGAGAAGTCCTGTAATAAAAAAATCTGTTTACCTTTGTTTAACCCAGAATTTTCTAAATGTACTTGTCTACAGCATTCTTTTATCCAGAGACCATCTCTTAGTATTTCTAGAAATGTCACAGTTTTATGAAACATAGTTTTAGGAGGTACTGTTAAGGATTATTTAAAAAATTAACTTGAAAACACCTTTTTTTGTTGTTTTTTTAGTTAAACGGGGAAAAATTTTTCTTACTAAGAGATTTTATTTATGTTCAGTGATGTTTTTCTTTTAATTTAAGGAAGTGTGGATGGCATCTCTGAACCCAAGTTGCAAATCTGCGTTGAACCAAGGTCCCAAAAGCTGATGCCTGGCAGCACATTGGTCTTACAGTGTGTTGCTGTTGGAAGCCCTATTCCTCACTACCAGTGGTTCAAAAATGAATCACCATTAATACATGAAACAAAAAAGCTATACATGGTAAGAAGTTGGTTATTTGGGTATTTTTCATGTTGATTATAAAATAAGTAGTATGATTGAAAATTAAGACAAACTTTAAAATTCATATTCATTGGGGTGTTTTAATGTCTTCCTTATTTTCATTTCAGTTCCCTTGTTATTCAGTATTAACTCATTCTTATATTTACAAAAGTGCTGGAACATAACCCTAGCCCACATCTAAGGGCTTATACTAAAATGTCAGATAGGGCGCCTGGCTGGCTCAGTCAATGGAGTGTGCAGCTCTTCATCATGGGGTTATGAGTTCAAACCCCAAGTTGAGTGTAGAGAGTACTTAAAAATGAAATCTTAAAATGTCAAATAGTACTACACCTAACTCACCGTTATTGGAATCATTGTATCATTTGCCTGCTAGTATTTAACCTAATAAATGGAAATCATCTAAGAATGTCAAGTCCTCTGAAGTGTTACAAGTTTTTTTCCTAATTCAAAATAAGTTTCTCTCCAAGCCAATTAAAATTAAACTGAAAGGAAATGTGTGTGTGTGTGTTCTCATATTGATAATAGGTACCTTATGTGGATCTGGAACATCAGGGAACGTACTGGTGTCATGTATATAATGATCGAGAGAGTCAAGATAGCAAGAAGGTAGAAATCATCATAGGTAAGCAATCTTACTCAGTGGTCTGACAAGTGGAGTAGAGGTTATAGAAAATAAAACACAAAAGCAATGGAAATTTTGCTTTTTACCCCATTTGATTTAATGTCGTGTTAAGTATCCAGAGTTATATTGTTTATATAGAAATTCAAGAGAATACATACTAAATTCACTATCATAAACATTTGTGGCAAAAAAAAGAAGTATTCTTTAAAACTTTAGTTATAAAAACCTTGATTTAAGTGGGAAAAGATTTCTAATAAAACACTTTTAAAAACCAAGCATTGCAGACATAGAAAGGAAAGAATGATCGTTAACCAACAGTCCCCATTATAAAGTTCGTAATCTGGGAGTTTGCTCTGTTTAAGCTTAATGCATTTATAGTTAGGTTGTCAACAGTAGGAGAGTTGATGCATATGTTGGTTTGCCAACATATTTCTGTGATATTTATTTCTCTGCTTACCTGATGGCTGCCCTTCCTAAGATCATGAATTACAGTATATTCACATTTGTTTTCTCTGGAACAAGGAAGAACAGATGAGGCAGTGGAGTGCACTGAAGGTAGTGTAATCCTTTGGTTTGAAACCACATATCCTGCATGCTGGTTCCTCTGGGGATTGGTGGTGTGCTCGAGCCTGCTGAATGCAGTGATGGAAAAAATACTAGCTATAAGAAAGAAATTTCACTGAGTCTCAGGATTTGTAAATTGCCAGGGACACTGTTAAACTAACAAACTATTAAAGTAACTAATTTTCCATTGATTTTCTATTGCATATAAGAATAGCATTTCTGAACATCTTATGAATAGGAAACATTTACAATTAATTCTTAATGTTAATTTTTATCTTTATAAAATTTGTTAAAAAGGTAGATGGCTATACTATTATGGATAATTGTTTGAATGATTTTAGCCATGATTATATGCTGTTCAAATGCAAATGTGGCTTCTGTGAGTTTCAGAAGAGGCGATTTCTTCTTGAATACATGTTTTATCAAATATCTAATATTTATTTCAGTATAAAATTGGTAAGATCCATTTTTTGAAGCTACAAGTCTGTAGATTAATCAACCATGTCATCTTTACCATAATATATAAAGAGAACTGGAAAATCTCTTTCAACATAAGCTTTTAAATTTGTTTTAATTATGCAAAGCATTGTACATAAGTTCCAATGAGTAAATTTTAATACTTAAGTTACCTTCCCTTAGTACATCACATTGTCTTATAGAATTCGGTTTGTAGATAGCAAAGTATTTTTTCAATTTCTGCTTCTTTAAACTATTATACAATCTTGGGCTCTATTTGGGTAAAAAAAAAAAAAAAAAGTTTTTTGTTTCCTGGGTTTTCATGTCTTTCTTATCTCTATGGTGTCACGTTGAAATGCTGTACTTACTGTTTTTGTCCTAATGCATACTTTTGAACCCGAATTTTAGCGTAAGGGGGATTCCAATCCTGTTGCGTATAGAGGTCTTAAAGCTATGTGAAGAAATCCTTACAAACTCCTCTTCCTTCTCTTACTTCTTTTTTGCTTAATTGCATGATTTTTCAACTTTCCAAAGTTGAATATCTCTAAGAACAAATATAAACCAGCACTGCTGTTTGTGTGATGCATGGAAATTCCTGCCTTGCTGTGCTGTTTCTTTACCTGTATGATTATCTCTATAGTTTTCACAGTAGCAAACACACTGTCAAATTCCAATTTTCACATAAACCTTTCAGCACACTTAGAGCTAAAGATCCAACTGTGAAACTACTTCAGAAATTTCAAATGGGAGAATTAGATCCAACTTTTCTTTCTAAAAACCTGTAAAAGTTGAGATGTTTTGTAATTTGTGGATTGACACATTCCATTAACAGTGTCCCACATCATATCTTTTTTTTTTTAACCTGCAGAACATGATGTTACTTATTTCACTTTATGTATTTTGTTAAAGATATTTGGACAAAAGGTTGGGGATTGAATAAGGGCAGCTCAGGGGATTTTTTTAGGGCAGTGAAACTATTCTGTATGATCATTGTAATGGTGAATACATGTCTGCAAGTTTTTAAAATCATTTAGTAGGAGGTCAGAGGAGGGGGAATCCCAGGATAGAATGCAGAATGTGACCAAAGAATCTAAATGCGTTACAAATGTATGCAGCAACCTTAGTGAAGAGGGGAAGGAAAAACAAGGTGCTGACCTAAGTAACTAGAAATGAAGTCTGTAAGACAAGAAGCAGAAGAAATTGTACGGAGCCCTGGACTCTAGTTGATGATGCTCTTCCGTTGACTTATGTCACAGATAAGAATAAGTTCCTCTGTGACATCTTATTAAGAGCATAACATTTGTAATTTATTGTTAATGTTAATTTGCATCTTCATAAGATTCGTAAAGGAAAAATAGATTGCTATAATGTCATCGGTATTTGCTCAGATGATTTTATCTGTCCTTCAGCCAGAGAGTACAGGTTAATAATTCTGAAACTACTGTACCTCCAGAAACACATTATACCCGTCTAAGCATGAGAAGAACATCAACTGATCCAAAGTGAGAGACATTCCACAAAGTCCCTCACCGGTAAACTTCACAACTGTGAAGGCCATCAGAAACAGGGAAAGCCTCAGAAACGGTCACAATAAAGAGCCCGAGGAGACATAAGAAAATATAACATGGTGTCCTGCATGCTGGGGAAAAAAGGATATTAATGGTTCATTAGTTATGACAAATACACCTTATGCCTTATTAAACGTAAGATGTGAAAGTAGGGAGGCTAGGTGTGGGTGTATACAGGAATTCTTCTTTACTGTCTTCACATTAGTTCTGTATATTTCAAACTATTCTAAAATTAAAAGTTATTAAAGAAGAAGAAATCATTTGAGATTGTTTCTTAGTTTCACAAAGTTTATCATTGAGGCCACAGACCTATCCCTTAACTGTTTGTCCCAAAAGGTCAGAATATCTAAAACTTTGCACAAATGATAAATGAGTCCATTCAGCTTTTTGTCACTTAATGAAAGTAGCAATAGCTCAAAAGTCCTACACAATATCAGCAGTAGGGTTCTTTCATGCTTAGTAGTTGCATGGCTTCTCCATGAAGGCATTTGAAAAGTTCTAAACTAATGAAATATTATAACATGATTTAATAGCTTGAAACCTACTTCTCTGATTAGTCTTACTATTTGTGCTAAATTGACAGTTCGATTATTTAAAACTAATCTGTTTTCTCTTATTTCATTTTAGATGAATTAAATAATCTTGGACATCCTGGTGAGTAATATAAACATAAAACATTAGCTTGAATATAATAACTAGATATTCTTTTGCTATAGTAGTACTAGTAATTTTTTTCTTTGTTAAAGTAGTACAATTTAGGGTTGAAATTAGTACTTACATGAAGGATAATTTCATGCAAGTGAAAATATTAAAAATATTCTAGATTATAAGACTACAGAAAAGTAAGTATACTGCAACTACAGAAATATCAGTGTATATTTTTATCATTGTGTCATCTGTGTCATAAAAAGGCAGTTAACGGAGTATCTGTATCTGAAGTAAAAGGTGTGTGAGTGAGGATCGTTGGTGCTATACAGAGAAATAGGTGGTCATGGACCATTAAGAGACAGACAGTGGGGGCACCTGGGTGGCTCAGTCGGTTAAGCATCTGCTTTCGTCTCAGGGCATGATCCTGGGGTCCTGGGATCGAACCCCACTTTCTGGCTTCTTGCTCAGTGGGGAGCCTGCTTCTCTCTCTCCCTGACCACCCCACTCATGCTATCAGTATCTCCCTCTCTCTCTCAAATAAATAAATAAAATCTTTAAAAAGAGAGAGAGACTGACGGCAGGAAGAATTTGTCACGGTGGCCAATTTAATCAGATTTCTGAACACGTGAAGCTAAAGGGAAAGCCTCAGCTGTGGTGAAAGGCATAGTAATACTGAGGACCGTGTAAAGACAGGGGTCATCAGGGTGGGCCTAAGATCCTGAAAGGTAGTGATGGAGCCTGCGAAAATATCTGAAACTTAAACCTTACACAAGTCATTTAAGAAGGCAGTTACATCCATAAGAACTAGAAAGATCGGTAGGGGAAGAAAGGGATAAAGAAAGGGGGGGTGATCAGAGGGGGGAGTGAAGCATGAGAGACTATGGACTCTGAGAAACAAACTGAGGGCCTCAGAGGGGAGGGGGGTGGGGGAATGGGATAGACCGGTGATGGGTAGTAAGGAGGGCACGTATTGCATGGTGCACTGGGTGTTACACGCAACTAATGAATCATCGAACTTTACATCGGAAACCGGGGATGTACTGTATGGTGACTAACATAATATAATTAAAAAACATTAAAAAAAAAAAGGCAGTTACATCATTTAATGTTTACAGCGATCCCTCGTACTCTCAACATGTTATGTCTCATTATTTTAGCACTGTAACTAGTCTGCTTAGTTTCATGCCCAAATTTTACTAATAAACATCTATTATTGTGAGCGATGATCGGGCTGTGCCCATTACATAGATGCAAATGAGACCAACCGGAAGGCCCCTGTTACCCATGTGCTGTCCTGCTGAGGAGCCTCACGGGGACGTGTGCTTCAGACGTCCAAATGCATGCAGTGACGGAGCTAGTCGTGTCTCTCGGTCTCGTTAGAATCCTCTTTTCCTAAGTTGGTCTCTTATTTCTTGCTATTCAGTGAACACTGTGAAAAGTTATTTCAGGAAAACTTGCAAGAAACCACCACTAAGCTTCTAAGATTTTCCTGGCCCCCTCTTCCATTATATCCTTATTTGTCAAGAATCAAGAGATGCCCCCAACACTTAAGTTTTTGAAAAAGAAAATTTTTAATGAACTTTTAATAGACTCCAATTGTTATATATATTATTAAGAATGCAAACAGTGTTACCCTGTCTTTAATAGTAGACACATTACTGACTCAACTCCCATCTTTCCCTGCATCTTTTCCTGCATGGTCCTTAGGATGGGAGGTTTTTCGTTTTATGTATATAGATGCCAAACAGCATGGACTATGGAGTGAGACTTACTAGCTCAATTACTTTGAGCAAGTGACTCAATCTCTCTGTGCCTCAGATTTGTTATCTATATAATAGAGGAAGTATATACCTCATAGACAAGGTGAGGCTTATTTAAATCCATTATATTTAAAGTGCATAGAACAGTACCAGGCAAGCCTTCAGTAACTGTTAACCATTCCTGCTACTGCTTACCACCCACCATTTTCAGACTAATTTCTCCCTAGCATATTAAAGATTACTACCCCCAGCTGTGGTCGTTAATTACTGAAAACATTCCCCTGTCCTAATTCTACTCTGTCCATCCAGGTATGTTTATCAAGATTCTGAAAATATTAAGGGATGCTTGGGTGGCTCAGTTGGTTAAGCGTATACCTTCAGCTCAGGTCATGATCCCAGAATCCTGGGATCGAGTCCCACATTGGGCTCCTTGCTCAGTGGGGAGCCTACTTCTTCCTCTGCCTGCCACTCCCCCAGCTTATGCGCTTGCTCTCTGACAAATGGATAAATAAAATCTTTAAAAAAAAAATCTGAAAATATTGAAATTTAATTAGTTAGCCATTAGAAATCACATTCTGTCTTTTGTTGCTGCTAATGTTATTGTTTGGTTTCCATATATCTTTAACCCTGCAGATATTTGTATCATGGACAGTAACACCTTATCTTTTTTATATTTTTATCTTTTTGTAGACAATAAAGAGCAAACAGCTGATCAGCCTTTGGGTGAGTAGAGCTTTAAAATGCTTGGTTAAAGGATGTGTGAGTGGCTTAGTCGATTAAGTGTCTGACTCTTGATTTTAGCTCAGATCTCAATCTCAGGGTTGTGAGTTCAAGCCCCGCATTGGGCTCCATGCCAGGCATGGAGTCTACTTAATAAAAAAATAAATAAATAAAATGCTTGGTCAAAATAGGGGTGCCTGGGTGGCTCAGTCAGTTGGGCATCCAATTCTTGGTTTCAGCTCAGGTTGTGATCTCACAGAGTATGCTTGAGTCTCTCTCCCTCTCCTTCTGCCCCTCCCCACCCTGCTCGCAAACTTTCTCTCTCTCAAATGAATAAATATTTTTTTAAAATAAATAAAATGCTTGGTCAAAATGCAACTTTATAATGCTTTTATGGTTGTCATGAAGGGATTCAAGACAATTTAATTTGACATTATAAATGTTTAAATGACACTGAGACCAATGTTTTATTTTGCATATTTGTAAAAGAAATTATAGAACAGGGAGCTTAAGATTATGAATTCAGCTTCCGGGACCTAGTCAGCTTCTGTGGAGTGATGTCTTTGTTTTGGCAGCATGCAGACAAACAACTGGGTAAACAAGAAACTTGCACATGTTACATAGAAGTGATTAATGCTATCTCTTAGTGGGGTTAGAGATTGGAGAAGCAGCAGAGAGGTTGCAATAGCAGTTTTATATTTTAAAAGATGAATGACATAGGGCTTGGCTGGCTTGGTCAGTGGAGCATGTGACTCGATCTCAGGGTTGTGAGTTCAAGCTCCACCTTGGGTATAGAGATTACTTAAAAAATTTTTTTAAAAAATCTAAAAAAAAAAAAAAGATAAATAGAAGGGCCTTCCAGACAGAGGAAGCATGAAATCGCAAGCATGCTGTTGTAGAGAATGAGCCAGTGTGCTGTATTTTGGAAACTGTGAGTAACACACAGTCCTCTAGAGCACAAAGAGAAAGCGGGAGAGAAGCCGGAAGACACCAGCCCTTGAGGACCCTGCTTTCTCATGCAATCCATTGGAAGAAAACTTGGGTTGATGGAGGGCTGTGGTTTGTCTCTCTGAAAGGCCAGGCTGACATGGATGGAGAAAGTAAACTGGAGGGAGATGTTTTGGTTAGGAGAAAAATTAAGAGACTGTTGCAGTAGTCTAAATAAGAAATCATAGGAATATAAACTAGGATACAAGCAATTCAAATGCAGAAGACAGAGAGCAGACTCCGAAGATCTTTAGGCAATGGAATCAGTAAGCTATTCTCATTACCTTGCTATAGGGCATAGAAAGTAGAGCGGAATCACCATGCCTGCTCAGATCCCTGCGTGGCCCACTAGGGGGGCAGCCATAACAGCCCACTGAGTTAGAGAATGCAGAATGGGAGGCAAGATTCAGAGGACAGATGACCATCCGTTTGGGACCTAAGCTGTATGAGGTATTTGATCTCATCTAGGTGAAGATATGCAGCAGCAATTTTGTATATGGATCTGGAGCTCTAAGTGGGGGGCCAGGATTAGAGGAGAGTTACAAGCATCATCAGCACAGAGATGGAAATTCAAACCAAGCGGTAGCATACATGAGATTACCACAGGCCACAGAAAAAAAGGGCACAAACTGGGTAACTTGGGGGGAGGTGGGAGGGAAGCAGTTCATACAGTATTTTTTAACAGAATCAGTTGTCACTAATCAGGTATTATATCAAAATTTAGATTTCTAGCTTCTTTTGTAAAGTGGTAGCTTTTGAGAGGTAGCTCTGCTACATAGTGGCTGCCCCTTTAAAAGGGGCTTGTGCTCCTCTGTTTTCCTGTTGTACAACTTTGGGCCTGCTTCACTCTCTCCCCCTCCCTCTCCTTCCCCACGTGGTCTTGCCATGTAGCTAAATTTCTTTACATGGTGGCTGGGTCTCAAAAGTGGAAGTTGTCCGGACTTCCTAAGGTTTAGACCTAGAACTGGCAGGTGTCATACCAAATTATGTTGTTCAGAGAGAATCACAGGGCAGCCCAGATTCGGGGTGGGAGCTGGGGCGCAGGTCTGTACCCTGAGGACAAGGATGCTGTGGCTCCTTGGAGGTCACCGCCTTCCACCACTTCTGGAGAGGAAGGCTTGGACTTTACTTTGTAGGATATAGAGATTAAAAGATTTTGTGCAGGGGCACCTGGATGGCTCAGTTGTTTAAGTGTCTGCCTTCAGCTCAGGTCATGATCTCAGGGTCCTGGGATTGAGTCCCGCATTGGGCTCCCTGCTCTTTGGGGAGTCTGCTTCTCCCTCTGCCCCTCCCTTCCTGCCCCCCCCCACTTCCCTGCTTGTGTTCTCTGCGCTCTCTCACTCTCTCAAATAAATAAATAAAAATCTTTAATAAAGAATAAAAGATTTTGTGCAGACCAACAGGGACTGTATATTCAGTCAGATTTGATACTAATACTCAATTTTTGATAGCAAAGGTTTTTTTACTTAACAAATACAATAGCACTTAATCTGTGTCAGGCTCTTTTCCAGGTGCTTATGCATATTATTTATTTTGGATGAGATAAGATGAGTAACACACTATTCAAATAATTGCACATGGAATTAATACTGTAACATTGTACCACTTTTTGAAGAATACATTGCATTAAGCATTGGAAGATGCTTAGTTAAAATATCTTTCTGAAGTGGTTTTATTATTCTGTTGCTTAATCAACTGGCATTTTTGTTTCCTTTTTCCAATAAATGGTTTGTGTTCAAGAAGTTGTGGGTGGCTCTTACAGTAAATGTTTTTCTTCAGAAGATTTCTTCCATCTATTTATCACTTGCGAGCCATCATGAATTGCTTATGAAGTTGCAATTTGAAATTGTCTTTGATTCCTTACCTTTATCTCCCCAACTTCACATCTTACTGCTGCTTTCTCTGTTGTATCTCTAAAGTCTGACTTTTCCTTTTCCTTCCTACAACCAATTCCTGGAACGGGTCTTTGTCATCTCTTACATTGACTGTGGTCTGCTTCTCTATTCCAAACGCACCCCAGTTCACCTGTCATTCAGGAACTGTTTCACAGTAGATTGGGCAAGGTAAGATTTACTTACCCATCATCTTTATTACCATTACACTCGAGAAAATGCTCGAAGACATTTTAGGAATTGCTGTTAAAAACTGTCATTGGGGAAAATTTTTTTAAAGAGCTGTGGTCAACTATTGATACATATATTTTGAGCCACATAGTTCCCGAATTGTTGAACCCTGGCCTTCTGTAAACTGTACTGAGTGTTCTTTCAAAATAGATTTACATGAATAAAGAATTGACATTAGCAAAAACATGCTTAGTTTGACAATTGGTCTTTTTTCCCCTAGACTCCAGTGATATTTTTTTGTCTGTTATATTCCTTATAATTGTTTTTTGCCAATAAAACTTAGTCTAGGACATATATTAGAATTAAATTATCATACTATTCCATCAAAAAACGCTTTGTGATTTACGAACACTTTACTACCTGAATAACTTTGGGGACCCCATGATTTGAGCTATAGAGTGTAAGCCAGAGACACACATTCTCTTACCCCCCCCTTAGAGGTAGATTGCACTGAGTCTGTCACTGTATCAATGGGTCTAAATTCTGATGGGGTTGATGGGCTCACAAAAAAATGCACTGAGAATTTTCTTTCTGTGGATTAGTTAGCTAACAGTCTTGCTATACAGTGGGTACTTTGGTGTAAGAGTACAGATCTAGTTTAAGAAGAAATTACAAAAAAAAAAAAAAAACAAGCAGTGTTAAGTTTTATACTGACTCCTATTGAAATCTATCCTGAATGTCCTCAACTTTTTCAACGATTTTTAGAACTAAAGGCAGTTTAATAGAAACTTTTTGTCTGAATCTTTGTGTTTTAAATAGTCTTGATAATTGACCTTTTCTTTTGAATAAAAGATGTAGGCCTTGAAGTGACTTTTAGTGAATTAGAAATTTTCAAGTATCATTTCATTTTTTTCTAAAATATGTACACTTGCAAGAATAGGCAACTTGCGAGAAGCCTCTAAGACCGTAAATGTAGAATAAAGATATCAGGACACGAAAGGATTGAGGCTTTTCACAAAGCAGGGTTTTCTTTCAGTCTGAGAGCCCCATTCTAGAGTTGGCATGAGTTTTTCTCCAGACCTGGCTTAACACTAGGCTTAAATGTTCTGTGGAAGGAAATTTCACCAGAGTTGTCATCAATTCTATGATTTGAAACATCTGAAATTCTATCCCATACTGCAAACATCAAGTCAGCAATGTGATTATTTATGCCTGTTTCAATTTCACAAGAGTAGTATTCATAATAATGTATAAGAAAACTACTGAGCAGCATTTAGTGACGGAGGTTGGTTGCCTGCTCCTGGCCTTTGTCAGTCAGTGGCCCCCAATCCTGCCCCGTGTGGTTCCCCAGCCAGTTGGCCGGGCTCCGCCAGGTGCCCTGGTTACACCTCTCCGCTGCTCCCTGGCGCCTCCGTCTCAGTTTGGGCCAGAGCCTGTGCTGCACGTCCCCACTGCCGGTCCTCGCAGGTTCCTCCCCTCGGGGCACGGTCTCCAGTCTCCTGCCACTAACCCCACCCCAGACTAGCAAAGATGTAGTTTTAGAGACCAGGATTCCACAGCCATTTCAGGACAAGCTCTACACATGGTAAAGCTAGCTGGTACTTTCGAAGGCCTAGGTGTGGGTCTGTTTGCCCCTTAAAAACAGAAAAATTCTTTGTATGAGAGTACATCTCTGCACAAGGTCAGAAAATAAACTGTTAAGATAGTCATACGAAAGGTCTTCACATATCCCTAAGGTCGCCCAAACGGGATATTTTTTTAAAAGAAGCCGAAAGGAGACAGCACATCAACTGAAAAAATACAGATAGAGTTCTTGTTAAGTCCCTGCTTTTCTCTCTTTGGTTTTCCCCTTACTTGCTCTGACGAGAACTTGTCCTGTTCCTCTTTTTGGTAATTCTTTTGTTTTTAGCCTCTTCCACTGTCACTAAAACAGAACCTAATTTGATGGGAACCCAATAACTAACATTGCTTGTTTAAATTTGCTCTAAAAGTCTAGTTGAACATTATATTCTTTACTTTTGTTGTAACTCAATAAAAGTATTAATTGAATATTAGTTACCATTATGTTTCATATGTAGCTCATAAATATCCTTTGCCTGGTTCTCAAAAGCATCGATAAGTTTAGTTTCAGTTGTTTGATTTATCAACCTGTGTTCCTCAGTAGAGTATGCTGTGTGAGGTGGTCTATGTAAAGTGATAGTCCTAAAATGAGATTAAATAATAATGAGATCTTATTTGTAAAGCTTATGTTTTATTATAATTATACCATTTCCATAGGTTTGATTTTAATCTTTATATCCTCCTCTAAATTCCTCCTTCTCTTTTTTTTACAGCAAAGGACAAGGTTGCTCTTTTGATAGGAAATATGAATTACTGGGAGCACCCCAAGCTTAAAGCTCCTTTGGTAGATGTGTATGAATTGACCAACTTGTTAAGACAACTGGATTTCAAAGTTGTTTCACTGTTGGATCTTACTGAATATGAAATGCGAAATGCTGTGGATGAATTTTTACTACTTTTAGACAAAGGAGTATATGGTAAGATATTTATGATCTTTGTTTTTATAATTATCCACTCTTCATTGTACAAGTTAGGTTAAGAGATAAAAATCAGAGAAAGGTGTGGTAAACACGTCCAATTGAAGAGTTTTATTCTTGTAAAAGTGATAGCTTTGATCTTCGTTCTGTAGTTCCATGTGCATAACTAATTAGCTCAACGTTTTTACTTTCACGTCTCTTGTTTTATCAAAACAATATTGTTCTTATTAGAATTCTTTCCTATCTTAGGTGATTTTGTATTTTATTGATAAGAGCTGAAGTACAGTAAAGCTCAATGACTAAATGGCAAATTGTATACTCATATACGTACAGTCCTGCTCTGTGTCTGTGTGTGTGTGTGTGTGTGTGTGTGTGTGTGTGTAGTACAAAGGGAACCAAGTGTACATTCTGTATGTTTCATTCCTTTTTCTAACTATTGCCTGGTATTTTCTAGTCCTTTAATGGGAACTAGAATTTAGCAAGGATGTGTTGGTGAATGAAGCAACATATTTGTAAACAAAAATTCTATACCAACATAGAGGTGGACCTCCACAAAAATGCTAACGGTAAATTTGTAATCGTTTTACTCATTCTCTCATTTAAATGTTAAGAACACCACATGTATGGTAAAGGTTTTTTAAAGAGACAGAATATGCTGTCAGTAGGAAGTAAGTTCTTTGGTAAGTTATTTGTAATGGGTGGAAGCACACACGGAAGGCCAGCCAGCGGGATTGTCTGAGCTGATCTCCCAGGCTGTGTGCACCGTGAGACCGTGCGGTCACATCTGACTGCCAGCAGAGTGGCATCTTTAGGCCTGTTACTAGGCAGGCAGGTGATAAAGTATCAGTTTAGCTTCTGTAGCTTTCAAATTGTTTTACTTCAATAATTTCTAAGCTTAGCCTTTTATTTATAATTAGACTGATATGATGAGGTGAGCTTGGTGGAATTGCTAATGGGTCTCAAAGAAGATTTTTAATAGAAGAAAAAGCTTTTTCTTTTTTTTTTCAAGATTTAACATGTCACTCTATATGGGATGGGGAAAGTCTTAAAATCTTATTTAAATGGGTTTCCTCTTAAATAATAAGGGTAACAGTTGTAATACAAATAAATCAACAGAGTAAATCTCTCAAATATGGGATTTCAACTATTACGTTGATGTTGTAATAACATAACCTTGTTTATGAGTATGTAGAGTGGTGGCTCTGGGTGAGTGCATTCATTTTTCTTACAAAAATATGGTAGGATATACAGTACAAATATGCCTTCTTGGCAATTGCTTTATATATTCTTAGTCTAGATTAAGATGGTGTTTTGATTCTTTTTATTGCATTTAATTTATCTCTTTTTATGAGGTACCAGGAAAAGGCTTTCTAAAACATCACTGAAAGGAATGAGGTAAAAGGGAAAAGTATTGACCAACTTAGGGTTTAGGTTGATGAAGTATTTTATAAAGATTTATTTATTTGAGAGAGAGTGGGGAGGGGGAAGGGGCAAATGGAGAAGGAAGAGAGAGTCTTAAGCAGACTCTGTTCTGAGCACAGAACCTGGTGCAAGACTTGATCTCACGATCCTGAGATCAGGACCTGAGCCGAATCCAAGAGTTGAACGATTAACCAAGTGAGCCACCCAGGCGCCCCGGGTTGGTGAAGTATTTTAAGAGTGAGGGAATTCTGGGGCGCCTGGGTGGTGCAGTCGTTAAGCATCTGCCTTCGGCTCAGGGCGTGATCCTGGCGTTATGGGATCGAGCCCCACATCGGGCTCCCTGCTCTGCTGGGAGCCTGCTTCTTCCTCTCCCACTCCCCCTGCTTGTGTTCCCTCTCTCTGGCTGTCTCTCTGTCAAATAAATAAATATAATCTTTAAAAAAAAAAAAAAAGAGAGTGAGGGAATTCTATGAAGAATTGTGTACTTTGATTATTCTCATTTCTTACTGACATTATCACCTTAGCTGTAAGCCCTTTGTCTAGCTTTTTATTTATTGTTTATTTTTTTTAAGGTTTTATTTATTTATTTGAGAGAGAGAGCGAGAGCACAAGCTGGGGGAGCGGCAGACAGAGGGAGAAGCAGGCTCCCCGCTGAGCGAGGAGCCCAATGCAGAGCTGGATCCCAGAACCCTGGGGTCATGACCTGAGCAGAAAGCAGATACTTAACTTACTGAGCCATCTAGGTGTCCCTTATCTAGTTTTTTAAATAAAAAATTTTTTAATTGCCTCTGCAAAGTAGAAAATCAAAAATATTAAAAAGTTGTGGCAAGGGGCGCCTGGGTGGCGCAGTCGTTGAGCGTCTGCCTTTGGCTCGGGGCGTGATCCCGGTGTTCTGGGATCGAGCCCCACGTCAGGCTCCTCCACTGGGAGCCTGCTTCTTCCTCTCCCACTCCCCCTGCTTGTGTTCCCTCTCTGGCTGGCTGTCTTTCTGTCAAATAAATAAATAAAATCTTTAAAAAAAAAAAAAGCTGTGGCAAGAACAGCTCAGCTGATGCTGAAACTTTGCCCCAGTATAAAAACGTCATCTTGGCGTAGGGAATACAAAGGTTTATTAAAGCACAATGGCAGCTGTAGAAAGCTAGGCGGCTTTCGAATCCTACTGATTCGTGTCTTAACAGGGTGACTGCATTATATTTTGGAGTACTGTAAATACCGCAGCTTCAGGCACATCTGCGTGAGGTGTAAGTGTGGTAGAGGCTTGAGGGTGAGGGCCTTCCTCCTACACCGTGCCTTTTCCTCTAGTTGGAAGCCCCAGGTCACGGGTAGTATCCTGCAGGGTAGGGGAGGCTGAGGCAGAGCCGTAGGAATTCCGGCATGACCAGCTTCAGATATGGAAAGCATATGCACTCAAGTTGATGCCCTTTTATATCCTGTTGCCCGTGGTTTTGTAAAAGAAGCAAAAATTGCAACAGAACAGAAAATAAGTAATTGACTTTTAAAACATATAAACATAAAGAACACTCCAAGAGCAGGAATAACTGATTTCTACTACATGTCCTTGCAGACAAATGAAGATAAGATTTCCAGTTATCGGGGGCGCCTGGGTGGCACAGCGGTTAAGCGTTTGCCTTTGGCTCAGGGCGTGATCCCAGCGTTCTGGGATCGAGCCCCACATCAGGCTCCTCCGCTGGAGGCCTGCTTCTTCCTCTCCCACTCCCCCTGCTTGTGTTCTCTCTCTCTCTGGCTGTCTCTCTCTGTCAAATAAATAAATAAAATCTTTAAAAAAATATTTCCAGTTATCGTATGTAGATGGATATGATAGGGAGTGACTGGCTCGATACCTCCCCCACCCTGTGCCCCTCTATACTCATCGCTTGCGGCAGCTTCGCTGTGCTTTTGTGGAGAAGGATATTGAAGGAGTCTGGTCAGAATATAGCAAAAGCCTTATTTACTCTAGAGGCGTGGTTCAGCTCAGGAGAGCTGAATGGTGAAGCAGGGGGCCTTAAGAATAAGCTTGCTCATGTCCAGGGCTCTGGCCTTTCTGCTGACCAGTATGTAACTAGAACGAAGTTAGTTAATTTTCATAAGCCAAAAAGGATTTATGAAGTGGATAGACTAACATAATGAGGTGATTGCAGAATAAATAAGATAAAATTATCCCCGTGCCTGGCCCACTTAAAGTATTGGGGCTATTGTTGTAATTTCCTGAATTGCGGTTTTCCTTCATCTTTAGATGGGGGTTTGAACCAGGTAGTAGCATTCCACTTCAGGCCTCAATTAGAGAAACCTGGCTTTCATATGTTGTTGTATATTAAGGTTCAACCTAAGATTTCATTTGGAATTAAAAAAAACAAAAAGGAGTTTTTAAAATGATAGTGTAGTGAAGCCATGAAAAACCAGTGCACGGATGTTGTGTATTTTCTAGAGTAGGGATACCTAGAAAGGCAGCAGTAGATTATAAGAGAGAATGCAGCGGGAACACAGTCCGGCCAGCATCCAAATTCTGGCTCTGTCACCTGTTCATTAGTGTCTCGGTATTTCCATCTGTAAAAGGGGGATGACAATATTACTTCCCTAGTTAGGAGAAACATGTCATGAGGATTATAGGAGGTGATAACCATATAAAGCATTGTATTCGAACAGGGCCTGGCACAGAGAAGGAGATATATAGGTTGAGGGGGTGGTGGTGGCAGTGGCGGAGGTCCTCGTCAGACCCCTGTGCTAGGTGCACAGTGGAGGACAGTCTTCCGTTGAAGTGATTCTTTTCTCTATAGACAGATATACCTGTAATAAACTATATTCTTAGAAATCATGTTCCCAAGATATTAAATTCCCTAAGAGTCTATTTGATAGGATTATATTTCTAACCACATTAAATTTTTTGTCATTTATAAAGATACCTATTTTGTGCCTCTGTCCTTGAGTCAATAATAAGCAGTACTAGAGATGCAGTTCTTAAAATGCCATGCTTTGGTATAGTTTATTTTACATAAAAATATTTAATCTCCCACGATGTAATTTGGATGTAGACTTTGATACAAAATGCTTGCACTTCTCATCAATCATTTTGGGGCGGACAAAAGGTATTTTGTTCTAAGTGCCTTAGTTTCAGTGATTGCAGAGCAGGATGTATGGCATGAAATAACAGACCACACTTAGGTTTCCCTGGTCGATGGAGGCCAAACCTTCCCTGGAAGCTGGTGCTTCTCCCAAGTCTTGCTAGAGACAGATGGGTTACGTGATACAGTGGGGGCAATCCCCAAGCCGCTGGCTGGCTGGCTTCAGTAATACCAGCTGTAGAAATGGTACCATTTCTACTGCAAATCAGACCCTTTATGGAGAGTTCTCCACATCTCCCTCTGTCTTGTTTGGTTTGAACTGTTAATTTAATGCCTTCAAAAAGCATGTGCTGAGTTTCTCATTGAATCGATAGCCCACATAAAGGAGTATGCTAGGTGTGGCAGGAGATACAGAAAATACAGAACATGATTTATGTCCTCAAAATTCTAAGTCCCTTAATATAATGAGGGGAAAAATGCTTTTTTGGAGTCCAAATACGTATCACCTATATGATTTTAAGCAAATCATTTATCTTTTTAATTTTTCAAGAATAAAATAAGGATAGAAATCATTTAAAGGTTGCTGTATGGATTAAAATCCGTTCATGTATATGAAGGTGCTTTCAAAACCATGAAAGACCATGTGTAAGATTAATATCTATGATTTTTATCCAAGAAATTAAACCTACAAAGATCTGTAGGATGTCCATAAAAGCCAGTATGCGAATACATGTCCCGGAGTGCTGGAGGGCTTCAAAGCAGGGCGAGCCTGAAGTGTGTCAGAAAGCTAGAAACTGGGTGATAACCTGCCAAGCGTTCTGAGCCTGAGAAGACCTTGAGGACTTGTCACCATGTGGGTAGATGGGAAGGAGAAAGAGTCATCAGGGCAGCGTCAGGAAGGTTAGAAATTAGCAGAGCTTACTTTCAGAAGCCGTGAACAGACTGATGGGGGAAAGCGTCCCATCTTGGATGCAGGTCTCCCACTACATGAACGTAGAGCTTTCCTGTGACACCTTTCATAAGCCCAAGTGGCCTAAGTCGAAGAAGCACTTACCCCGCATTTGTATGGAAACCTTTGAGCATTCCCAGACCCAAACAGGCTTCTCTAATAATAAGGATACATCTCGCTAACAGATGCATGAAACAAGTGGAGACAAAGCCCAGACACTCACAGACACAGGTGACAGTGCTACGGCTGCTGCCGAGATGCCCAGTGTGGTTCCGGGGAAGGAGCCCACAGGGCCACTCTCGCCGCTGCTTGGGCTGCACCTCCACTCCAGGGCCTCTGCGGGCTGCAAACACACTCTCAGTGCTGGTTTTGCTTTTCACCTTTTTTCATCAAAGCAAAAGTCCTCTTTGGGTTTCTTTTGGTTAGCAAAAGCAGGTACTAATGTAGGTCTTTCATAAAAGCAGAGTGGTGTGACGCAAACTTAAAAAGTGAGGGGTACCCGTACTTGATAAAGAAGGATAAATGTCACTCTTTTGACGTGTACAATTGAGCAGCTTTTAGTATATTCACAGTTGGGCATCACTCACCGAATTCGAGAACATTTTCATCACCCCAAAAAGAATCCCCGTGTCAATTAGCAGTCACTGTTCATTCCTCCTTATCCCAAACCCCCTGGCAACAACACATCCACTTTCTATCTTTATGGATTCACCTTTTTGAGGCATTTCGTAGAATGGAGTCGTTCCATACGTGTCCTTTTGTGTCTGGCTTTTTTCACTTAGCATAGTGTTTTCAACGTCCATCCATGTTGTTGCATTATTTTATGGCTGGATAATCACCCGCTGTATGGGCCTACCACATTTCCGCTCATCAGCAGATGGACATATAGGTTGCTTGAACTGTGTGAATATTGTAAATAACACTGCTGTGAACATTTTGGGTAAGCATTTCTGTGTGGACACACGTTTTCAGTTCTCTTGGGTGTATGTACCTTGGATGGCATTTGTTGGGTCGTATGATAATTCTGAGTTTAAGTTTTTGAGGAACTGCCTAGCCTCTTTCCAAAGTGTCTGCACTGCTGTATGTTCCCACCGGAAATAAATGAGGTTTCTGCTTTCTCTGCGTCCTTGCCAACACTTGTTACTGCCTGTGTTTTTATTATAGCTCCCTAGTAGGTGCAAAGTGCGTCTCGTCGTTTTGCTTTGCTTTTCACGTACTTACCTGCTTTTGTATATCCTCTTTGGAGAAATGTTTATTCAGGTCCTTCGCCCATTTTTAGTGTGGGTATTAGTCTTTTTATGGTCAAATCGAAGAGTTCTTTACATATTCTAGACAGAAGTCCTTTTAGATACATGATTTGCAAATATTTTCCCTCATTCTTCAGATTGTCTTTTCAGTTACTTGCTCTTCATTGCTTAGTGAATGAAATCCACTCCCTGCGTCATGATTTTCAAAATGCTCCCTATCGGTGCACTCTCCCTTCTATTTACAGCAATAATTGGATTCCTTGCCAGGCTGGTCTCCTTTCTGTGAGCTGCCATTCTGGGTCCACGCCTTGTTTCTGCTCTCCCTGCCTCTAATGAAAGCTCGCTCTTCCTCTGCCTTTCCAGATTGCCCCCAGGCTCTCAAGGCCACCCACTGCTGCTTCACCTCACACCGATTCCTCTCTGCACCCTACTCCTATGTACAGGTTTCCTTAATCCCGTAATTTACAGTATTGCATTACTTGCTGACTTTCTTTGTTCTTTAACAACAGCAGCAGGCCTGAACGAGTCGCAGGCTCCCTGGGGCACAAACTTTGTCTTCCTTTTCTTTTTCATTTCTTTCAGTGCCTACACGATATCATTCAGGACACAGATGAGATAGAATTAACCCACACTGAATAAATGAATGTGCCCATTTTGTCATTTTTTACCTGAAATGTTACATATGCAAGAACCATGTTCCTCATTTTAGTAGGAGTTCAAGAAAAGTAGACCGGGGTCCTGCCCTCTAGGACCGAATGAAGCACGTTGTTTTAGTGTTCAAAGCCCCATTCTTTGCTAGGAATTGGGGCTATAGATACAAAGGATTAGCTTTTCTGTTGTTCCCTATCTAAATGCCTTTTTACTGTTAACATTAGAATACGGTAGAAAGAAGTCGTCATATCCAGAAGACTGAGAGAGCAACATCGGTGATTGCATGCTCGGGGGAATATGCCTTCACAAGCATTTCTGTCAACTATTTTTATAAGGAAGCCCATACTGATATTTTGGGGGAGTTTTTGTACAGCCAAAACAAACTTCTTTTCAAGAAAATCTTCAGAGCTGTTTGGTACAGTTTTTATAGTATAATTTTGCAGTAAAGAAATAATGACTCATCTATAGAATACTAAAAGGAACCCAAATCTTAGATTATTAAGGGACTCTAGATGGAAAGTTAATGATATTTATATCTCATAACAAAAAAATAATCTATGAAATATGAAATCAGATTTCCCTTTTCTGCTTAGAAACAGCTACATTTATATTTTTATAACCCTTACTAATATTGTATGGAAATGCCTTTGGAATTTCTTATACTGGATATTGCTGTTGCTACTCATCTGAACTGTGTTTATTTGTTCATCCGTTAAAAACTTAACTAAGCTCCTGCTGTGTGTCAGGAATACACAGATAAAAATAATGCCATCCCTGCCCTGGGGGAGCTCCTGGTCTCATGGAGGGGACACATGAGTCAACAAAGAAGTCTTTAGCCTTTTTCTTTTCTATGCATCATGAGATAAAATTGAATTCCATGTTATACCATTGGTTACAAATTATTATTTTTATGAATTAAAATATACTTTAGGACAGGGGCGCCTGGGTGGCACAGTGGTTAAGCGTCTGCCTTCAGCTCAGGGCGTGATCCCGGCGTTTTGGGATCGAGCCCCACATCAGGCTCTTCCGCCATGAGCCTGCTTCTTCCTCTCCCACTCCCCCTGCTTGTGTTCCCTCTCTCGCTGGCTGTCTCTGTCTCTGTCAAATAAATAAATAAAATCTTTAAAATATATATATATACTTTAGGACAGCATCTCGATGTTGGTTTAAAATACAGTACTTGAAGACTGTTGTCAAAATAATTTTCTGTGCAAATTTAGTTAACATTGTGTTTATAATTGGGTATCTCTTAAATAAGCTTGCATTAACTTGAAGAAAACAGAGTCTAGGCTTTTTTTCTAAAGAGTGCTACACGCATGTTCAGAGCGCAGTTTAGAAATAATTTTTACCTCTTTTTTTTTTTTCCTTTCCAGGATTATTATATTATGCAGGACATGGTTATGAAAACTTTGGCAACAGCTTTATGGTCCCTGTTGATGCTCCAAATCCATATAGGTCTGAAAACTGTCTGTGTGTACAAAATATACTGAAATTGATGCAAGAAAAAGAAACCGGACTTAATGTATTCTTGTTGGACATGTGTAGGAAAAGGTAAACTGCCTCATCTTTGTTAAACAAAGCGCATCAGAGTTAAGTAAATATGAGCCTCGACAGTGAAATCTAAGGCAAACGTGGGAATGCTAAGAATTACTTAAGTTTGTAAGTTCGTAATTACAGATTGACCAAGAAGGAAACTAAAGGGAAATACATTTTCTCTTTAACTTTTTTCCTGTTTGTTGTAGAACAAAAGTGAGGAACTCTAAAGGGTATGGGTATTTATTCATACTCCAGAAGGGTCAACTCTTCAGAATGCCTGTAGATGTCTCTAGTCCTCACTGCACTTATTTCTCCAGGAATGGACAGAAACAGCACCCGTAGAGGTGGGGCCTCTGTCAGTCCTGGTCTCGCAGATACAGAAGGTGTAGCCCGACCAGGTGTTTGAAGGTTTGGATCCCAGCCGTTGGCCACTGGGTTACTAAGGAATAGAACCAGTGATTATTCCTCTCAGAGAGAGAGTTTTGTGCTTGTTCAGCACTTACCAGTCAAACACCAGTGCCAGAGTTCAGACATAACTCCAGTTTTAAAGCTAACCAGAGAAAAGGGCATGTGACTGTCTGCTAGGAGCCCTAGATTATTTGGGGTAAATATGTACCTGATTTGATCAAGGAATTTTGAATCTATAATCTTAAATTATGTATAATACAATAGTGTTAACCAGATTTTCCATTATATTATTATTTCTGCTCTCTTTAAAATGCTGTGTAACTTTTTTCACATTTGTATCTGTCCTTCCTCCTCCCTTTTAAATAGAAACGACTATGATGACACCATCCCCATCTTGGACGCGCTGAAGGTCACGGCCAATATTGTGTTTGGATACGCCACGTAAGGAAATTTTACATTCATGTTCAAGATGCCTTCATTTTCCGGTGACTTCTTTTTGATTATAGGTTAGAAGCCTAGATATATCCGTAGAGATGTAGGCATGCCTTTTCATCCTTGATACTCTTGAAAGGATAAGCGAGTTAAATGATCGACCTCAGCTCCTCATGTGTTGGCATCTTCTTTTTACGAAGCACCAGAGCATCTAGTGCCTGCTTAAAGATTAACTCTGTAGTGAGGGTGTCCTGCAAGAGGCAGAGACGCGAATGAGGCTCATCGGTATTTACACAAGCCCCATGTGGCAAGTGTTTACTTTTTTAAAAATTTCTGTCTTTTTGCTGTGTTTAAGGTGTCAAGGAGCAGAAGCCTTTGAAATCCAGCATTCTGGGTTGGCAAATGGAATTTTCATGAAGTTTTTAAAAGATAGATTATTAGAAGACAAGAAAATTACTGTGTTACTGGATGAAGTTGCAGAAGGTAAAATAAAAAATAGAGAGAAAGCTACTCGGTTCTCTGGTAATTATTGTATTCCTACTGTTACTGTGCAGGTTTGGAGTTAGTATTTGTTTTTATAACACAGTTGTTTCTACAACATTCAGCAACACTCCTGTCTCATTCCTTCTTTCCTCCTCCTCTCCCTGGTGACTGAGCTTTGCGCCCTCTGTGCAGCATGACTCGAGCTGCAAGGCTGGTCCTGGGCAAGACTGAAATCAGTGAAGTTTCGTCTTCAGAGCTCTGTACTTTGTCTCTGTGCCTCGTGCCTGGTGCGGCCCTGTCGGCTTGTTGGCAGAAAAACTTGTCCAGAGAGCATCCTCTCCCAGGATCAGACACATCCCACTTTGCAGAAATTTCGAGACTCTAGTGGAAAAGGCTGGGTTCATTTTTTTCTTGATGGACCTAATGGTTTTTAAATTCTGCTTTCAGGACATGACCCTAAAGGGCTACCATCATTTCTTCCATTTCCTTCTGTTCCCTTTCCTTCTCGGGATAATGTTATGCTCCTGACAGGTGCCAAACAAGTACGTATCCTACTACACCAGTAGATTGCCAGGTATTTTTTGAAATCCCATTTCGAAGCCATGCCAAAAGGCAATCCTTTTGCAGACCAGCCCATGAGAAATGGAGTTTCATGGGTGTTCCGAAGATGGCAGGTGGAGCATAAGGTATGCGAGTGTTTCACTAAGAGCTATGAGTCACCTCTGTTTCTGGTCATGTTTTTATCAGTGTAGATCTTTTAGCTGGATCACCTGACTTAACCACTTTCCCATTTAACACAGCCAGCCAGAGCTTTGACCTCCTCCCGCCATCCTCCCGCCATCCTGCTTCAACCGGAAAAGTTCTGCTTTTATCTGGTTTTTGTATTTGGCTTCTATTTAAGAAGAGATTATTCTATTTAAGAATCTTAGTTTTACCTCTTTTTTTCCAGATAAGTAACTACATACCAAAGACCAGATATTATTACTTTATAATCTTATTTATTAATAATTAATAATATATACAGAAGTGAGAGAAACTATAATTTGTTCGTATTAAAGAACATGACATATATGGCTTTGTAAATTTAAATTGGTATTTATCAATAGTCACAAGTTTTTGCCTAAAACATGTTGAACAAAACACATCATGGAGCATGCATATAGCATAACATTTTTGTTAAGCTCAAAACCTAAAACATTAGGGGTGCCTGGGTGACTCAGTCAATTAAGCGTCTGCCTTCAGCTCAGGTCATAATTCCAGGGTCCTGGAATCAAACCCCACATCAGGCTCCCAGCTTTCTCCCCAGCTCATGCTTTCTATCACTATCTCTGTCTCTCTCTCAAATAAATAAATAACATCTTTAAAAAAAAAAAGCGCCTAAGACATAAGCATAAACTACTTACCAATGCCTGTGTGTGAGTGAAAAATAAAATATGCATGGGAGTATATATACTGCATTGGATAGTTGTTATTTTGAGTAGGGGGAGAGGAGTGGTGGTGCTTTAGCCGTATCAGTGGTTGTAACACATTATTTCCTTTCTTAAAAACAAAGCTATCTGAGGTAAAGATGGTGTGTTATCTTACCTTTCTCATAGAGAAGTAGTCATTTGTTTACTAAATACGTGTATTTCTCAACAGAGTATTGACATAAAATTATCATGGCTACCCTTTCAGTAAAGAAATATACTTTCAGGGGCGCCTGGGAGGCTCAGTCGGTTAAGCGCCTTCGGCTCAGGTCATGGTCTCAGAGTCCTGGGAGTCAACCCTGCATCGGGCTTCCTGCTAAGTGGGGAGTCTGCCTCTCTCTCTCCCTCAGCCCTTCCCTCCCCTCCGCTTGTTCTCTCTCTCTCAAATAAATAAAAATCTTTAAAAAAGAAAGAAAGAGGGGCGCCTGGGTGGCACAGCGGTTAAGCGTCTGCCTTCGGCTCAGGGCGTGATCCCGGCGTTATGGGATCGAGCCCCACATCAGGCTCTTCCGCTATGAGCCTGCTTCTTCCTCTCCCACTCCCCTGCTTGTGTTCCCTCTCGCTGGCTGTCTCTATCTCTGTCTAATAAATAAATAAAAATCTTTAAAAAAAACTTTAAAAAAAAAAAAAAAAAAAAAAAAAGAAAGAAAGAAGTATACTTTCAGTTCTTCATGAATTTTAAGGCTTAGAATATTATGGATATGACAATAGAATTATAGAAGATAAAATCTAAAAGGGGGTCTTCAGAAGTGGCTGGCCCAATATTTTTCTCTGTTTACTCATTACTTTGAACCATGCCTGGCACATAGTAGTTGTTCAGTAAAATAGTTATAAGTGAGTGAGTGATACTGAGAACATAAATGGATTTGCAGGAGAGTTCTTGACCTAAATATTTAAAACATGAAAAGATTGTGGTCTTAATATTTATTTCTTATCTTTTAGATATGGGTAAATGTCACCTTACCAAAGGCAAACAGGCTCTGGAGATTCGGAGTAGCTTGTCTGAAAAGAGAGCGCTTACTGACCCAATTCAGGGAACCGCGTACTCTGCGGAGTCTCTGGTACGGAATCTGCAGTGGGCCAAAGCGCACGGTACGGTGGGGCCTGGTTCTTGCGGGTTTTCTGTCATCTGCTGTGTTAAATCATGAGGGAGGTTTTTATCCCCCTGAATAAATAGTTTTCCTCTCAATTTTGTAGTGAAAATAGTTTAGACTGGTGGGCAAACCCAAAACTAAACAATTTATCTAATATACTGTCCCTTAGATTTTATTATATTGTGAGTTGGAAGTGTGTTGTTTGAAAAATCAGACAGGCCTGGGTTCCGATCCTGTCTCTACCACTTGATAAACTTGTTATCTCTAAATGGGGACAAGAAATAATGCTTGGTGGGGTTGTTCTATTGAATGAGATCACACGGTAAAGAGACTAGGCTGCTGGTCAGTAAGTACTATACGCTCGTAAGTATTGCGGAGTGTTCTCTCTCTTTGACTCTTGAATCAGTGAGTCGGTGAGCAAGAAAAGAGAAGGTGAGGTGGAAATCGTATCTGTAACTTACTTACCTTTGGTAATTCTGTGTGACTTAGTGAAAAGGTAAGTTTAAATTATTGACTGAAATGAAGATTTGGGATTTGCTCTGAGTCCCAAATATCTGTATGGTGAATCCCTTATTGTAAATAATTGAAAATTGTATTTGGTGAGCTTCCGTATGTTTCTTTTCATAATAGTCTGTTCTCTAAGGTATATTTTTAGGTACATATATTAAAACACATTAAAATATAAAATGCCATAAATATATCGTTTTGGCTTTCCAGATAATTGGATAAGTAACTGAAATTGATTCTTTTCCTTTAAAAAAGCCCTAAATAACAACAATAACAAAATTATGGTGGTAAAGATCAACAGTAAAAAAACCTTTTATGAAATGAAACTAAGGGAGCATCTCTTTACTTGGTGGATGAGATGCTGCCCAATTCATGGATTGTCTAGTAAAGCCAATTAGATCTTCCAATTAGAAGAAAGGAAGGAAGGAAGGAAGGAAGGAAGGAAGGAAGGAAAGAAAGAAAGAAAGAAAGAAAGAAAGAAAGAAAGAAAGAAAGAAAGAAACTTTAGACGTGGGCTGGGCTGGTCTGGTATTTTTCTCTGTTTGCTCATTACTTTGAACCATGCCTGGCACATAGTAGGTGTTCAGTAAAATAGTTGCTGAGTGAGCAAATGCGTGATACTCAGAACATAACCGCATTTGCAGGAGAGTTCTTGGCCTAAATATTTAAAACATAATGAAAAGATTATGGTCTTAAAATAATACTTATTTCTTATCTTTTAGATATGGGTTAATGTCACCTTACCAAAGGCAAACAGGCTCTAGAGATGTGGAGTAGTTTTTCTGGAAAGAGCACTTTTTTTTTTTTTATAACAGATTTGGTATTTTTTATGTTACAGAGCTCATGCAAAATGGTAAAAGGAAAAACATTAAGACTCCCTCAATTAATCATCAAAGGATGCAAATTCAGCCGACACAATTGGGAATACATTAATTAAGAAACAAATATAGCAAATGGTAAACTTAAACAGTAATTAGAGAAAATAAAATTAAAACTATGATAGTGTAGTTTTTCCTTTTTAATCCCATCAACTAGGTAAACACTTTGAAAATTAATATTACTTCATTTTGGAAATGTTACGGTGAAATCTATTTATATTCTGTATAAGTGGAGAATGTCACATGTGTGAGGAACCATCGAACAGCTGTATCTAATAATCCTAAAGCATTAAGTACATATATATAAGAAATACTGACTATGATAGAAAAATAATAAAACCCAGAAATATTAGATATTCAGGAGTAGTGGAATTGTTCAGAGTAACAAATATTCAGTGACATTATGCTTAATTAAAAACCATTTTCATGAAGATTGAGGCAACAGTGAAAATTTATCTACAATTATATGGATACTTTTGATTACCACTGTAAAAATTACATATGCAGAGGGACAAGAACTGTAAGGAAATAGTAAATGAAAGATTTTTATTTGCTTGACCAGCAGAATATGGGGCCTTTTTTCCCCACTTTCTTTAAGTGCATGCCTGTGTGTTTGCGTGTCTTTGCACAATGTGTTAGTTATAGAACATTTTTAGGCGAAAGCAAAAGCTCTCACTGTATTTTGCCTCATAAAGAACAATTGTCTGTTGCTTAACAGAAAACTTACCAAGCACTCCTCAAGGGATTATTCGAAAGTTGCTTTTGTTCTTTTTCAGAACTCCCAGAAAGTATGTGTCTTAAATTTCAGTGCGGCGTTCAGATTCAGTTAGGGTTTGCCGCCGAGTTCTCCAACGTCATGATAATCTACACAAGCATAGTTCACAAGCCAGCCGACGTGCTGATGTGCGACGCCTACGTCACCGATTTCCCTCTTGTAAGAACCCCCTTTCTTCTTTTATTCAAAATAGCACCGTATAGCCTCACTTACTAAAGACTAAACATCTGGAAACTTAAAGTTGATGGTAAATTTAAAGGAAATATGAATATATATATATTCCATTTATATAAATACTTACTTGTATTTTAATAACAATGGTCAAAATATTTAAAAACTAATCCCCATAATACCCTAAATTCATCAAATTAAGGAATGTCTAAAGTTCACCCAGGAAAGAAGCCTTTAATTTCCTTTACCCTAAGTAGGATATCAAATATGAAGAAATAAAATGGTAGTATATTGGAAGCACAGAAATTTAATTCTGTTTTTCCATAAATTAAGATATATTTATTTCCTGTTGGCCTAAAGAAGCCAATAAATAGTTCCCCGCTTTCCTACGTGAGTGTAGTAAATTGAGAAGTAAGCAAGGAGCAAGACAAATCCAGAACATCACCTTTGCTACTGATGAAGGCTTCATGGAGGACACTGCGTAGTGTGAGAGCAAATGGTCCAGCACTGAACCCCAGAATTAGACAGGTCTGTCTACCAGCCATAACAGCGCTGGACTCGGATGGGCCTCCTGGGCATTGGGCAGGGCAGAGCCTGAGGCCTTCTCTCTAAAGTTCCAGAACAGATCTCCCGCTCTTAGCCAGGGGTTGGCTCTTAGAGAAGAAAAAGGGAAGGGCTGCCTGTATATGTCCATTTACTCTTTTTAAATATACGTATCCTATAAATCCCCCCGCACCTTCCCAAATGTGATGAGTGAGCAAGGAGAGAGTCCAGGAGCTCACACTCTAACGGGGCTGGAACTTAAAAGGAGGCTTGAGTGGGTTAAGAAGTGTTCGTAGGGATGGTTTGACAGTAACTGTCCCGGGGCGCCTGGGTGGCACTGCGGTTAAAGCGTCTGCCTTCGGCTCAGGGCGTGATCCCGGCGTTCCGGGTTCGAGCCCCACGTCAGGCTCCTCCTCTAGGAGCCTGCTTCTTCCTCTTCCACTCCCCCTGCTTGTGTTCCCTCTCTCGCTGGCTGTCTCTGTCTCTGTCGAATAAATAAATAAAAAATCTTTAAAAAAAAAAAGAAAGAAAGAAAGAAAGTAACTGTCCTTGCAGAGCTAACTTTTTAAGTGTATCTGTGCAGATTTAAAATTCCTGTTTTACTCAAGAATGTTGTTTTTATTATTTTTTTAGTCCTAGCTAAGAGCTTACCTACTCAGGCCAAAATTCATAAGAGAGCAGAACCTGTTAAGATATTTTACTGTCATGGGGCGCCTGGGTGGCTCCGTCATTGAGCCGTCTGCCTTCAGCTCAGGTCATGATCCCGGGGTCCAGGGATCAAGCCCGGCAACGGGCTCCCCACTCAGAGGGGAGTCTGCTTCTCCCTCTCTCTGTCCTTCCCCCACCCATTCTCTCTCTTTCTCACTCTCTCTCTGAAATAAACAAAATCTTCCCAAAAAAATATTTTATTGTCATAGACAATGCTGTGACTCTGACTGATTTCATTAGTAACGTCCGCTGATTTTCACAGGACTTAGATATTGATCCGAAAGATGCAAATAAAGGGACGCCTGAAGAAACTGGCAGCTATTTGGTGTCCAAGGACCTTCCCAAGCACTGTCTCTACACTAGGCTCAGCTCGCTGCAGAAGTTAAAGGTTTTTACTTTTCCTGTTTTTAGCTACGAACTTTATGAAAGTGAAAATTCCTTTTGGCCTGTGACAGTTGCGTTAGTTTGTAGGTGAGCTGCTTCATTGGGTATTAAGTTGAAGTAGAGGTAAGTGATACAGAGGGAGTCTCCTCAGTCACCCCTGTCGTATTCTGTTCCGTCCCTGGAAACGGCCTGAGGAGTCTTGTGTGAGAGCGTATGCGATTTCTCTCCACAGTCGAACAGTTGGGGATAGAGAGCAGAGTCTGCTTTTACGTACCTTCGCGTCTTCAAATAATCATTTCCTAGTTAGGGAACAACAGACAGACTGTTGTCACCCTGTTCATAGCCAATCCACCTACAGTCTCCTTTGTCTTTGAAATAACCCTGTGATCTGATTCAGTTACACTTCTCCATCTAGGACGGTGGATTATTATTTCATGTTTTTTAAAACAGCCAAACTCTCGGCCTAGGTGTAAAGCCAAGTTTTTTCATTAAAGGATCATTCTCCATCTCCACTAATAGGGAAGGATAAGTTTCCCCAGCCCCACTGCTTGGAAAATGCCTTTAACCCGTTCATCCGGAATACAGTACAGGATCGCTGTGATTCTGGCTACTGTCAGAACTAGAATTTGCCAGTTCAAAGTACTGAAGGAGGGGAAGGGCAGTGATTACAGCTGGCCTTTCTGAGTGTGGGGAACGTGTAAATGAGCCTTGAGGATTTGGAACCTGGGAAAGGGGAGAGGGAGTGGCTGTTGCTGTTGTGTGATCGTGTGTATGTGTGGGTGTGTGTGTATACATCAGTAATACTCTAGGGTCGATGTGCTTTCACAGTTGATGAAAGTAGTTCTTTTCCTTTTCAGGAACATCTGATCTTCACAGTCTGCCTGTCGTACCAGTACTCAGGATTGGACGATACCGTCGAGGAGAAGCAGGAGGTGAATGTTGGGAAACCCCTCATTGCCAAGCTGGACATTCACCGAGGTTTGGGAAGGAAGACTTGCTTCCAGACTTGTGTTATGTGTAACGGCCCTTACCAGAGCTCGGCGTCCACCTCAGCAGGAGCCAGCCATTACCACTCCTCTCAAGACTCGTTCCACGGCGTTTACCATTCACACCTTGGTACCTCCAGTAACGTCTTGCCGTCGGACGGCTGTCGCTGCAGCCGGATGGCAGATGCATTTATTTCGAGTCACCACGCCCACCATTACCCATGCCAGTTTGGTAGGAGCAACGTGCCGGTGGAGACAACTGACGACATGCCATTCAGTCTTGCTGAGGGGCTCCGGATTTCTGAAAAGTGACCTCCTGGTTTCTGGAAGTTATCATAAGTACTAGATGCCTCCTGTGCAGCAGAACTGACATGAAGGGAGGCGTTATGAAAAAGCAAATATGAATTCGTACGGAGAGAAGTTCAGTAAGGGTATTTCATGGCAAACCCAGGACTTCGAGGTGTTGGAATTACATCATTTACCCGCAGACTTCCTCTTTGTTCTCTTCTAAGGGTTGGCGGATTGGTTGATTTGTTCTGTAAGAATGAAGGATGCATGTGTAAATGTTTATGTGTTTATAACAAAAATATTTTCGTTTTGAGCATTCTGAAGTAAGAACAATGGGAATGGCATTGCGGAGTAAGTCATTGTATTTTTAGAATCAGGAAAAAAAACCTTGGTGATCATCAGGCTTAACCTGGTTTCATCAGTGGGAGAAGCAGATTGAGGGATCTTGTTTACGCTAGAGCCGGCCGCAGAACTGAGACCTCCAGACTTCTCTTCAGTGTTTATTCCACTACACACTGCCTTCCTGACAGGTTCTGAGACAGGGATTATGTTTGTAGATAGATTTAAAGGTAATATGTAAATATGCATGTCTTGTATATAATCTAGGAATGTACAAACTTGAATTTATGATTATAGGACTTTACTGCAAGTGTCAGTTAAGACATTTATGTATAAATCTGTTGTAGAACAGGCTGAAGTGTCTTGTTCCTAAGGTCATGAAAGCACATGGAGAGGTGAGGAAATGTTTGTCTCTACTGGACAAGACAGCAGGATAAGCCTGCTACTGGGTAATCTGGGCAGCTGCTTTGTGAATCCTGCAAACACCGGATATGCCTTCCTTGATAACATTTTCTTAATGAATTTTACTGGCCTTAGATAATCTTACCACCTTTTGTCCTCCCTAAAGCATGTTAAAAAGGCAACTGCCAATAACAAAAATATTGAATTAGTAATTTTAAAACATTCCACAAAAGAAATACGAGGCCCAGATGGCTTCACTGCTGTATTTTACCAAATATTTAAAGAATTAGCACCAGTCCTTCGCAAACTCTCCCCAAAAATGGAAGGAGAGAGAACAATTCCCAATTCATTTTATGAAGCCAGTATTACCCTGATACAAAACCAGGTGAAGACGTCACAAGAAAACAACAGATCAGTATCTGTTATGAATAGAGACTCAAAAGTCATCAACAAAATACTAGCAAACTGAGTCTAGCAACATATAAAAAGGATTATACACCATGACCGAGTAAGATTTACCCCAGGAATGCAAGGTTTGTTAACATCCAAAAATCAATGTCATATGCAGATGATTCTCATTATTCACAATAGTCTAGGAAGTCACTGTGAATACTGAACTAGTGAATGCAAAGCCATTGCTCCTAGGAGTAATGTGTGTGTGTGCATTCATATCTCAAATAGATTATAATCTTAAATCCTGAAGACAGTTTATCCTGATATACTGTTTTATTTTACAAAAGGGAAAATGAGGTTCGGAAACATTAAGTGACCTTCCTGAGGCCACCCCACTAATAACTGCCAGAGTTGGGATTCATACCCATCCAGCTGGCCCCAGAGCCAGAGGTTATACAGCCCTGGCCCTGCCCCCTTATCTTCTGGTCATGTCGGGGCGGGAGGGGGGTGGGGGGGAGCTGAAACAGGAAGGCAAAGCATTACCTTGTTCACCCCTGCTGGAACATGCATATCGGGAAACTCAAAATTTTCGTGGGTCTGCACATATCTATGAGTGATCATAAAAGTGGTGACAGTTTTGATTTGGGGATTACAAACAAATTTTACAAATAAGTTGGTAAATTCACAAATACAGACTCATAAATAATGAGGATCAACTGTCCCACGTTCATAAAGGACAAAACTATTACATTGACTTAAGTGTCTTAACAGTTGCAGAAAGAACTTTGATAAAATTCAGTACCCTTTCATGATAAAAATACTTAACAAACTAGGAATAAACTGGAAATTCCTCAATATGTGGGTGATAAGGAGCATCTACAAAAAGCCCACACCTAACATCATTATGGCAACAGACTGACTGCTGAATGTCTTTGCCCCCAGAATCAGGAATGAGACAAAGATGTTCCCTCTCACCCCTTCTAGTCAACATTGTACTTGAGCCAGGGCAATTAGGCAAGAAAAAGAAATAGAAGTCAACCATACTGGGAAAGAAGTAAAACTATGTATTCACAGATGGCATAATCTTATTAGATAAAAATTCTAAGAAATTCATTTAAAAATTTCTAATTGAGTTCAGGCTGCAGGATAGACACAAGATCAATATACCAAGATCGGTTTGATTTCTGTCAGCAGTGAATGTTCTGAAATTGAGATTTGTTAAAAATTTATTTACAATAACATCAAGATGAATAAAAACTACCCAACATTGTTGAAATTAAAGAAGACCTAAATAAATGGAAGTACATCGTTCATGGATTGGAAGACTTTACATTGTTAAGATGAAAATGCTCCCGAAATTGCTTCACGGGGTCACTGCAGTTCCTGTCAAAATCCCAGCTGACTTGTTTGCAAAAATTGGCAAACCGATAAAATTCATACAGAAATGCAAACTAGTAAAATTCACATGGAAAATACAAAAGCCAAAACAGTATTGAAAAAGAACAAAGTTGGAAGATTCACACTTAACCAATTTCAAAACTTAACTACAGAGCTACAGTAACCAGGACAGTGTGATACTGGCAGAAAGATAGATTGAGGGAATATAAAATAAAACTGAGAATCCAGAAATAAGCCTAAAATGTTTATAATCAATCGATTTTTGACACGAGTGCCAAAGTATTCAATAAGAAAGGGTAATCTTTTCAACAGAGAGTCCTAGGACAACTGTCTAGCCACGTGCTAAAGGATGCCCCTCCTTACACCATGTACAGATTTCAACCCACGATGGGTCATCTATCTAAATACAAGAGCTACAACTGTAAAACCGACAAGAAAACATACAAGCAAATCTTTGTGACCTTGGACTAAGCAATGGTTTCTGAACATATACAACACCAAATGCACAAGCAACAAGGAAAAAAATAAATTGGACTTCTTTAGAATGAACTTTTATGTTTTAAAGAACACCATCAAAAAAGTGAAAAAACCCACAGAATGGGAGAACGTTTTTGAAAATTATGTCTGGTAAGGTACTTGTATCCAGAGCATATGCAGAACGTCTATAATAATAAGCCATTTTTTTTTTAATAATAAGCCATTTATATACTAGTGCTTAATTATGGTTACTGCTGTCCAACGGCCTGCTGTGATGATGGAAATGTTGTGTGTGTGCACTCGGGGTGTGCCAGCCTCCAGCCCTGTGTGGTAATAAAGCAATGGACATACAGCTAGTGGCTTCCATATTCAACTGTGCAGCTGTTCATTCTGTATATTTGAATTTTTTTAAGCATGTATTTATAATTTTAAAACTTTTTAAAATAACAGTTGTGTTAAAAAAATTTTTAATAAAATAACAATTGTGTATTTTTTTTCTCTTCTATCAGCCATGCTTTTATTTTAGTTGACTTCTTTTGCCAGTTGCTTTATAACGTTAGCAGAGGATTTTATATGTCAGTAGAACTTAGGAAGGGTAACCCACTGATACCAATTACAATGGGAGGAAGAGATGAGGATTGTAAAGGTTCACCTAAATTGAAAGCTCATATTTGATTCTGGGGAAGGGATACGGTATTTTCTGAAAAGTAACAAAAAATTCTAAAGTTAGCAATTATAAGTTTCATGTTTTCTAATTTGAAAAAGTTAACACATGGATCATCAAATATAAAACATGAAAGTGGTATCCATCTAAGGGCGAACAGGTCAAATATATCACAGCCTTGAGAAAGAAAGTCTTTGAAGGATACTCACACAGAAAAGGGACAGTAGACCTTTCCTTTTTCCCTGGTGTTTATTACTTTTCATACCTCTTAACTTGCACACAAAAGCAACCATGGGTGGTCTCTTTGGTAGTCAAACTGTTTGTGATTGTTGGACTCAGGAAATCCAATCATGTAGCCACAGCTCGGATAATTTTTGATACGTTGATACATAGATCGGCACAAGTTTAATATCAGGATTAGATCTGATTTTTTTTTAACAAAAGGCCTCATAAATTTTAAATTGTTTCCTCTTATTTGAGCATTCCCCTAGTATTTTTTTTTTTAGAGATTTTATTTATTTATTTGAGAGAGATTGCGAGAGAGCAGGAGCAGGGAGGGTTGAGGAGGGGCAGAGGGAGAGAGGGAGAAGCAGGCTTCGGGCTGGGAGACCGACCACGGGGCTTGATCCAAGGACCCTGGGATCATGACCTGAGCCGAAGGCAGACGCCTCACCTACTGAGCCATCCAGGCGCCCCCCCCTCCCCAGTATTTATATACCATCATTGCTTTTAAGTGTTAACTGATACCAAACACTCAGGATTTACACATGACTTTTAGGGGCGCCTGGGTGGTGTGGTTGGTTAAGCATCTGACCCTTGGTTTTGGCTCAGGGTCTTGAGATCAAGCCCTGCACTGGGCTCTGCGCTCAGTGTGGAGTCAGTTGAGGTTCTCTCTCCCCTTCTCTCTGACCCTCCTGCTCGTTCGCTCACTCTCTCAAATAATTTTTTTCAAATAACTTTCAATAAATAATTTTTTTAATTTATATATTAGTGCCATTTCAACCTGTTTTTCTATTTTGACATTGTGAATTTTATCCAGGCCTAACTAAAATATATATTTTTAGTACTTTCCCTTGAATTATATGACCTATTTCTCATACTGATAAAATATTAATTAGTAAAGAAAAAGATACCCAGAACATGAGAAGGTTTGTATAAATGTATTTAATTCTTTTGCAATTCGGCAGCATTAAAAATACTTTGGCGTCAGACACAGTGTGATGTGATGAAGGAGCAGTCTGCTCGTTTCACCAGCCAGCATTAGTGTGGCTTGAAGTGTGGCCTGCAGCTCTGTGCGTGTATGTCCTCACCTGTAGAATGGGAATGAGGTTATGACATCGGGGGGCTTCTAATACTTCACAGGGCTGAGTACTGAGACGGTAAGTGCTTTGAAGAGACTGCTCTTTGAAAAGGGTCATCATCCTTCAAATCTGGTTTTCTCAAAACCATACCAGTCAGTACGCACACAGTATGGTGTGTATTATCCGTTACTAAGGTGCTTCCTACGAAGTACTCTTAATAGTACTGGCAACCTAGTATTGCCTTCTGAAAAAAGTTACAGTTGGGGCGGTGGCTGGCTCAGTGGGCAGAACATGCAACTCTTGACCTTGGGGTCGTGAGTTCAAGCCCCACGTTGGGTGTATAGCTTACTTTAAAAAAAAATTAAGAATTAGGGGCGCCTGGGTGGCACAGCGGTTGAGCGTCTGCCTTCGGCTCAGGGCTTGATCCCGGCGTTCTGGGATCGAGCCCCACATCGGTCTCTTCCGCTGGGAGCCTGCTTCTTCCTCTCCCACTCCCCCTGCTTGTGTTCCCTCTCTCGCTGGCTGTCTCTCTCTGTCGAATAAATAAATTTTTAAAAAATCTTTTAAAAAAATAAAAAAAAATTAAGAATTAAAAAATGTTTAAAAACAAGTGGCAAGTGAACGTCGTTCACCCCAAAATCACTTTTCAAAAGCATGGAAATTTAACGTAACCAGTTACTAGTATAAAGTACATTATGTCTACACACAAAGACAATTGATTAGCAGTGTTTCTCTGCTGGGATTATTTGTCTTTGCTTACCTGGATTTTCCAGTTTTTATACAGGAAACAGCTGTTGGATAATTTGCACATATAGATATATGCATTTTATAATGTAAATATGCTAAACTTCAGTACTTTTCATTCTACCTGGTACAGAGAAGCTGTCTAAAGTCACTACCACAAGTCTGAAGCAATTCTCAGTTTTTTTGCATCATGTTTGAGTTTTGTGGGACAGCATTTAAGTAGTAGAAATGGTTGGCTGCGTATTCCTGCATTAAGAAGTTGCTGGCACCATGGGGCACCTGGGTGGCACAGCGGTTAAGCGTCTGCCTTCGGCTCAGGGTGTGATCCCGGCATCATGGGATCAAGCCCCACATCAGGCTCCTCCGCTCTGAGCCTGCTTCTTCCTCTCCCACTCCCCCTGCTTGTGTTCCCTCTCTCGCTGGCTGTCTCTATCTCTGTCAAATAAATAAATAAAATCTTAAAAAAAAAAAAAAAAGAAGTTGCTGGCACCAGGCTTTGACTATTTTTTTTTAATTTTGAAACACTTCCAAACTTAGAGAACAATTTCAAAACCAACGCAAAGCATTCCCATATTCCCTTCCCCCTGGTTCCCTATGTTAACATTTTTCCATGTTACCATTTTGTCTCATAAATGTGTGTATGTATGTATGTGTGTGTATACATATTACATATATATATATGTTTGTATGTATATCTACATACATCTACAAATGATATTTTTCCTGAGCTGTTCAAAACTGTTACTTTTGGCCCCTAAATAAATACTTAAGTGTGTACTGCTGAAAAACAGGAACATTCTCCTACATAACCGCGGTACAACTGTCTGGATGAGACAGGATTCCAGAACCTCCCTCTGCTGTAGCCCAAACCCAGAAGAACAATACTTCCCTCATCTTTCCCTTCTCTCGCAGATCGCAACCTGTGATGTCTAAAACATCTTTCCCTTCTCTCGCAGATCGCAACCTGTGATGTCTAAAAACTATCCTTTCGTACTTTGTGTCTGGCTTTCTAGTTGTTGAAGGTGGGAGAGTGAATCCAGTCCTGTCATTACATCATGGCGGGAAGTGAACATCTGCAAGTGAGTTTGAAGGCTAATCACATCTTTTAAAATAATTTTGGATTACTTTGCATACATTGCAAGAAACACCACTGTGGGCAAACTATTTCCTTTCCTATTCACGATTCCACCCCCAAACTGACTTTTTGATTTTTTTCCTCCAAACTGACCTTTTTAAAGGCAGCTTGCTTCCACTATTTTGTGGAGTAAGTGGTTCATCGACACTATCGAATGAATACATGGGAGCCTCAGGTGCACACGTTTATGCAAAGGAAGGAAAGCAAGCTTTGAGGGGGGGTTCACACTCTACACGCTACTACAATCATTTTGCACACAGTCTCATTTAACTCTCAACAGCTTGCAACTTCCAGATGAGGAAACCATTAGGCTAAATTCAGATGCTAATTCCCCTTGGGTAGCAGCACGACTCAAATCCACACCAGAGCCCATTGTAACTCCCCAGTGCGGCTGCTAATTACCCAGTGATGAGGAGACACACAATCACTATCGTAAATGCTCAGTCAGTGCAGAAGAGGCACGACGGTAACTGTTCGTATTTGATGGAGCATCAAATATTGTATCTAAGAGATACAAGTCGCTAAGTTTGCAAGAAACTGTCCTACTTTGAAAACAGAAGGAATAGCATCTTGAATTTGGTAACTTAAACTTGCTGTTTTCCCAACACAGTAGAAAAAGAATCAGCAGGGATGGGTCCGCAGGCCCCGAAGGGAGAGGGCTTCGCAGAAACCCTGTGCTTGCCGGCGAGCGGAGGCACCCGAGGACTCAGCCGCGGACCCAGGACCAGCAGGGCGCGCGACCCCCGCCGGTCCCACACCCGCGAGCGGGGCAGTAACCGAAGCACAGGGCGCAGGAGCCCGTGGAGCAGGCACCACCCGCGGTGGAGGGACTGGAGAAGCACCCCCTGGCAGCCCTGCACCCACAGCTTCACCCATGCTCCTCCCTGCGCCTGAGCGTGAGCCGCCCGCCCGGTGCAGCTGTGCGCCACCCGCGCTCCCGTGCGGTGGTGGCCGACGCGCTCCGCGGGCACTCTGGGGGCCGGTGGGCTGCCTTCTCCTCCCAAGCGTCGTCACCTTGCTGCCACACCCCTCGCTCAGGTCCAGGACCTTCAGCACCTGGTAGTGGGAAGTCAGGTTCGCCACTGAGGTCAGTTTGTGCTGGTTCTGATGTTCTGCCTTCTCCTCCATCCTCTGTAACCTGCTGGTGACGCCTCAGGCTCCAAGAGTTACTGTGTTTACGCCGTGAACTGACGTTCCCAGTTGTCTCCATACTGTAGTACAAGACTTCGGATTTCTTTAGCTACTGGAATTCTTCTAACTTCTAGCTGCAGGAAACTTCTCCGTAGAAATGAGATCCCGCCAAGAAAAAAGAGGCAGCATGGGATCAAGAGGTCAGCGCCCTGGTCGGAAGCCCGGCTCTGCAGCTTACCCACCACGTCTGAAAGCCTCCATGTTCTCGTGTGCAGACAGTACTCTCTGTCCTGGGGGTACTTGTGAGCAGTAAATAAGGTATCCCAGGAAAGCCCTCAGCGTGGGCCAGCCTACTGTAGAAACTCAGTAACTAACATTGTCACCAAAAGAAAACGTGGGCCACCCATTGGGTTATTTAACTAGAGAGAACAGAAAGGTATAGTGGGATGGGGCGCCTGGGTGGCTCAGTCGGTTAAGCATCTGCCTTCCGCTCAGGTCATAACCCCGGGGTCCTGAGGTACAGCCCTGTGTTGGGCCCTCTGCTCAGTGGGGAGCCTGCTTCTCCCTCCCCTCTCAGCTCCCCCTGCTTGTGCTCTTTCTCTCTGTGTCAAATAAATAAAATCTTAGGGAAAAAAAACAGTTATAGTGGGGGTGAATGGTGACCCCAAACAAGATATCTCTACCTTCTAACCCCCGGAACCTGTAACCGTGACCCTATTTGTGAAAAGGGTCTTAGCAGGTGTAATTAAGGATCTGGACCCAAGATCACCCTGGATTCGGGTGAACCCTAAATCCAGTGCTAGGAGTCTTTATAAGAGCCGGACAAGGAGAAGACATGGACACAGAGGAGGCCATGTGAGCATGGAGGCTGGGATGGGGAGCCACAGCGAGAAGCCAGGATACCTGCAGGACCTCAAGCTCAAAAGGCAAGGCAGGATTGCTCCCTAGAAACTTCCAAGGGAGCATGGCCCTGCCAAGACCTCACTTCTGCTTAGTAATACTAAATTTTGGATTTCTGGCCTTCAGCGCTGTGAGACTATAAACGTCTTTTGTTCTAAGTCACCGAGCAAGTGAATTGATTAGGAAACTAATACAGAAGGGCAGCTCACAAGCGAACCAACCCTCAGATGGCTCCGGCCCCACCTGGCTTTGGAAGGACTCTGATGGCAGAGGACGCCCAGCGCTTCCTGAGCAGCGCCCACTTTGTTTTCCAGAGCCTTCCCTAGAGTCACTCTTGGGCTGCAGTCTCCTGCGCCCCCTCCTGGCCGCAGAGAGAAGTGCGCCCCCTCCCGCCCCAGAGCTGTTTGCTACCTCAGGTGAAACGGGAACACCTGGGCATCTCAAAACCGGAGACAGAAGTGTTTGTAAGAAACCATTCTTAAACAGTGCGTTCTTGCCCCCACCCCATCTTGAAACACAGGGTGAAGCCTTTGGCACTTGTCCCGAAGCCTCAGCTCTGCCCGTGCCCTGTCATCTTTCTCAGGAAAGTCAGCTCCCCGTTGATGGCCCCGCCAGCAAATTTCCTCTCCTTTCCTTGACTCATCAACAGACACCATTTCCTGCAACTGGACCCACACCTCCCGGAGCTACCCCGATCTGCCACCCAGAAAGCAATTTAAACCGTCCCCTTCTGCTCCAAACTCCTCTGTGTTCGCTCATCTCCCCGGGTGTCCCCTCGACAGTAACTATTCAGCCGAATCCATATTGCTCACCTGGGCGGGGGGAGCCCTAACTTCATTCCCAGCCTCTCTTGACTTAACTTACTTTCTTGCCTAACCTGGATACTCCAGTTCCTTCTACTATGACTCTCGCAAACACCAACCACCCCCTCTGTCCCCTGGCCCTCCATTTGTTCAACTGGCAAAACTCAACCCTAACTGCCTTCCACACATATTTTCTCTCTCTGAAGACCCTCGGTCCTCCTGCCACCCTCTCCCTCTTGGCTGGGAGCCTGGCCTCCGCCCTCCCTGAGACAATGGAAGCCACCACAGCCATCACTAGCATACCCACATCTACACCCGTAGTTCCCTGCATGACCTCCTCCTGTCTAATCCCCCCCACAGATCCTCGGGGTCCTGCCCCTTATTTTCCTCCACCAGATTTCATTTCTTTGGGTAACCCTTCTCTCCTACATCAACAGTCTCTCTTTTTAACAAATTATTCTTGTCTGCTTGTCCCTCTCCCTCTGTCCCTCCCCTGCTCGTGCTCTCTCTCTCAAATAAATAAAATCTTCAAAAAAGAAAAAAAACAACTCGGCAGGGAAATTTGTAAAAGCTGGGAAGATCTGACGGGCTGAAAGAAGAGGAGGCAAACACCAGGGTCACCTGGGGAGGAAGCCAGCAGGTTTGAAAACAGTGCTCAGTAAGAAAGCTGGAAGGATGGCTGGGTGTTCCCAGAAGGTGGAAGACTGAAGTGTAAGATTTCAGAGACGGTTCTGAAGAGTTCCAAGTCCAGACTTGGTGGTCATGAGTGTGGGCGGTTTAAGTAAATTGGACGTGGAAGTCACCGGAGTCAGGAGATGGGAGGCAGCTGGGTAAGTGGCTTACATGAATATTCGAGCAGCGGGATTGATAACAGAAGTGGGAGTTGACAGATTGACTCTGCCAAGATTTTCAACAAATGATGGCCAGCTCTTATAAGGTGCCCACTATGTGCCACACACACTTCTAAGTGCTTTACACATGTTGTATCGTTTACATGTTAACAACAACCCTACGGGGGTGCCTGGGTGGCTCAGTCATTTAAGCGTCTGCCTTCGGCTCAGGTCATGATCTCAGGGTCCTGGGATCGAGCCCCACGTCGGGCTCCCTGCTTAGCAGGCAGCCTGCTCCTCCCTCTGCCTCGGCCCCTCTCCCTGCTCATGCTTTCTCTCTCTTTCTCAAATAAATAAAATCTTTAAAAAAAAAAAAACGAACCTCTATGAAGCATGCTATTACTATTATCCCCATTTTACAGATGCAGAAATTGAGGCAAGAGGGGTAACAGCAAGGTCAGAGCACTAGCAAACGGAGGTGCTGTAGGAATCCCAGCGGCTCAGCTGCAGACACTTTGCTGCCTCTTGTTTGAATGACAAGAAGATGTCGGACACAAGATGAGGGGACGCTGGTGTCCAGCATGGACAGGAAAGGAAGGCAGAACTGGATGGTAAAGGGCTTTGTGTTTCATGCTGTTCTGGAATCGCCCTCTGGACAGCTGGCAGACTGCAGGAGGTCAGACGGGTGGCACGACCAAGCCACATATTCGTTCAGACTGGCTGCAGGGTGGGTGGAACAGCCTGAAGGCAGGAGAGGGACTCTTGCCAGATGGGGTTGGATGGCACCTAGAACTCTGTTCTGGAGAGAAAATAGGAGCAGGTGGCAATGGTGGACAGACAAGCTGGTGACAGGGCACATCCCAGAGGAAGCAGCAGGGCGCAGCCGCACCCTCAGGGAAGCTCAGAGCCAGAGCCACCCCAGAGGGTAGTTGAATCTCCCTGAGCCCCCAGGGGAGCGGGCTCAGGGCTGAAAACACCAGCCTGTATATGGGGTGAGTGGGACCAGGGAGGCATGCCAGGACCCCCAAGTCCAGGGGGACAGGACCAGCCAAGAATCTGCATGAGGGGTCCCTTTCAGGTCTGCAGCTCTCCACAGGCCTCGCGGGCCTGCCCTTGCTCTCTGGGGCCGGCCTTGCCTCGGTTTCCCTCTGGTTCTGAGACCAGGGACTGCCATGGGCAGGGATGCCCAGCAGAGGGCAGCACAGGCTTGGGTTTGTCCTGGGCCCTCCGGTTTGGGAGCCAATGGGGCCCTTCCTAATCCGCTGTGGGAAGATGCAGGAGGAAGCAATTTCGCATTTTTATAACCCAGAGCTTCCACGTGCGCTCAGGGCCTCCCCAAGCCAGCTGGTGGCTTAGTAGGGTGACAGGAAGTAGGGGGGGCAGAGGGGGCCGGACAGCCGCAGGAATGCAAGAGGAGAGGCTGTGCCCAGGGAGAGTTGGCAGCCAGGCTCAGCCAAGCCCTTGCCAAGAGTGCGTTCTTCTCCTGTCCTGTCCTCTTGCTCCCACGACCCTGGCACCAGAAAGGGCAGAGATGCTCAGAAGCACCCCCTCCTGGGCATGGGCGTGGTCACATGGCCCCGGAACCCTCCGGGGGAAGCTCCTGCTTTATGAAAGTCAACAAATGCCCACCTGCATTCCCTCTTGGGAGGAATCGGGTACAGAAGCAAGAGAACCCGCAGTCCCAGCTGGGCTCTGACGCCCCCTCACAGAAGAGGGGATTGCTCACAGAAGGCGCCTCGGAAGACATGACTCTGGACCTCAGTGAACCTCCTAGAACTGGTTGTCAAATCAAGAATGAAGGCCCTTCCGTCTTTCCCACTCCACTTTTTTGGGATTTTTTTTTTTTAGTGATTGTATTTTTTTTTAATTGTGGTACAATATACCTAACATAAAATTTACCATCTTAACCATTTTATTTCTTTTAAAGATTTTATTTATTTATTTGAGAGAGATAGAGCATGAGCAGGGGTGAGGGGCAGAGAGAGAAGCAGGCTCCCTGCTAAGCAGGGAGCCTGACACATGGGGCTCGATCCCGGGACCCCAGGATCATGACCTGAGCCCAAGGCAGACGCCTCACACGGACCGAGCCACCCAGGCTCCCCTCGTCTTAACCATTTTAAATGTGAACAGTTCGGGAGTGTTCACTGCACTCACATTGTTCCCACTCTTCATTTTTACGGCGACTTTTCATAAACAGAGCCTGGGGCCCAGAGAGTGACCCCCACAGAAAAGGCCGAGATCTGGAGAAAGATTTTGCTGAGACAAATATGGAAGGAAGCCAAGGCGGGTATGCGAGGCTTTTCAGGCCGTCGGGCCCCGGGGCTGGGGGTGTCCTGTCCGGTACATCTCCGTCGAAGCCCCCCACCACGCCGTCCCCGTACGTTGGCCACGCAGGAGGCGCAGCTGATCCCGAAGTGTAGTGAGTACCCCAGAGGGATCCCAGCCCATGTTCAGAAGTGGGACCAATGCCATTCAAAATCCTCTCAAATATCACTTTGAAAATAATCTGTACAGTGTATAACTGAGAATCAGTTAGGACAAAAAAAATATAAGCAGTAAAATGCCTTAGATATTTGGCCTTTGATGAGCTGCAAAGCTGAACAAGACAGAACTTGAACCCCTAACACTAATGGCTAATATTTAGACAGCATCTCCCGTGAGCCTGGCACCGGACTGACTTCTCCCTCTCAGGCCTTTGCAATGGAGGTGCCATTATCAATTCCAGAGAACTAAACGGAAGCCCAAGGCTGACCTGCTCGAGGTCACAGAGGAAGTGAGTGATGGAGCCTGGATCTGGACCTGCACACCGGCCCTAGGACCCCCTCTTTGACCAGCACAGCGCTGGGGGCTGGAGGATGGCCAGGAGGTCGGCTGGGGGCATTCCTGCCCTGGGGGAGCTCGGAAATGGGTGGAAGGGTGAGTGCCCCGTGTCTTGGAACAATGCCAGAGTCACTGGTCCTGATGACTAGTGCTGACCTACATCTGTCCACGTTGATTGGTAAATATCCACATAAAAACTTTAATAAGAGTCATCAGTGCAACCCCAGCGACCTTCACACATCCGCTCACTGGTCACGCCCCCTCTTTCCGCCACGTGCCTCAGTGGGAAGATAATGTCACCAAAGGACCAGAGAAAATCCGGAATGTTTTATCACTCCCACACTTCTTGAGAAGTGCTGCCTGAGGAGGACCGTCCGCACCTGTCCCTTCTTCATTCTTGACTCCGCTGCCCAGGAGAACCTGGCCGGGAGACAGCCCCGGGAGGTTGTGTGAGCCCTGGATCCGAAAGGCCGAGAGAAAAAGCAGAACAGGAAATCAGGAATGATGGTCTATTTTCCTGTGCTTGGTATTTTGAAATGCGTTTTGGCCCTTTGATATCAAGCTAATGAGAGGTCGGGGGAAAAAGGGGTTTGAAAACAGTGTTGTGGCAAGTGTAGCCGGCCGCTGAGCTCACGGGGATGTTCAGGAACCTCTCCTTTCTGTGGCTCCCCATGGCTGACCTTCTTCTTCAGCCTGTCACCGGGGCGGGGCGGTGAGGAGGGACCCCGCGGCTACTGTGACTGGGACAACCAGTCTATGTATTTCCCAGCTCCCAGCCGTAAGTACAGAACAAAACCGACAGCCTCTCACGCCCCAGGAGTGGACTGACCCCCTTTTCCCTCTGTTACCTGTTCCTTATTTTTTGTAAATGAGGCCCGCTTGTGTTCGTGTGTAGGAGTGGGTGATGTCTGCGTGTGCTTTGAGCTCTGAGTGTTTCATAGAAATGGGGTAGGAAAACAACAAAAGACACATGCAAATGATGGAAAGTACCAAGCCGTGCGGACAGCCCTCCCTGCTGTCCGGGTGGCGGAGGCCGCAACCCGTCCTTCAGGGACTGGTTTTTCAGCATAGCATCTGAGCCCATGGCATCTCTGCTTCCAGAACTTCTGCAGCCCCTGCTCCCGGTCAGCCATGCACCCATCTGCTCTCTCCTGCACCGGCCCAGCCAGCCCTGAGACAAGGCGTGCGCCCCCTCTCTCCCGTGCGCCCCTCCCTGAGTCACCTGCCGGAAGCGCCTCCGGTGAGGACCCTCATCCCGCAATGATCGGCTAAAACGGACTATTTCCGGCTGTATCAGCACAGAGAATTGGATATGAATTCTGTTGAGGGGGAGGGGGCATGTCATTCCCTTGGGACTTTCTCGTCCCTTCCTGTTGGACCAACTATAAATGTCCACTTCCATTTCTTTCGACCAGGGTTTCTCAATCTTGACACCACTGAAATCAGGGGCCAGCTAAGCCTTTGTTGTGAGGAGCTGTCCTGTGTGTTGTAGGATACGTCCCCGGGCTACTAGATGTCAGTAGCACCAGCCCTCCCACCCCCTACTTCCAGGTCTGACAACAAAAAACATCTCCAGATCTTGCCAAATGTCCTCCGGGGGCAAAACTGCCCCCTGTGAGGAATAGTTGATCTCGTGGTTAGAAGCTTGGGATGTCGCAAGACATTCTACAGTGTACGGGAGAGCCTCTACAACAAAGAATTATCTGGCCCCAGATGTCACCAGCGCTGAGAGCCCCGCCTTGTCTCACCTGGCCTTACTCACATTTCTTTGTTTTGCATCTAAAAAATTCCTATTTGACACAACCCCTCATTGAGATTTTTCTTCCTGATCGAAGGACTGAAAGAGCTGTGTGAACAAGAAGAGCTTTGAAGAGGGAAAATGGGCTTTTCCCAAACTTGGGGCTAACCCAAACTTAGTAGATGGAGCGAACCTCTTCAGAGGGGACGTGAGGCAGGGAAGCAAGGCTCCGGGGGACTTGACCAGTGGGTCCTCCTCAATGCTGACCCGAAGCACCATGGTTTCTAGAGAGTGTCCCCCTGGGGACACCCGAGCCACAGAACCAGGAGAGAAGGGCAGCATTAGTCGGGAGCGCTCAGGGCCCGTGGACTATGGTGCTGGGACAGGGACAGGGGAGAGCCTGAGGCGCCCGCGAGCTCGGATCAGACCCTAGAATCCGCTACAAGATCTGACAGCAGGAACGATTTGTAGCCGGGACCATCTTGGAGGTGTTAGGACACGTGAACGAGGACATATCTCCGCAGATGAGAACTTACTCTGAACATGGTTCAAAGAGCAGAAGGAAATCCTCACGCTTGGTGTTTGCGGTGTCCATCCGATTCCTCTTACTAACTCGAAGCCAGAAACAGTCTCATCAGAGATGGTCCGAAAGAACTTGAAGAGGTTTGGTTGTTATGAAACCTGTCTCCCATTTCCCATGACTGCTGTGGCCAAGGGCATCTCCCCAGGAACCCCAGGGGCCCGCCCAGTTGGCAATTGAACTTTAAAGGGCTTCCTCTGCTTCCTGGAGAAGGTCCCAGGAAGGACCTCTCTTGCGCCCGAGGGGGGAGACACGCCAAGAAGCGCAGCTCACATTGTCCCATTTCAGCACCCCAACGGGCAACTCACGGATGAGGTGGCCCGCAGTCCTTGGACTTGGAGAGATTGATGTTATGGAAGGATTTAATGCCATTCAGTCTCTCTGCCCTGATTTCCCAGTGCGGGAGGCCGAATAACAGCCCCCAAAGTTGTCCACATCCTAATCCCAGAACTTGGGAATGTGATCTTCTATGGCAAAAAGGATTTCGCAGAGTCCGCTAACAGTCTTGAGACGGAGAGCTTGTCCTGCACCATCCGGGTGAGCCAGCACCGTCGCAAGGATTCTTATAAGGGGAGAGCTGGCGATGAAAGAAGGTGACGTGTGACAGAAGCAGAGGTTGGAGGGATGCTGTTTAAAGATGGAGGAAGCGTTCACAGGCCAAGGAACCCAGGCAGCCAATGGGAGCTAAAAAGGCAAGGAACGGATTCTCCCTCCACCGCCCCCTGCAGGCGCTGATGTTTCTATGCGCGCTGCTGATGTTTCTATGTGCGCTCCTCTCTGGGTCCTCCCCCTTGACGCTCTCCGGATCCTCATTTTAGCCTGATTGCACCTGTATTCACACGTTGGGGAAGAGAAAGGACAATGTGAGCCCTCCGCCTTCTCTCTGTTGTCCTGCTGACAGACTAATCCAGAATGGTTGTTCAGAGCTTTATTCCTTCCCTGCCTCGGGGCAAACGAGGAGTCTCCCCTCATCTAGCAGGCACAATGCAAAACCAGGTTGTTTACCCGGGAGTGGGAGTTTTACCACTCGGACCTTGGAGGGAGGGCACTGGAGGAACTTGTTCCTTGTCCTGACTCTGCTGCTGTGGAACTCAGATTAATGATTCGCTGGTGGTGTTCCCTTTCCTGGCCAGTCCCTTCCAGGCGATTTTGCAAAGATCAGCAAGTTAATATTTGGAAAGAACTCCTTGAACTCCTACATAAAAAGCCTCACAGGTAGTAATCTTGAGGCCTTGTAATGAGCCCTTTTCAAATCCCAAAGCCCTGAACGCTCTGCTCCCTTGTCATAGTGATGAGTCGCACACATGCGTATCATGTACCTGCTTGGTACGCTCAGAGCGGTGGTTACAGGACACTTAGAGGTGCCAGGCAGCGAGCTGCGCTCATCCTAGTCTCGCTCAATCTCGTGGACTTAGGGAGATAAAGATCACCTGTGACCTGTACGTGGCGTTCCTGGGAGGAAAACAAAGCCCCACGCGGGAGCTTACTTCTACCCCGAGGTCCCCAGCCGTGGGAAGGGCCCCCCTGCACAGTACCTGGCCCGGGGTGGACACTCGGTGTCGCAAATGGATGGCATTTCTTACAATTACAGCAAAGTGAGGTGAGCTGTTCCTGGAGAGACCACGCTTGAGTCAGGGAAGCAGAAACGGAGGCGACTGATAATAAAGGGGTCTCTGCTCTTTTGGTAATTTATAGATCTTTGAAGATGTACTGCGTGGGACAGTGGCGGGGATCAGTTCCTGCTCTCAAGACTCGGCTTCACATACCCCTGGCTCCTCAAGCCTGTTGCTTCTTTCCCAGAAAGCCCAATGCCAGGGTTTTAAGACACTGAGGACCCAGAGTTTTGTTGGGGAGGCTGTTTTCGGGGTATTGTCTCTCTTCTCAGGAGCACATTCGGGGCTCTGCTCCCTTTCTGAGAAAGGACTTTCAATGGGGGAAACCGGGGTAAATAAGGACAGAATAACGCGGGCTTGTATTTCGTATTCCGCAGTCAAGGTTTAGAGGAGATGATGCGCGTAAAGAGCCAGCAGGTGGCACTGTTATTCTCTAAAAATGCTGCAGAGGGTGTGGGCGGAGGGTGGGTGTGTGTGTGTGTCCGTGTGTACCTGAGCACACACGTGTGCTGGGTGAGAGCTTCCCTCTCTACCCACCACCGCTTAGCTAGACAGATGTGCCTCATCCTCCCCCGTGCCCCCATGCCCCCTTCTCCATCATCTTTCTTTTCTGTTCTTCGTCAAAAATGAGCAGAGAAGAGCAAGAAAAGCCAGCAGAGATCACAACACAGATACCATCCAATCAAAGATATTTCCCCAGACGTCTTGGGAAGAACCCTGAGGCCCTCATGCCCCAGCCCCTCGGGTCCTCCATTCCTCCCCAGGCCTAGACAGGCCATACGCTGCCGCCTTCCAGGAACATGGCCCATCACTCTGGTGGTTTCTCCCTTGTAGGCATATTTGTTTGAAAAAAGGAGTCTAGACAGAGTGAGGACCTCAGAAGAATGATTGCATGTTGGCTCTTCCGGTGATCAGACAATCTGGCTCTAAAGGAGACATCCATAGGGAAGGGCCCCTAATATCACACCAGCATGGCCAGACCCACCTCCTCTGTCTTGTGCACAGCCGCTCTCCTCGGGCCTTCAAACTCCAGCCGTGTCCGATAATCTGGGAGCACAGGCAGGTGGCAAGCCTATGAGGGAGCCTCAAACACATCACATTCATGGCACTGATCTAGTTCTTTCCCCACCTGCTTAACAGGCACTAAAAGCCACACACGGAAGGACTGCCTCCAGCCCGTTTCAAACGTGTCGCGGTGATGGACTTGTCTCCGTGGAAGAAAATCCCAGGACACAGGTAGGCACACCGTTTCTGAACCCATCATGCTGGAGGACGGGCGGCGGCAGCTTTGGAAAGAGGCCACGGGTTGCCGAGTGTTTGAGTTCAAATCCAGACTGCGCCGTCTCACTGGCTAGGTGACGCGGGGTGACCAAGTCATGGAAACTGCCAGAGCTTCCCTCTCGGGGTCTGTGAGCTGGGGTTAACGATCCTCGTGCACTATGTTATCGGAGCTATAGTGCTCACCAGGGCACATGCCCCAGGCCGAAAGAGCAAAGGCAAACCTTCCGTGGCTGCGTGCGGGTGAGCCCCCTGCGCTGCCCGCAGGACCTGGGCCCCGTGCTCAGCACACCTGAGCTTTCTTGCTCCCCTCAGCAGCCCCCCGTGCGGAGGGCAAACTTGGAGCCGAAGCAGGGAGTGCGGCGCCCACTGTGGCATCGCCTGAGGAAAGCCGGTTGCAAGGCCTGTGGAGGGGTTGGGGCTGGGGGCCCAGCTCTGTTCTTCTGGAGCCTGGGTGCCCTTCCGTCAGCAATAGAAAGGCACCTTGGGAAGTGGGGGGGCTGAGTCTCTTGGGCCCTTCACATGGCATTTCATGCATGACATCTTCCAGGTTGAAACAATGGTCCCTAAGGAACCCGAATCAGGGGAATTACTAAAAACAGCACGGTCACCCCCCGCCCAAGACACTGATTTTGAAGGGACTTATTAAACCACAGGGTCCCATCGGACTCCTTGGGTGTGGTCTGGAAACTTCTAGAGTGGCCGTGTTTTTAAATCTGGAAGCTCACATGTTTAAGTACCGAGATGTCTAAAAATCACCAGTGACCAAACCTTTCTCAAGTGTGTGTCTCAGGTCTAGTTCCCAAATGTGTGCTAACGTCTGGGCCTGGATGGTTTGAGTGAGGCCCTCGAGGCCCGCAGAACCTTTATTCTGACAGAAAAGTACGCCTGGAAAGAGGATGGGAGATTTTCATTTGTTTTCGCAGCATGTGCGCACGTGTGTGTGTGTGTGTGTGTGTGAGAGAGAGAGAGAGAGAGAGAGAGAAGGGAATAAAAGATAAGTGGGAACAAGGAATGTGGGAGAGACAGACAGCAAGTGCCTAAGACGGAAGAGGCTCCCGGCGAGGAAGCCATGATCACAACAAAATACAGGGGAAGATCGAGCCGTCGGAGGGTGAGACCTAGAATCCTTGCTGCAGAGGGCACTTAGAAGCTATTAAGAAGCTTGGCGAACAGAAATGCTAAGAAGAATACTTAGTTTGGTCAGAAAACGCCAAGCGTGAAGACTCAGGGCTGTGGGCCAGGACCACCACCAGGCAGGGTTGTCGGGGCCTGGCCTCTTTGTCCTCCTCTTCATCAAAGGGAAAAATCTGCACCCCAGAACTCTTTCTGACACCTCTCCTCCCAGCATGTAGCCAAGCCTGGCTGTGCCCTCCTTTTCAGCCACCGAAACAATGAGGTCTGTTATGCCCACAGGCCCCTCTCTGGCCTTCTCCACCCTCAGAGGGACTGAGGACCCTAAGACTTCCCTTCCCCTTCTGGAACCAAGGGTTTTAGGGTGTCTACAGCTTCCACTACCTCAGGGAAGGGAAGGCCCTGGAAAGACCCGGCTCCTCCCTTCCTTCCCCCACCGCTTTTCCCAGCTGAGGCCCTCTTCACAATGGAGCAGGGCCAGGCCCTGTTGCTGAGGGAACCAGCGGCAGGCCCAGCCCCCTTCGCCACAGAAATAACCAGAGGAGAGGAGCGAGGGATTAAATGGCCCTAATCTCCAGGCTTCAGAGGAGGCTGGGAGCCTGGCCAGCGTGAGGGAGCAGCTTCCCATTGGCCCAGACGAAGCAGGAGGTCACCGGCCTGTCCCTACCTCTCCCTTCTGCCCCACCTCCACTTCTCTCTCCTCAACCATAACCCCCCCCCCAGAAAGGAAGACCACCAGTTTTGTTTCCCTAACCCAGGAAGGGAGGGCCCAAGCCGGCCACCGCCTGGCTTTACCCGTCTGATGTCTGCGGCACCGGGAATGGCAGAGACACCGGCTGCCCTAGCGAGAGATGCGATGTCGTTCGGTCCTGACTCACGTCTGCAAACGTTGGTGGATGTGAAGCAGCGGAGGCACTGCAGGTAGACAGGTAAAGGGGTGACAGCACCCCCTGGCTCCAGAGACTGGGCGGCCTTCAAGACCTCCCTTAGCTCCTTTGCCTCAGGGTGCTCCTCCGTGAGGCTCACATTAGGGTAGGTGGGTCCCTTTTTAAAAATACCCACGCCCAGGCCCCACCCCAGCTAACAATGCAGATTCGGTTAGTCTGACCTGGAACTCAGGGGTGTTAGGTGCCCCGGTCATTGAGGGAGCCCCTCGCCGAGACCCCGGCAGCTGGTCCAGAGATGCCGCTGTCAGCGGGACCCCCGGGACTGCAGTTTTCCTGGCTTGAGCACGGTACTCTTCCCGCTCTGTTACTTTTACTGCTTAAAAAAAAGTGCCTTAAGGAAGACACAACTTACTTAGGAAATGTATATAATACACGAAAGTGTAAGGAAGAAAATTACGCCTCCCCCAAACCCCCAACACCCAGAGTTAGACACTGTCAACCTTTTGGGTTCTCTTTTCATCTATTTTCAAATATTTGTTTTAAAACAAGGTCAGGGGCACCTGGGTGGCTCAGTCGGTTAGGCAGCCGACCCTTGATTTCGGCTCAGGTCATGATCTCAGGGTCCTGGGATCGAACCCCACGATGGGCTCCACACTCAGTGGGGAGTCCGCTTGGGATTCTCTCTATCTGCCCTCCCCTCAACTCTGCTCTCTCTTTCTTTCTCTCAGATAAATAAATAGATCTTTAAAACAAGATCTTTAAAGAAATAGATAAATAAGAAGTAAACAGATCTTTAAAACAAGTCATACAGGGGTGCCTGGTGAATCAGTTGGTTAAGAGTCTGGCCCAGGTCATGATCTCAGGGTCGTGAGATCGAGCCCTGTGTCAGGCCCTGTGCTCAGTGGGGATTCTGCTTGAGACTTTCTTCCTCTCCCTCTGCCCTCCCCCCACCCTTTAAAATAAATAAATAAATCTTTAAAAACAACAAGAAGGTCCTACGGTGTATACAGCTTTATGTCTTCTCATTCCGTTGCAAGCCCACTGAATGGCGGGCCGGGCCTTTTACACGCCGCTGGACGTCACGTGGACTGGCAACGCTTTCAGCAGGCTCTTTGGCAATGAGTATCAAGAATATTTTCAAATTATCACCCTTCAGCCCACTAACTCCATTTCTAGGAATCTGTCTTCAAAGAAAGATCAGATGCAGGCAAAAATTTATTTACAGAGACGTTCATTTTGGTGTTATTTATAAGAGCCAAAATTATCAACCTCATCAAAGTACAAAATGTACAAGGGAGAGTTTAAGAAACTGTGATTATTCGTGGATGGAATACCCTGTGATCGTTAAAAATCACATTTTCAAAGACTGTGCCCTGGCTGTGAAAATGATCCTTTTCCCAGTCCCTCCACGCCCTGGGACGCTTATCTGACAAGAAGATCCTTCTTCTGATTCCACTGTAACCCTTCGGGATGCTGTGGAGTCAGGGATCTTTCCTCTCTAGACCACCCACAGCATTTATTCTCTGTACCAAACGTTTTGGCAGTTTGTTCTTTTTATGCATATTTATTACGAACTATTTCTCTTGCTGTCCGGCATGGGCATGTATTAGGAATGCATGATCGCGGGTCCACAGACGTGGGGGTAAACGGGGGATACATGGAAGATGGAGAGAGAACTCCGTAAACCACTGAGGACCTGGGCCCTGAGTTCCACATCCTCACTCTCTGTCTGCTCTTCAGTTCCAGCTTTTCTAAAATGAAATCATCGTCCTCGAATCTGTTCCAGTTCCACAAAGTCTGAGGATGGACTTCCCGCCCCGAGCTGGCTCTCCTTCCTGCATCACCCATGACTATATTGATACCTCCTAAACCGTTCTCCTTCGGGACGCTCAGGTTCAAATTTCTGCAGCCATTGGCCATCGATTCCTAACACTATTTGGCATTTTTTTAAGTCTTAGCGTGTGGTTTTCCATTCCCGTTGCTGGCATGCCACACAGCGAGCCCGTCACTTCCCTCCAGAGCAGCTCGTTCTCTTCGCTGGGCCATCTGCTTACAGCCTCTTGCCCCTTCAAACTCACCTGCATCCAGCCACTTGTCAAAGTCATTTGTATCCTGCCACTTCTACTCAGAAGCCTTCAGTGGCCACTTTCAAATGGCTATTATTTAATTATTTAAATGAAGTGCTAACTTATCCTAACACCTCTTTTTTTGTTGTTTTTAAGATTTATTTATGTGAGAGAAAGAGAGAGAGGGAGCACGAGGTGGGGGCAGAGGGAGAGGGAGAGAGAAACTTAAGCAGACTCTGCACTGAGCCTGGAGCCCAAGGCGGGACTCGATCTCACAACCCTGAGATCACGACCTGAGCTGAGCGAAACCAAGAATTGGTGCCTTAACTGACCGTACCACCCAGGCGCCCCTGGGTCCCTCTTTAATTCAGCCCCTAATCCATCCACTGTGGTGTGTTTTTTTTTTTTTTTATATCACACAACTTGATATCCCTGCCTCCTGTCAAAGTGTTGCATGCACCAACCTCAGGATACATCCTATATTCTCGTGACTTCTCTTGTCGGCTGGGCAATCTTGGATAATTCATGTAACCTCTTTAATCTCAGCTCCTCATCTACAAAATAGGGATAATACTAATAATATCTTCTTTTTTTTAAGATTTTATTTATTTATTTGACAGAGAGACCCCTAAAGAGGGAGCACAAGCAGGGAGAGAGGGAGAGAGAGAAGCAGGCTCCCCGCTGATCAGGGAGCCCGACACGGGGCCCGATCCCAGAACTGGGATCATGACCTAAGCCAAAGGCAGACACTTAACAACGGAGCCACCCAGGTGCCCCTAATAAGATCCTCTTCAAAGGATTGTTGTGAGAACAAAGCAGACACATGAATGCAACAACCATCATTGATTTGTTCAGTTTTGCAACTAGGACAAAGCTTGGCAGGACAGCCCACATCTGTGCCAGATAGCGTCAGCTGCGGTGGGTCAATGGGGCTGGAAGTTCTGTTTCCAAGATGGCTCGTTCCCATAGCTGGCAAGCTATTGGCAGAAACGCAGCTGGGGCTACGGTCCTGGAGCCTGAATTGTCCTCGCATTTGGATTTTCCATATGGTTTCTTGTCAACTGGGTTCTAAGAGACAAGCAGAAATTGCCAGACTTCTTAAAGGCAAGGCCTGGGAATAAGAGGCACAGCATACCCTCCACTGTATGTATTTGTCAGAGCAGTCATGGGCCAGCCCAGATTCAAGGGGATGAAGAAGTAGACTCAGCCCCTCCAAGAGGCAGTGGCCAGCACATCCCTGGAAGGAAAGGAGTGGTGGCAGCCATCTTTTGAGACAAGATACCATCATAGGGTCTTTGTGATCCCATAGCTTTTTTTCTTTTTAAGATTTGTTATTAATTCATTTGAGAGAGAGAGAGAGAGGGAGAGCATGAGCAGGGGGGAGGGTCAGGGAGAGAGGAAGAAGCAGACTTCTTCCCCATGCGGGGCTTGATCCCAGGACTCCGAGACCATGACCTGAGCCGAAGGCAGATGCTTAACCAACTAAGCCATCGGGGCGCCCCATCCCATAGCTTGTCTAGTAGAGATGTTCAGCAAATATTAAACAATTCCTGAACTCTTTTTTTTTTTTAATTTTAATTCCACTGTAGTTGACCTAGTGTTATTTTAGTTTCAGGTGTACAACAGAGCGATTCAACAATCCCACGTATTGCTCAGGGCTCAGCACAATAAATGTACTCTTCATCCCCTTCCCCTATTCCCCCCTCTGGTAACCAACTATTTGTTCTCTAGAGTTAAGAGTCTTGTTTTTTGGTGTCTCTCTCTCTCTCTCTCTCTTCTTTTCCTTTGCTCGTTTGTTTCTTAAATTCCACATATGAGTGAGGTCATGGTCTTTGTCTTCACAGTTACTGAACTCTGAAGGCCCGTGCCTTTCATCCGTCAAACAATTGCATGGGTTGCTGTCTTGAATTGTGAGCTGACTTTTCCCCTGCGTTCCGATTAGTTATGACATTCCAACCAAATAGTAAGCTCTTTGAGGGCAAGGCTCCTCGCTCCAGTATGCATTTGTGTATTGCCGCCCCCCCCCAGAGATGGACACATCGTAAATGCCAGAAACATGCAGCCCTTGATTCCCTTTCCTCCGGCAGCCCAAGCACTGGGAAGGGAACCGAAGAGCTGCTTTCACTGAATTTTTGTACGACACCAGGCTTGCTAGGCTCCAGGGAAAATTCAGAGCAACAGTCCCTTTGTTCTCCAGCCCTGTGCAGAGCTGGGCCCAGAGCCTTCCAGAGGGGGAAGCTCACGGGGAGGCTGCAGACTGGGGGACGTGTGGAGGAAATTCCATTCCAGACCCTCATTTCCGAAACTGCTCTGTGATTAGCTGGGCTTTGTGCCGGCCCAGTCCAGAGGCAGAGAAAGGCCTCCCCGGTCATAAAAGCACCAGGAAAGTACAAATGCAGCCCCTTTACAGCCTCAAACAGGAGGTTAAAGGATTTGCTTTGTTGTTTGTTTATCTCTCAGACTGAAGCCAATTATTCCAATTACTTTTTTTTTTTTTTAAGTTTACTAGAGTTTGTATTTTAAATGCATTTCTTCTCAAAAGAAAAACAGGCCTCTACAACACATTTTTCCCCCTTTGGTTCCAAGGACTCAGGCCTGGTCTCTGTGGCAGGGAGGGCGGGCCTGGGGTCACAGGTCAGAGGTCAGGGGCCCCCTGATTGTTCCCAAATGCTCTTCCCAGTAACCATAGATTTGAACTTTGCATTGTTGTGGGGGCCCTGGGGAGAGAGAGCCCCCGGGGGGAAGGCCATCTCTGCCGTTCAAAGGCGGCAGCTCTGGTTTCCCTGGGCCCACGTCTCCACCCTGAACCCAGTCCCCGTGGGGCTCCCATGGGTGGGGGTGGGGTGGGGCTTGGATGGACATTCCGTGTAATCCCAAACTGCAAATCTTGCGGATTGTGCCTTCGGAGCTGGAAACACTCAGGATCAGCGTCAGAGGCTAGAAACTCCCCTGACGGCTTTCTGAAGTCCCGGATATTTGCCCAGAAAGCCAAAAAAGGTTGTTCCTTGCTCAGAACCAACCAGTAGCTACCCGCTTCCCAGCCCAGGCAGGATTCTGTAAAGTGTAGCCAAGTGCAGGGCATGGAGGTTCAGAAACGAACCCCAAGGTCCCGCCTTACCCCAGGGTAGTAGGTGTTTGCTAGATAAAGTAATACAAGTCGAAGAGCAGTTGAGGGGTCCCAGACCACGGCCCCGTAGAACAAGTATCTCCACGGACACCTGAAAACCTATAAATGGTGGGTAAATTGTGTTTATTGATATGGAAGAGTGTGTGAGATACATTGTTAAGCTCACAACGCGAGCTACCGAGTCCTTTCACCAGTATGTGGCCCCATCTGCATACGGGATCGGCACACAGAGGAGATAAGTGGAAAAACGCACGTCAGAACGTTGATAGAAGTACCCCTGACTGGTGGCGGGATTTCAAGTGACTGTGTTGCCTTTTATTTTTCTGCGTTTTAGAATTTACTTACCCAGCACATGCATCCCTTACTTTAGGAGAAATTCTAATGTTCATGAATCATTTCTTTAGTTCAGTGTTTTTCCAAACTGTGGTTTAAAGCCACCAACACCTGGGGCGCCTGGGGGCGCAGTCGGTGAGGCGCCTGACTCTTGATTTCGGCTCGGGTCATGAGCTCAGGGTGGTGAGGTCGAGCCCCACACTGGCTCCGTGCTCAGCGGAGAGTTGGCTTGTTTCTCTCTCCCCCTCCCCTTTGCACATGCGAATGCATGAGCTCGCTCTCTCTCTCAAATAAATAAATAAAATCTTAAAAAAAAAAAGAAGGCACCAGCAAGATTCAAAGAGCTTCTGGAAAGGAAGGTCCCCAGGTGTAGCTCAGGCCTGCTAAGCCAGAATCTGGAAAGGGAGCCTGACACACAGCACTGGGAACACCCTCGCCAGGCAACTGTGAGGGGACCTAGTCCACCCGTGGGCATGGTTCCTTGCTTCAAAGTTCTGGCTCCGTCGTGAAGCATTCCAGGTGTGACCACTCAACCCCTCGGCCCTGGGCCTGCTTCCCTTGCTGCCCTTTCTCCCCTTCCTGCCGCCCTTCTGTACTTCCTCAGGAACCAGAAATAGTCTGGGAGCCCTGACAGAGCAGACCAGGCCCTTGCTCCTCCCCTTGCCCTTGACCAACAGGCCATAGATAGAGCCTCCTGGTATCATCCTCCCCTCCTTTCTTTGAGGGACTCTTCTCTTGGCCTCACTTCCCTGTTCTGACCAGAAGGACTGACTGCATGAGCTGATTTCATAATTCCCAAAGTCACGTAAAACCGAAACTGTGAACCAAAGTATGGAGCATCGCGGGTGGGTCTGACCGTGCTCCTGGATAGACGTGTGACTGGAGCTTAGTTACAGAGCCCCCCCATGTCTTAGTTTCCCCCATGGTAACACAGGGACAGCCCTACTACCTCACAGAGTGGTTGCCACGAGGCTTAGAGAATAGGACTGTGTGGATATGCAGAAGGATCTGGTGTGTGCCCATGTCCGACGAAGGTTGCTATTACCAACCCGCACCAAAGAACGCTTGGAAATAATCTGAGACAGGCTTCCCAAACTCCTCAGGGAGTTCAGAAATCATGCACATCAATAAGTCTGCCCCCCAGATATTCCAAATTCAGCCCTCTAACGTGAGCCCCCAGGAACCTGACACTTAGCAAGCACGCCGGGTGATTCCGTCACACCTTGCAGGTGGTCCCTGAGCACACCTGGAGGAACACCAGATTGTCATCAGCAAAATGGAAACTACAATCACCTGTCCCCCTACTGAGGCAGCT
>NW_024424230.1:16269114-16472439 GCF_017311325.1 Ursus maritimus | reverse complement strand
CCTGCTGAAGCAGTCATCCATCCCCGTTGTATGACTTCACAGGTGGGCTGGGGTTTGGTGGATCAGAGTTGGGCCCAGCTGGCCATGTTCCAAGTGGGGGTCTGAGTCCAGGTCCGCTCCACACATCTATGTCTTCCATCCTTCCTGGACCCACGGATACCCCAGGCATGTTCTTCTCACGCCACACTTGCTCACATTCCATCAGCCAAGCAAGCACATGGCTCCCAACATCAGTGGGGAGAGGGACAGATAGGAGACCCTGCCTCAGAGACGTGAGGGAAAATAAAGCCTTATTTCTATAAGCCGGGAATCAACAAACAAGAGCCTGCCGGTCAAGTCGGCCTCCAGCCTGTGCAAGAATGACTTGTGCTTTTTTAGGAATTGTAAAGAAAAACCAAGTGAGTAGGAACAGCAACCATGTGTGGCCCATAATGTCTAAAATGTTTACTGTCTGGCCCTTTCAGGAAAAAGTTGGTTGATTTCTACTGTAAACCATCAAAATGCCAAGTTGGTTTTTTTTGTTGTTACACAGCATTACTGCACAAAGAGAGACAAACAATTTCATATTTTTGTTTGTTTTTAAATTAAGAGGGATTTCATCCTACTTTTGATTTCGGGGTTGTGAGTTTGAGCCCCATGCTGGGTGGAGAGATTACATTAAAAAAACCACTGCAACTCTAAGTTAAGTAAGAAGGATTTTAAAATGTTTCTAAGATGGCGCACCTGGGTGGCTCAGTCGGTTAAGTGACCAGCTCTTGGGTTCAGCTCAGGTGGCGATCTCAGGGTCATGAGATCGAGCCCGGCATCTAGCTCCGTGCTCAGCGTGGAGCCTGCTTGCAAGTCTCTCTTTCCCTCCCACTCATGCCCCCCCTCTCTCTGTCTGTCTGTCTGTCTCTCTCTAAAATAAATAAATCTTAAAAAAAAAAAGTTTCTAAGCCATAGAGTGGAACGATGGAGAAGGAGCAGGGTAACAGTTGTAAAAACAGAAGAGAGGGAAGTTAATGGAAGGAGAATGCATCTTGGAAGAGAAGGGTCCTTAAGGAGGAAGGGACAATGGTCCAAATATGTTGGGATCAGGGCGCCTGGGTGGCGCAGTCATTAAGCGTCTGCCTTTGGCTCAGGGCGTGATCCCGGCGTTATGGGATCGAGCCCCACATCGGGCTGCTCCGCTATGAGCCTGCTTCTTCCTCTCCCACTCCCCCTGCTTGTGTTCCCTCTCTCGCTGGCTGTCTCTATCTCTGTCGAATAAATAAAATCTTTAAAAAAAAATATGTTGGGATCTGGTCAAGTGGAGAAGAGGGTGGGGTGGGAGGGGTAGGATCCAGGTATGGTGTGGTTGTCAAAGAGAAAGAGGACAAGACAGAATTATCTGGGGGTAGGAATACCCAGCTACTGGGGGTCAGGGGAAATCAGCAGAAGAGAACCCTGGTGGCCTCATAGAGTTCCAGGGGTTTTCTAGTGGACCTTCCTGGAATTATCGGACTGTGGCGATTTGCGCCTTGGATTACTTTCGGCTGCCTCAGCTATTTAATCTATTGGGAAAGAAATTGAAGTTAAGTTAAAGAAAACTGACACCACCGGTTTTCCCTGTCTGTAGACATGCACAGACTCCTGTTCACGGCAGTGCACAGGAATCCTGTGCGGTGGAGAACAAACATCTCTGTGAGTCAAATTCTCACTTGAGCCAGCTTTACCATCCTACTGATTTCCACATCGACAGATGAGTTAAATACAATCTTTGACACAGGTCTATCTCACAGTGCACGAAAGTCATAATTTTATCATTAAAAAAAAAAAATCTCTTTTAGCATTATCGAAGCGATCTCACTTGACAATCACTACAGCCCTGTGAGGCCATACTACAGCCATTGTTATACCGCCATTTTGAGGGTGACATCACTGAGAAAGTAAGACCTTAAGGTCACACTAGCACAGAGTGGCAGGGTCCAGGCAGAAACTTTGGGAGTCCTCTGACTTCGAATCTCCCTTCTTTCCACTGCTGAGTTAAAAAAAGTTAAAAAAATAAAATAAAAAATTGTCACCCCATCAATATTATTCATTTGCTTGTCAGTGATGAGCACAGGAACTGTGACTTAGCGAGCACACGGACCTGGCATTCTCGGGCGCATGATGGCGCATGTGCTGGGGGAGAAGCCCCAACAGTGTGACGGTCGCCTGGCCAAAGGGAGACAGCACTTGAAATCAATAGGACTGCAGATCATCAAACCAAAATTCTCAACAGCTGCAGGCCTCACAGGTACTTTCCAAAGTCTTACTGTTTTGTTTCTGCCACAGATTAATGTCCCCCAACCCCCGTATGTCAGCATTTCAGGTGATTTCACTTGGAAGCATTCTGCATTTTTCGCAGCATGATCGCTTGTTTTCCACAAGAAGTCCAACATTTCGTGAACACCTATGGTGGATGAGCTAGACTACGTAACAGGCTGTAAGCTCTGTAGTCGTCCAATCAGCAAATGTTCGGTAGAAAGGCATAATAATGTTGGCGACGCAAATATGGAAACGAAACAGGATCTCCGCCTCAGGTAGTGGAGTCTAAGGCAGAGACTTCCGGGCAAACAGACAATTACAACCCCACATGCCAATCAAGGGTTGGTGTGAGCATGGAGAAACCAGCCCCTGCATGTTTGAGAGAACCATGGAAAGTTTCGTGGTGCTAGAAATTGCACTGAGACTTGAAGAAGCAGGAATTTGCCTGGAAGAGAGAGGAAGAGGTGCCCAGAAGCTTCTAGACAGATAGTGGTGCAGTAACAAAGGGGAGAACAGAGAGTACAGGGTATCTAGGAGGCAGAAAACCGTCTAGAGTGGCTGCAGCAATCAGTATTAGAGAAGAATTCCAAATATGAAACCAGACAGGTGGGCAGAACAAGTCATGGCAGGTCTTCGTGTGGAAATTTGCCTGCGGGCGATAACCGAGAGTCTTTGCAGCTAGAAAGGGCTGAGCTTACATCCTGCACAAAAGTACCCACAGGATACCTTGGAAGGAAGGCAAGGGCTCCTGCAGGGAGACAGTCATACCCCCAATGATGGAGTCAACACCTGAATTTCCCACCTGTGTCCAAATCCTGAAATCGCTCCCACCATGCTTATCTTTGGGGTTATTGTTTGGACTATTCTATTTGGCTAGTCTTTGGGGCTGTCTGGGCGATGATAGCAAAATACCACAAACACGGTGGCCTATACAAACCCAAATTCATTTCTCACGGTTCTGGAGGCTGAAAGCCCAAAATCAAGGCGCTGACAGATTCGATGTCTGGTGAGAGCCTCTTTCCTCATAGACAGCGATGTGGGTCCTCCTGTGGCAGAAGGGGCAAGGAGAGTCTCTCAGCACTTCCTCGGAAGGCACTAATCCCATTCCTGAGGGCTCCACCCTCCTGACCTAATCACCTCCCAAAGGCCTCACCTCCTGATACCATCACCTCAGGATTAGGGTTTCAACCTATAAATTTAGGGGTGGGGGACACAAACGCTGAGACCATGGTGGTACTCGAGATAGACACTCGAGTGAATGTGAAGAAGTTAGTTGTGCAGTTGTAAATATTTTCTGTCACTGGATTATTTCTTCATGGCCTGAGGTCTCCAGTCCTCTACCATGATATTTTAGGTTAGGAAGGAAGAGGGTGAATGTCCCATGAATCAGGAGGCATACAGGGGTGCCTGGGTGGCTCAGTCGTTAAGCATCTGCCTTCGGCTCAGGGCGTGATCCCAGGATTCTGGGATCGAGCCCCACATCAGGCTCCTCTGCTGGGAGCCTCCTTCTTCCTCTCCCACTCCCTCTGCCTGTGTTCCCTCTCTTGCTGGCTGTCTCTCTCTCTGTCAAATAAATAAATAAAATCTTTAAAAAAAAAAAAGGAGGCATACACTGTCATGGCCAAGCAAACTATCAACGTGGCAGATGACGTGGCAGAAGCCAACAGATGTCCTCGCCATCCTTTTATCAGGGTCTTCAGAGAAGCTAACTGGCAGGGTGCAAAATAACCCCCCTTGGAAAGTGATGTCTCTGGGGACCTCTCAGGCCACACCTCGCTGAGTGCCCTTCCCTCTCTCCACCTACCACTGCCCAACCCCCACCCACCTCCACCCTCCCCACCTCTCACCCCCCCAGGAAGAAGTCTGCAGTAGACGTATTTCCCTCTCTGACATCCTCATCCATCCGGGCGCTGGGGAAGAGTCTGCAGAGATAAAAAGAGAAGGAATTCGTCTGCTCCCAAGAGAGGGCCTGCCTTAGCTGCCTGACAGCTTCATCTCCCCTGGGCTCCCAAACATTCCTTTTATTTTAATGTCCTGCCTTTTGATTAAGTACTCTTGAAAAACAGCATTTTGGATAATTGGGCAGTAGCAGCGGCTTTTACAGCAAAACAGGTGCAGTCTATTAATAGCGTCTGTGTGAAACACCATAGGACACAGCCCAGGACTTTTCAGCAGCAAGAGGCATTGTAGCCCTATAACCTCTCCTTAACAAAATTCTCACTTCTTGAGTCTTTTTCTACTGATTCTTTTTTAAAAGATTTTATTTATTTATTTGACAGAGATAGAGAGAGCCAGCAAGAGAGGGAACACAGGCAGGGGGAGTGGGAGAGGACAAAGCAGGCTCCCAGCGGAGGAGCCTCATGTGGGGCTCGATCCCAGGACTCTGGGATCATGCCTTGAGCCAAAGGCAGATGCTTAACAACGAGCCACCCAGGCACCCCCTTTTTCTACTGATTCTAATGTCAAAAAGAGAGGAGGAGGGGTGGCTCAGTCAGCCAAACATCTGACTCTTGATCTCGGCTCAGGTCTCCATCTCAGGGTCGTGAGTTCAAGCCCCGCGTTGGGCTCCATGCTGGGCGTGGAGCTTACTTAATAAAAAAGAGAGAGAGAGAAAAGGGGGTGGGGAGTGTATACCTATCCCTCCATAGAGCGCCTCGGGGGCCCCAGCAGCACCTACATGTTGGGGTTGATGTTACAGCTGGAGCCACCCAGTTCATCCCTGACACCATGCCCCATCACTGTCACTCGCACACCCCTCTCTTCTCAGACCACCTCACAAGTGAGTTTTCAGTGACTTGCCAGGCCCGACTCATTTGGCCTTTAATCCTGCCTTTCTCTGCACCAGCCTGCATTTGTTGTCCTGGCAAGCTGAAAGATTCTGAAGGCAGCACCTATGTCGCCATACGTATCCAGCCTGATGTCCGATAGACTCTATTAGTTTCTACGGCCGGGGAACAAATGTCCAAAGGTAGCCAGTTACAACAGCGCCCATTTATTAGCTCAGGTGTAGGTCAGGCTTAGCTGGGTTCTCTGCTCTGGGTCTCACTTGGCTGAAAACAAGATGGCGGCTGGGCTGGGTCCTGGGGAAGAAATGACACCCAAGTTCATTGAGGTTGTTGGCAAAATTCATCTCCAAGCAGCTGGATGACTCAAGTCCCCATTACCTTGCTGGCTGTCCACGAGGGGTCACTCTGAGCTCCTAGAGGCTACTCTGGTCCTTGCACATGACAAGCTAGCAACTCCTTCTTACGCATTCAGTCTCTCTGACTTCCCCTTTTGCCAACAGCCCAATAAAACTCTCCACTTTAAAGGGGCTCCTGTGATTCAAGTTGGCCCACCCAGATTATCTCCCTTTGAGTAACTCTAATTCAACCGATTAGTAACCTTAATGACACCTGCAAAATCCCTTTTTCCAATGTTACGTAACATAATCAGGGTACAGAATCTCGTCTTTTTCCCTGACCCTGAAACTTCTTTGCTCTCCTAAATTGGGCCAGGCTGGCCAATGGTCTTTCAGCTTTAAAAGATGCCCATTTCCAGGGTGTCTGGCTGGCTCAGTCGGTAGAGTGTGCAACTCTTGATCTCAGGGTCATAAATTCGAGTCCCACATTGGGTGTAGAGCTCACTTGAAAAATGAATGAATGAATGAATGAATGAATGAATGAATGAATAATAAAGATGCCCATTTCTCCTCCCCCGACCATATCCCCTAGAGCTTGGACCTGGGCTGGACTGGGGGGCCTTGCTTGACAGCAAAACTTTTCTTAGGTTTTTACACTCATTTGTTTTTGACCAGAAGTCTCCCAGCATCCTGATCTGATGTCCTTTTACCCAGTCTCACGTTCTCTATCTTGCACTAGGGCTCCATCCCTTCCCCCTTGTCCTCTCTTCTGTACCTCTTGAACGTCTTTCTTTCCCTCCACTTGAAGATGAGGAATCCCCCACTCTCCCCTCTAGTTGCCACTATTTCTGTTGCTCACCACGCGTCTCTGTTCACTCCAGACCTCAGGTGCCTGGTAGCCAACAGTAGCCATCTGTTCACAGAATGAGCAAGGGAGCGAATGAATGAAACGGTGAATGTTTTTCCGATCTATTACTCTTTACTGTCAGTACCTTGGGGCTACCCTTCTGGTTTTAGGATTATTCATTTATTCATTACTTATCCCCGGGAATACAAAGATGAACAGGATAAACATTTGTTCTGAGGCTATTAGAGGAACTTGTGCTCAATAGAGGATCTGGGGTATCTCCCCTTTGGGATAAGCTTTGCCAGCCCAAAGGTGTCTATAAATTCAACATCTAGGAGTACAAGCTACTGTCACATATAATCATTAAGACTCCAGGTCTGCCAATCCAAGGGTGATAGGATTCCTTTCTTTTGTGAAATACAGCATTCTTATTGTTTCCCACTAAAAGAGACACTTTAAATTTGCTTCCCACCAGGTTTGAAGTTGGTGGCTAATGTGGCTGAAAATGTTATTGAGCCCAGGGAGGAAATCCAATGCCCTGGGGCCGCTGGGCTGAATGGCAGCCTTGTTTCCAAGGGCATTCTCCTTTGTCTGCCTGGGCTCTCAAATGACATGTTTGGACACAAAGCCCCTTAGGTAGAAATTACAACATTTGCAGGCGTTCCTAATTTGGAGTGAGGTTTATTTTTTCAAAGTCTTTGTTCAAGATTAAGCTTCAGTGAAGTTTTACAGCTAAGTTGCAACTCTCATTAGAAAATAGTTTTATTATGATATTTATTAGTGTTCTTGTTCTTTTTTTTTTTTTTTTTTTAAGGTTCCTCTTTGAAAGAGAGACATCCTGAATTGAAATTTTCCAGTGAGGCTTTCACTTTCTTCCCATCGAGGTCATTTTCTTAACCTCTCAGAGATATTTATCTTTAGGAGTTTAAAACCTTTCTGTGTAAGGAGAGCAGAGGGGAGACAGCTGATAGGGCCTAGGAAAGTCAGAATCCTTGGGGAATTTAGGGACAGAGAGGCTATTTTCTTAATGACTATTATTCTCAGCCCCATAGATTGTTTCCTTGGCCGTAAGGACAGGTTTGGGCCAAGGGTCCTGGGAGCACAGGAATCATGTCTTTTGTGTTTGAGAGTTGTCTTTGCCATTGACCAACTATATTACACTACACGCTCTAATTTTCCGTATCCCCCTTTTTTTTTTTTTTAAGATTTTATGTATTTATTTGACAGAGAGAGAGTACAAGTAGGAGGAGTGGCAGGCAGAGGGAGAGAGAGAAGCAGGCTCTCTGCTGAGCAGAAGCCCATTGTAGGGCTCGATCCCAGGACCCTGGGATCATGACCTGAGCTGAAGGCCGACGCTTAACTGACTGAGCCACCCAGGCGTCCCTGATTTTTCATATTCTTGATATTCTCGCACCTGGGGACTTGCTGAGTGGGGAGAGACTGCCCCTCCCTGGTCTAGCCAACTACCCTCCTGGGAGTCCTCCTTTCCTCCGCAGACTGACCAGACCAGAGCCTGTACTCCAAAGCACCCCTCCAAATGGTCCTTATACTCGGGAAGGTAATAATCCTCTGCCCCAAGTACCCCAGGGCCTAGGGACCAAACTACTACTGATAGCCCCAATGCTCCAGAGTCCATGGAAATGTTCAAACTAGCCAATCCTAAACCTGTCTACCCTGCCTACACTGCCTCGACCATTCCTTCCCAGAAAACCAGAGTAAAGGCTCTCATCTGTGCTTTCCCCTTTGTTCTTTCTGCCTCCTGACCACCCCTGGTGCCTCCCGTGTGGCCCTGTGTGGCCCCATGTGGCCCCATGTGGCATGGTATCCCTCCTGTGTGTAGGGAGTTGCAAGTGGCAAATTGTCTCTTCAAAGGCAGTTGTCTCCTCGTCTTCTGGCCTCACTCTCCCTGAATAGTCACACAATCCCCATTTCTAAAACACCAGCACTGGCACAAAGTAAGAAAGAAAGGGAAGGACGGCTAAGACCTCTAACGACCACTTCCATCCAGAAGACTGGAGAAGGAGGGGCATCTGTGAAGGAGAAGGAAGGCGACCAGCGTTTCCTGGCTGGACATGACCCAGGCCAGCTTCATCAGGGGCTTGTAAACGGACAGTCCATCAACCTCGTTTTGCACTAAGACTCAGAGAAGTTCAATAATTTGTCCAAGGCCACGAAGCCACTCTCGTAGGCAACGAGGCCACGATTCACTCATTTTTGTTTCATTAATACTCAGTGCCAACGACAACCCGACCCCGAGCTTTTCTCTCAGCCCCTATCGCTTACATCCCCCGCCTTGTGTGGGAGCTTCTTCTGGGTTCTATCCCCAAATAGCTTTGCTGTCTACCAGATCCACTAAACATGAGGATGAAGATTTATGGCCCGGTGCTTCCTTCTAAAGGTCCTTCAAACGATCAGTCCGTGATGTTCCTGAGTACCTGCCGTGTCCTCGTCTCTGAGCTAGATGCAATAAGGAGTCGGGACAATCCTGAGCATGACATGAGCTGCACCTGGGGAATTTGCAATCGAATCTGCAATATACAACTAACCCAAGGAGAGCAAGACCAGATAACACAGGGGAGTAGTTTGTCAGCTGCCAAACTGTGTGGCACACAGTTTACAAGAAGAAAATGCAGGAGAAACTGAGGACTTCCTGGAATAGGTGAAACTTGACTAGGACCTTGAAGGATGGGGAGCAGTGAAGTGAAGAAAAAGATAAAAGGATTCTTTTTAGACAGTATGGCAGTTCCTAAAAAATTAAAGACACCATTACCACCTAACCAGCAATCCCGCTTCTGGGTTTGTACCCACAAAAATTGAAAGTAGAGACACAAAGAGATATGTGTCTGTAGCAGCATGGTTCACAGTAGCCAAGAGGTGAAAGCAGCCCAGGTACCCATGGATGGATGAAGGGATGAGTACATATGATTACTCAGCCTCCAAAAGGAGGGAAAGTCGGACACATACATGAGCCTTGAAGACGTTGTGCCACGTGAAATAAGCCAGTCACAAAAGGACCAATATTGTGTGATTCCATTTCTACGAAATAGTTGAATTCATAGAGACTGGAAGTGGAATGCTGGCTGCCGGGGGCGGAGGAGAGAAGAAAATGGAAATTTATTGTTTAGTGGGTGCAGAGTTTCTGTTGGGGATGACAAAAACGTTCTAGAATAGATACTGCTGATGGTTTCACAACATTGCAAATGTACTTACTGCCACTGAACGGTACGCTTCAAATGGCGAAAATGGTAAATTTTATGTCAAGTATATCTTACCTCAATAAAAAAATTAATTTTTTTTGAGAGAGACAGTGTGCAGTCTCAGGGGTGGGAGAGTGCAGAGGGAGAGGGAGAATCTTAAGCAGGCTGCACGCCCAGCACGGAGCCCCATTCCTGGCTCCGTCCCATGACCCTAACATCATGACCTGAGCTGAAGTCAAGACTCCACACCCCACCGACTGAGCCATGCAGGTGCCCCCAAAAATTAATTTAAAAAAATTTTTTGCTCTATCCCTTTAAGACCAAACCTTGAAAACATTTGATTTTAATGGAAATGTTCTCAGACAGTTGCCACATGCCCCTGCTTTCTTAAACATAATATAGCAATCGTGACCTCAACATCTCCTGAGGGTCCGCAGCGTGGGCCCGGCGACATCAGCCTATCTCCGAGGTTACCGCCGAGAGCCCGCTGGACGAGTGCCGGAGGGCCCTGGCACTGCCTGGCTGTCTACGGCACTGTTTGCCCCTTTTCCTCTGTCTCCCTCCTGGGTGCCTGCACCGAGCAGGTTTGAAGTTCCTTTCAAACTTGCTGCTTTCTGGTTTAGATCTGCAGGGAACTGAGAAAGCAGAGAGGCCAGTGTGTTCAAACGAGGTGCGATATAAGAATGAACAGGCCAACTTTTGAGCTGTGTAAACCTGACAGCGGCCAGCCCAAGCCCCGTGCCCCAAGCCCCAGGCCTGCAAAGCACGGATGAGTCCTCACTGCCATGGAGTGGGTCCAGATCCACCTCACGGTTTGACCCCGACGCACTGGGCCAGCTCACCGCATGGCCATCCGCTTGCCCCCCCAGACCCTCGGGTGATATTCATGGTCACTTTCATGGCTCCAGTACTCCAGGTGCCAGCCTTGTCTCCAAATTCCCACAAAGCTTTCTCGTTCTTTGTAGTATGGCTTTATGAAATGGTGCACTCCTCACGTCCAAACTCAGATATCACCATGGTTGGCCCCACACTACCTCCTACCCCAAACTCTCCCCCAACCCTAAATTAATCACTCCCTTCTCAGGACACCCAATGTATTGGTTCATATTTCAGGCCATCTTTACATTAAGAACTGGCTGCTTGCTCAGAAGGAGGCTGTGGGTAGAACAGGCGTGTAGAGGGTCACATTCAGCGCACTGAATTCTGGTTAACTGCCTGACCCTCCTGCTAGAAGACGGTGTCTTAGTTTTGTGTCCCAGTGCCTTGAATAGGAAGACATTCATTAACAGTTTGCTAAACTGAAATGAATTATTGAGAATACATTACTGATTAAACCCCTAAATTTAGATGACCAGAGAAAGAGAGATGGATAAGAGGAGAATGTACTGGAACCAATGATAAACTTAATCAAATTCATATTTACGAACCTAGGGATCCCATCAGCATGTGAAAGTTTGATGATTTGGGAAGATATTTTAAGGCCGAAGTAACACCCATGCCCCTTGCCTATTGTTGGCATGCCCCGTCCCACATGTGCCAACCGCTTTGTACCTGGCCCAGGTAGGAAGAAGACACATGCTGTCCATGAACTTGAAACTCCCTATCCATGAGTTTTTCCATCTTCCATCTTCATAAGGTATAGGGGATCCCAAGTATTTCAAAAGCAAAATGTTCTGCTTGCATCTCTAATGTAGCCCTCATCACTTTGGATTTTTATTATAATTATTCTTGGTTAAAATTACTTTCTTCCCGGGGCGCCTGGGTGGCACAGCGGTTAAGCGTCTGCCTTCGGCTCAGGGCGTGATCCCGGCGTTATGGGATCGAGCCCCACATCAGGCTCCTCTGCTATGAGCCTGCTTCTTCCTCTCCCACTTCCCCTGCTTGTGTTCCCTCTCTCGCTGGCTGTCTCTATCTCTGTCAAATAAATAAATAAAATCTTTAAAAAAAAAAAAATCACTTTCTTCCCAGCCTCACTAAACTCCTTAAGAGCAGGACATTGTGCCTGCCGCATGATAAGTGCTCAACATATTACTGAAGAATTGAATGGATGGATGGATGGATGGATGCACGGATAGACAAGTATTTGACTTTCAGCAATTGATATGAACTATTACCTTTCTTACGTCCTCCCCCAGGCAGATGACAGCTCCATTTCTTTTTTTTTTTTTTTTTTAAGATTTTATTTATTTATTTGACAGAGATAGAGATAGCCAGCGAGAGAGGGAACACAAGCAGGGGGAGTGGGAGAGGAAGAAGCAGGCTCATAGCAGAGGAGCCTGATGTGGGGCTCGATCCCACAACGCTGGGATCACACCCTGAGCCGAAGGCAGACGCTCAACCACTGTGCCACCCAGGCGTCCCGACAGCTCCATTTCTGGGCTAAGCAGAACGGATGGGCCTGCCTGACACTAATGTTTTGATCCTTTTCATAATTTCCTCCCTAGTTCATCGTCCTCTTAAATGACATTAGCCTTTGGGGGTAAGAAAAAGGAGAGGAGATGATCATTTTGCTCAGTGTTCCACCTGTTCTTTCAAAAGTCGTATTTATGAAGAGTATTTCTAAAATGAAATTTCACTTATACCTTTAATATTTTTTAAAGATTGTATTTATTTGACAGAGAGACAGCGAGAGAGCACAAGCAGGGGGAGCGGCAGGCAGAGGGAGAGGGAGAAGAAGGCTCCCCACTGAGCAGGGAGCCCGATATGGGGCTCAAGCCCAGGACCTGAGATCTTGACCTGAGCCGAAGGCAGATGCCCAACCGACTGAGCCACCCAGATGACCCTCATTTATATATTTTTAAATAGGTAATATGCTCATAAGATATAAAATTCAATGGACTATGAGAAACAAACTGAGGGCCACAGAGGGGAGGGGGGTGGGGGAATGGGATAAGCCAGTGATGGGTAGTAAGGAGGGCACGTATTGCATGGTGCACTGGGTGTTATACACAACTAATGAATCATCGAGCCTTACATCGGAAACCGGGGATGTACTGTATGGTGACTAACATAATATAATAAAAAATCATTATAATAAAAAAAAAGATATAAAATTCAAATGGTTTGAAAGGTATACAACTGAAAAGTTATATCCGGTTCCCATCCTCAGTGTAAACACTGACTACTCTCTTGGGTATCCTTCTAGAGATCATCTTAGCTATCAAAAGGAAACCCATATTTTTTTCTTCTCTAAGCAAATGGAAACACACCATACACCAGCTTTCCTCAACCTTGGCTATACATTAAAATCATTTGGGGAAGCTGTTCAGAAAGCTTAAATCAGAATCTCTAGGGGAGAGACCCAGCCATCAGTATTTTTAAAAATTCCCCGGGCGATTCTAATGTGCACCCTGAGTCAAGAAGAACTGCCTACACATCGCTCGGCAGACTACTTTTTTTTTTCCTAACAATAAGTCTTCAAGACCTTTTCACACCAATATGTAAGAATGCCCCTTCCCCTTTTTAACAGCTACAAAGCATTCCATTGGACTGATGGAATACAAGGACATTTATGAGTATCAGGTTGTTTCCAATATTTTCCTCTTAAAAACAGTGTGGCTACAAATAACATCTCACGTCTGTCCTTTTGCATGTCTGCGTGTAGATCATATATGTTTCCAATGATACCTACCTTGTATACGTAGGAGAAAGTTCTAGAAGTGACATTGCTGAGTCAAAAAACAAGGACGTTTGCAGCTTTGCAAAATATTTGTGATTTTGCTACTCACGATTTTACTCAGCATTTCATCCTAGGTATTTGATAGGTGTTACTGACTGTGCTGTGAGGAGTCAAGTATTCAACCAGGTTCCTAAAGAGTTTTTGAAGTGGAAAAGCGTGATTGCATTTTAGAGCCGTACACACACACGAGGGCGTGACTACGGCACTGGGGCTTCAGTTTCAAAGCGTGAGTAGAGACGGGGGAAGCAGATCGTTTTCATAGTTAGGGTTACCAGTGTCTTTCCTGATAGGGATGGTTGGCTGCTGGGTTTCTTGTTCTTTCTTGCCATTAAAGAGTTTTGTTCTCAGAAAGGAAACAATATGTGCTCTTTGATGTGGTGCGGAAAAAAGAGGCCAACACCACGTTTTGAAATGCTTTGTGGAAGAGCATCGAGGAGCGGCCCTTTAGAAGAAAGAGCTCACAGAGCTCTGCTCAAACAAGAGACGTTTTTAGAGCATTTGAAGAAGTTCTGACTCTAGAGGAATTCTCTCATTTAAAAAAAAAAAACACAAAAGCAAATAATGGCAAGCAAAGGCACAATTATTCTCCCTCCGATGGGAGTAACTTTTTTTTTTTTTTAAAGATTGTATTTATTTATTTGACAGAGAGAGACAGCCAGCGAGAGAGGGAACACAAGCAGGGGGAGTGGGAGAGGAAGAAGCAGGCTCATAGTGGAGGAGCCTGATGTGGGGCTCGATCCCAGAACTCCGGGATCACGCCCTGAGCCGAAGCAGACGCTTAACGACTGCACCACCCAGGCGCCCCTCCAATGGGAGTAACTTTCCAGCTTCCGTGGATCTTTACTTTGAGGAAATGCTGGAAGCCGAAGACAGTAAACGAAGCCCTGAATCAGAAACACAGTCTTGTGCAAAGGCATGTGTTCCTGGAAGCAAAGAACAGTCACCCTTCTGGAAGTTTCCACGGTTTTATACAGTTGAAGAATCTGCCCTGTATCATAGTCTCTTCCGCATCCTTCTTTAGTCTTCTTTTCTCCTCCTTCTCTGAGACAGAGAGACAGACAGACACAGAGCCAGAGATAAACACAAAGAAAAAGACATGCATAGATAGAGGGAAACAGAGAAAGATGTTGCCTCATTTGGACATATTTTTAAAATAGCTATGGGGGGGGGCGCCTGGGTGACTCAGATAGTTGAGCATCTGCCTTTGGCTCGGGTCATGATCTCCAGGTCCTGGGATCGAGCCCCATGTCAGGCTCCCAGCTCAGTGGGGAGTCTGCTTCTGCCTCCCTCCCTGCTTGTGCTCTCTCTGTCTCTCTCTCTCTCAAATGAATAAATAAAATCTTAAAAAAAAAAAAAAGATATCGGGACAGTGCTGAAAGAAATGGACCATAATAAAATAGGTCATGTTCATAACAAATTGAGTTTTATGGCATTCCTATATTTCCTGAAGAAATTCAAGCATCATTAGTCTTTGAACAGTCTATTAGTTGAAGTCCTTTGATAGAAATTGACTCAGGAACTCAAGGCCAAAAGGAGGAGTTTATTTGAATGATACTGAGCTGCTCAGAGTTGAAGGCAGGAACCAGGACAGATCTGGGGACCATGGCAGCCAAGGCTCATAAGGAGCTCCCATTGGAGATCTTGCCATCAGATGAATTTTCCAGATTCCTAGAAATGTAATCTGGTTGGCTTGGTTCCTCACCTGCCCACCTCCTGCAGTCGGGGCTGCTGGGTCTCCTACCAGGGAGGGGGTAGAAAGTTGGGGGAATATTCCAGGAAGGCTGCCATAGCCACCTCCCCCGCCTCCGCCCAACACCCTGACTCTTATCCCCGTGAGTATTTGATCTGGCGGCAACAGTGATTCAACATAGATGTGCCATCACAGCTTATGACTTTGCTCTTCCTGAAAACGTGTACAAGTCTGGTTAGGATTAGGACCGGACAAAATGTTTCCAAGAGTCCCTTGTGAGGCCGAGGGCATACTGAGCATGGCTCAGTCTCCTGGACCACGCTGATCATTTCTTATAAAGACTGCACGAGGGGTGCCTGGGTGGTTCAGTCGGTTAAGCGTCCAACTCTTGATCTCAGCTTGAGACTTGATCTCAGGGTCATAGTACAAGCTCTGTGTTGGGCTCCACGTAGGGCATGGTGCCTACTTAAAAAAATAAAAATTGGAAGCAGGCACATAGAAAGCAGCATGCTGGTATCTGTACGCCCCTGCTCACAGCAGTGTTACTCACAACAGCCACAGGGTGGAAACAACTCAAGTGCCCGTGGATGGATGAATGGATAAACAAAATGTGGCATCCATACACAATGGAATAGTAGTCAGCCTTAAACAAGAAGAAAATTCCGACAGATGATACAACGTGGATGAACCTTGAGGACATGGCGCTCAGTGAAATAAGCCACGCACAAAAGGACAAAGATCGTATGATTCCACTTACACGAAGTACCTAACATGGTCAGAGTTATAGAGACGGCAAGTGGAATGGTGGTTGCCCGGGATGGGGAGGTGCTGGCTAACAGGTCCAGGGTCTCAGGTTTGCCAGATGAAAGGAGCTCTGGAGGGGGATGGTGGGACAGGTTGTGCATCAACGCAATGCCACCTGTGAGCTTCCGCCGCTCTCCGTGCACTTAAGAAGGGTGAAAATAGTACATTTTACGTTATATGTAGCTCACTACAATTTAAAGAAACAAAGAAGCATCGGAAAGCCGAGATCCAGCCGCACAAGTGAGGTGTGTAGAAAGGGGGTGATTTAAAGTCCGCGTTTTGAAACAGGACTCCTTCCCCGTGGCTTTCTGCAAGGAGCTGGCCTGGCTGCTTCCGGGTGTTGGCCTTGATCATTTTGTAATTTACAGAGTAAGAGATTCATGAGTTTTAAAGAAAGATTCCAAAGGCAGAAAAGGACTTCTTTTTTTCTATATGTTACCAGGCTAGCTGGTAATCCGAACCCCCTGCATCGGCACCGGCTTTTCTCCCTGGATGGCTCTGCGGAGCCCAGGAGAAAAAATTAGAACTTTATGACCAAGAGCACTATTTCATTCTTTCTAAACTAAGCCCAGGAAAGTCCACCCGTGCAGGCTCGTGCAGGGAGAGCAGGACTTCACTATAAACCGAAGCAACCACATTGCTACTTCCTCTGTGTTGAAAACAGCGAAAGAACACAAGCGCAAAAGAAAACCGAATACAATTTAAATACATAACGACTGCTGGGTTTAGTCTTAATCATTCACGATTGGTGAAATGGTGAGGTTATCAATAGCCTTTCCTGTGGTTAGTTTCAAAATGTTATTTATTACCCTCTCCAGACCGTGGCTTTCTGGTTCGTTCATTGACTTCCCCACTTACTTGGCCCTTCTGCACCGAAGATCCCCCAGCCCTCAAACGCCCTCCCCATTCTGAAAGTATTCACATCTATCGAGACCTTCTCGAAAGTCTTTCTATAAAAAAGTCTTTCCTATAAATTCGTCCTGGCCCTCTTCAGATCACTTCCTCCAGTGAATAGCTAGGACACTAATTACTTTTATTTTTTCCCCACGGTGCATAGGACTTTGGACTATCAAAGTATAATTTTCAAAAAGCTAAAACCCCGACTCTCAGATAAATATAGAATGAACACATGTCAATTATTTATGTAGCTAATTCATGAGGGTGCTAGGAGGATGGTAAAGCTGGTTCAAAGGCGAACTTGATGAACAGATGTCTGTGCGGTCAGTCAGGAAAGACGTCCTAAAATAAGTTTTCTAAGCTACAGACAAAACTGGTAAATGTCTATGGGGCAAGAAAACTACCACCTCTGGAGTCATCTTCCCTAGTCTTGAAAATCTACAAGTTAACATGGAACTTCAGAGAATGTGGCCATTAGTCATTAGTAAATGGCAAGACAAACAAAAATACACCTTCTAAAGAATTAAATAAAATCTGGGAGGGTGTTGGGCTGGACAGCGCTCCCATATGATATTGAAAGAACCCACAGTCATTGTTTTACTTTATGTCAAAGATCTCGAATCAATTTTCCTGGCCAGGTCGATCACTCCATTTTGTAAGTGGAAACAGAAGTTGGGGGAGATGAGCTAACTTGTCCGAGGACTCGGACACAGCACAGTACTTCTCCCAGAGCAGACCATTGGAGGTACACAGACGGCGAAGAAGCATGCAGCTAGTGGATCTTAGGGGCCACTGAGCAGAAGAGTTCTATGACTCTGTGCTTGATTCCAGCCGCTGGATGGTCACTTCTTTGCGAGCAGGTGGTTAGCACTCACAGATGGACTCAGTATTTGCTGAGCTCCGCCTACCTCTGTGGCAGATGATATTTTCCAGAGAGAACCACACCTACATGTTTATCCTGGCTCATGTGCTCTTCCTACGATGGGACTGTCTCTCCTCCCACCAGAGGAAGCAACGTCTCCCCCAACAGCTTGTATCTGGGTGGTGGCGGTGGCTGCTCTGACTGACGGCACACAGCAGAAGTGACACCATGGGACTTTTGGACCAAACAGTAGAAAGTCGCAGTGTCCACCTGGTTCTTTCTCTGTCTCTCTCTGTCCCTCTCCCTCTTGAGGTGCTTGTCCTTTGAATCCAACCACCATTTTGTGAGGAAGCCCAAGCTACATTCAGAGACCAAGTGTGGCTGTTCTGACGAAGATCCTTTGCTCCCCTCCCACCCGCCACCTGCCAACAGCCAGCCTCCTGGGCGTGAGCCCCAGACATGAGAATGAACATGCAGTCAGATGATGTCAGCCCCCAGGCTTTCCAGGCCTCCAGCTGAGGACCAGACACCGTGAAGCAGAGATCAATGATCCCTGCTGTGCCCTGTCTCAATTCCTAACCCACAGAAGCCAAGAGCAATAATAAATGACTTTTGTTTTGTTTTTGTTTTTAAGATTTTTAAAATTTATTATTTGAGAGAGAGAGCGAGAGAGAGAGAGCACAGGCAGAGGGCAGAGGGAAAAGCAGGCTCCCCAGTGAGCAGGGAGCCAGACACTGGCTTGATCCCAGGACCCCAGAACCATGACCCAAGCCAAAGGCAGACAAAACTGACTGAGCCACCCAGGCACCCCAACTTTTGTTTCGTTTCAAGCTACTGTATTTTAGCATCATTTCTCATGCTGTAATAGGAAATTAATACATTGTGTTCTTGGCACTGTAGCATCAATAGTGTCCACTTTTCATCCGTGGCTCAAGTGTAAATGTCATGGAGTTCTTCCTAACTTTGCCGAGCCACAAATTTGCACCTCGCTCACTGAGAGCAGGCGCGCTGTGTTCCATGGCTGGTAAAGGAGCCTCCGAGCATCTGTGTCTCCATCAGTCTTAGTGGTTCCTATTTGGTTTCTTTGGTTTGTGTTCGTTTAAAGTAGCTACAGCGTGGAGCCCAACACAGGGCTTGAACTCCCAAGACCTGAGCTGAGATCAAGAGTCAGATGCTTAACCGACTGAGCCACCCAGGCGCCCCATTGGTTCCTACTTGTAATTGGATGTGCCATTGCTCATGTAAAGAGAGAAATACTCAGACCCCTGAAAAAGAAAAAAACCTGGAGGTAGAGAGAAATTGGGCATGTTTAAAGAGGTAATGATTCTTAGTGGGGAAAAAGAAACAGAAAGTTTGGGCTAAGCTGTAGAGTAAAATTCACTGGAGGTCAGATTAGATGTGACATGGCCTTGTCCACCATGATGTTTAAATGATGATATTTCAGGGGACCTAGCTGGCTCAGTCAGAAGAGCATGTGACTCTTGATCTCAGGGTCATGAGTTCGAGCCCCACGTCAGGTGTAGAGATTACTTAAATAATTTTTTTAAAAAAGATGATATTTCAGGCGCGCCTGGGTGGCTCAGTCCTTAAGTGTCTGCCTTCGGCTCAGGGCGTGATCCCGGAGTTTTGGGATCGAGCCCCACGTCGGGCTCTTCCGCTGGGAGCCTGCTTCTTCCTCTCTCACTCCCCCCTGCTTGTGTTCTCTTTCTCGCTGGCTGTCTCTCTCTCTGTCAAATAAATAAATAAAATCTTTAAAAAAAAAAGATGATATTTCAGCAATCACACCATCCAATGTATAAGTACATTTAATGGGGACTGTTTTGCTGGCGTGAAGGTCTGCATACCTGTAGCCTTCTGAAGGTCTCTGGATGTATCTTCCTAAAATCTCGGCAGTCAATTGTGCTGCTTTGCAATTTCCAGCTCCTAGCGTAGGCGTTCCCAAGTTGGGAGGTATGAGATTTCTCAAGTTCTCTGCCAAAGAACCTCAGTTCAGGAGAAAAATAAATTAAACAGACCTCCGATTAAAGCGGTCATTAGTGCAGGCTGACTCAGAGCGTTTGACCTCAGGGACATGGAAGCTGATTAAGTCGTTTTCCCAGGAAGAGGCTTCATTTAGATAAAGTACACTTCCAGGAATATTCTTTAAGAGCAGAAGCACAATAAATTACTACAAAGAACATATTTGAAAGATTCCTTGCTTTATACAATGTTACTCCCATCCACTGGAAGCTGTATTTGAAAATGAGAGCGAAACAACCCCCACAAGAAAGGCAGGCAGCGAAACGTGGCCACGGAGAAGTCAGGCTCTTATTTCTGCTGTTCACTAGCACCGTACTTTCCCTGAGCCTCTGTTTTCCTCATCTGTAAAATGGGGATAATGATACTCTGCCTCTAGGGTTGTTCTGAGGATTAACTAGGAAAACGCATGGAAAACCTTAGTACAGTGCCCGTCCCACAGTGAGATAAGAAGACCTGTTTTCATGACCGTTTTCCTGTATCCTCCTTGCATTTCCTTCATCCATGTGTTTCTCACCTGTTTTCCCACCAGAATGTGAACTCCAGACCAGCAGGAACCCGTTGGGTTTCTGGGATATTTCTGGGGCCCAGAACAGTGGCTCCCATAGAGTAGGTGGTCAATAAATAAATGACTCATTTTTTTGACTTCTGTCTCACTGTATAAACAAACTATTGCTAATGATAATACAAAAAAAAATGATAATTGTTAAGTTAATTAAACAGGGAGGCCATTAGACTGAGCTGGCTCTAATGTCGTGGTGGTCCATGGAAGCAAAGCAAAATCTAAGCCTGTATGTGCCTCCAGCTTACAACACTGAAACCTAAGGCCAAGCCGTCACGAACAGCCAACGAGGCTTTAAGCTACAGCCAATCAATAATATTTTATCAATTTTGTTGTTGTTAATCTCTTACCATGCCTAATTTATACCTTAACCTTTGTCATAAGTGTGTATGTACAAGAAAAACCCTTAGTACACGTAGGGTTGGGTACTATCCACAGTTTCAGGAATCCACTGGGGTCTTGGGTAAGGGGAGGACTACTCTATGTTTCCTGGCTTATTCAGCAACTTTTTATTGATTGATTTACGTAACTGCCCAAGTTCAGAGGATCTGAGGAGCACATTATAAGGCAGAGACAACTAGTTTTCTGCAATATGTCTTTTTCTCATCTTTCCTAGTAATAAGCATTTTTTCAGAGAACAAGGCTGCCCATAATGATTACATTTGCTGAGCTCCCTAGCAGTCAGGTGTGGCCAGGTGACTAAGTTCTGGCCATTGGGATGGATGGCTATGAAGCTCGTGTGGCTCGCCACCCTTCTCTTCTCTCTTTTTCGTCATCCTTTTTGCATCCTGATGTTGGGAATGCTGATGCCGCCATGTTGGACCATAAGGATTGGTCCCCGAAGACTTCTTGAAGCAGATTGCTTCCTTCTTCAATTTGTCTTTCTTGCGAAGCAACTGTTATTTGGGGTTTTCTGTCACTCACAGACAAGCTGATTCATTACTAATTCAGTGGCAAGTGTTGTAAATCAAGCACTCGAGGAGGTGGCATTTAGTGACAAAATTGATAACCACGTAGCCTAGCTGAGATTGCGTCCTATGGACAAGAAAAGCAGTAATGATGGCGGCTTGCTTTTTAAGGGGCTTTATCATTTCAAATGTATTTTCTCTTTTGATCCTCATCATAAAGTCCTGGGCCAGAGAAATAAAAGGACTTTGGGGGGTAGCCTCTAAACTGAAAGTCCTCCTCTCCTGGCCCCAAGGGCACAGCTTTTTCTGCCCTCTTTCACCATCTGGTCTGACTTAACAATACAATGAAGGGCACGTAGACGGCTGAGATTTTACTTTCCAGTTGTTTAAAACTTCCCAAATGGATTTCAGTTATCTCTACAGTGACAAAGCCCATGCTTTGAAGGTCTGAACTGCGTCCCCCACAAATTCAAATGTTGAAGCCCTAACGCTCATTGTGGCTATATTTGGAGAGAGGGCCTTTGAAGAGGTAAAGTGAAATGAAGTCATATGGGTGGAGTCCTAATCCAATATGGCCGGTGTCCTTATAAGAAGAGGAAAAGACCCCAGGGCTGCATGCACACAGAGGAAAGGCCATGTGAAGACGACCATCTACAAACCAAGGAGAGTGGCTTCAGCAGAAACCACACCTGTCAACACTTTCATCTTGGAACTGTGAAAAAATAAATGTCTGTTGCTTCAGCCTCCCAGTCTGTGGTATTTGGGCAACCTCAGGAAACTAATACAAGGACCAAATAATTCTCCCAGTGTCACAGAGAAGATGGAGGTCCAAGTGTGTCAACTTCAAATCCAGGACTGGAGAGTATCTGTGACTCCCAGGTCCTAGCTTATCCCCAGAAGACAGACCTGCCCAGCCCATATTCATGTCCTGTCACGTAGTTGTTTGGGGGCTGACAGCCCCGCTGTGAGTTCACAGAGTAAATGCTTTATTGTTGACTATTATTTATCAGAAAAAAGAATCTACATAAATGGTTGTTTTTAAGATGTTTTCAAAAGTCAGAGAAAATGTCAAATTGAACGGAAAACAAAAAGTGCATGAGGGGACGCCTCGGTGGCTCAGTCAGTTGAGCGTCTGCCTTCAGCTGAGGTCATGATCCCAGGGTCCTGAGATCGAGCTCCGCGTCAGGCTCAGGGAGCCTGTTTCTCTCTCTCCCTCTGCCTGCTGCTCCCCCTGCTTGTGCTCTCTCTCTGACAAATAAATAAATTTATTATTTTTTTAAAGTGCATGAGGGAAACTACCATGAGATATCACTTCACATCCACTGGGATGGCTACAATTTTTAAAAAAATGAACGTAATAAGTATTGGCAAGAACATGGGGAAACCAGCACTTGAAGTGTGTTCTGTCTCTATAGTGCAATGTGACTCACTCCTAAAAGGGAATGAAGCCGGATGCATGTTGCACTGCAGAGGATACTTGAAAACATTCACCAAGTGAAAGACGTCAGACACGAAAGGCCACGTACTGTATGATTCCACACATATGTGACCTCCAGAACAGGTTATCCACAGAGACAGCCAGCAGATTGGTGGTTGCCAGGGGTAGCGGGAGTGGGGAATGGGGGTAGACTGCTCACTGGGTATGGGGTTAACTTTTGGGATGATAAAAATGTTTAGGAGCTTGAGGGACAGCTGGGTGGCTCAGTCGGCAAAACATCCGCCTTCGGCTCAGGTCGTGATCCCAGGGTCCTGGGGTCTGTGAGTCCCACGTCAGGCTCCCTGCTCAGTGGGGAGCCTGCTTCTCCCTCTGCCTGCCGCTCCCCCTGCTTGTACTCTCTCTGTCTCTCTGACAAATAAATAAATAAATAAATAAATAAATAAATAAATAAAATCTTTTAACTAACTAACTAAAATGTTTAGGAACTTGATAAATGCTGTGATTGCACAACATGTAAATGTCCTGAATGCCACTGAATTGTACACTTTTTTTTAAAGATTTATTTATTTATTTGACAGAGAGAAAGCGAGATGGCACAAGCAGGGGGAGGGGCAGAGGGAGAGGGAGAAGCAGACACCCTGCAGAGCGGCGACAAGGGGGTTAGTGATAGCAGAGCTGTCCACGGGAGCCACAGTGACTTCCCCGCAGCCTCATCGGTCAGATATGAAGTATATGAGGCCTCTCAGTAATTTTAGGCTCAGGCAGGCAAGCAGGGTTTGAGAGTCTCAGGGTCATTATGAAAACATGCGAATTAAATACAGCCGTGAGTTCTCTGCGGTCCCTCCGATCAAGGGGCCCCTGGGTGGCTCAGTCGGTTAGGCCTCCAACTCTTGATCCCAGCTCAGGTCTTGATCCCAACTCGGGTCTTGATCTCGCGGTCTTGAGTTCAACCTCTGCATTGGGCTCTGCACTGGGCATAGAGACTACTTAAAAAAAAGTGGGGGATGGAACTTTGTAACTTGCTTTAACCGATAGAATTCACCAGAAGTGAGGCTGTGTGACCTCTGAGCCTGGCAGCTCTGGCTCTTGCCCTCTTAGAACCCTGGGACCACCATGCTATGAAGAAGCCCAAGATGAAAGACCACATGGAGAGAGGCCGGGTCCCCGCTGGTCCATCCCAGCCGGCCCAGCGCAGCCCAGAGGTTATCTTAAGACAGTCCAGCCCCTGCTGATCCACTGGCTTGGGAAGTGAGCCAGGCAAGAACAGCAGAACTGCCCAGTTGACCCACAGAATTGGGAGACGTAATAAATCATTGCTGTTTTAAGCCATTAGGTTTTGGGGTAGTTCGTTTTGCAGCAAAAGAAAACTAAAATAAAATAACTCTTTTGTTTTATTTATTATTATTTATTATTATTATTTTAAGTAGACTCCAGGCCTAACATGGGGCTTGAACTCACCACCCTGAGATATAAGAGTCACATGGTCTATTGACTGAGCCAGCCATGTGCTCCCAAAATGTCTCTTTTAAAAACTCATTCTGGGGGCACTTAGGTGGCTCAGTTGGTTGGGCATCTGCCTTCAGATCAGGTCATAATCTTGGGGTCCTGGGATCAAGCCCACATTGGGTTCCTGCTCAGGGGGAAGTCTGCTTCTCTCTCTTCCTCTGCCCCTTCCTCCCCTTACCCCCACCACTTGTGCTCTCTCGCTTTCTCTCTCTCTCAAATAAGTAAATAAAATCTTTATAAAAACACACACACAAATTTATTCTGGATCTTACTTATACATGGAATCTAAAAAAAGCTGACCTTACAGAAACAGAGAGTAGTTTGGTGGTCGCCAGGAACAGGGGAGTGTAGGGCTGGGGGATGGGGACATGTTGGTCAAAGGGGGCAAACTTCGGGTGGTGAGAAGAGTAAGTCGGGGAATGGAACGTGTAGCACGCTGACTAGAGTTCACAACATTGCTCTGCATCTTTGAAAGTTGCTAAGACAGCAGATCTTGAATGTTCTACCACGACCACCACAGAATGATAATTATGAGAGTGAAGGATGTGTAACCCAACTTTACCGCGGTAATCTTTTCTCGATAGAGAGATACGTGTATCAAGTCACCATGTCGTACAACCTTAAATTTACACAATGTTATATGTCAATTATACCCCCATAAATCTTGACAAAGAAACACTTCATTCTGCTCTTTTTGAGACTGTCTACATACATATGCAAATTCCAAATTGGAATATATGAATTTCAAACATGCTTTTAGTCTGGAGCAGGGCTGGACTGGACACCGTATACGAATAATCTCCTCATTCCAGCATCTGTACCAGCATTTTTCATGTGATACTGTTCCTGCTTGCTTCTCCTTCAAACTTTTTTTGAATTACAGAAAATACCAAACACACACAAAAATATGAAGAATACTGTGTTGAATCTTCAGGTAGCCATCATTAGCTTCAACAATGATTAACTCAGGACAATGATGCTTCAGATACACACTCCACCCACTTCCCCCTTCCCTCGGGATTATTTTAGAGCAAAACCCAGATACCAGATCATTCCATCAGCAAATATTTAGCATGTATCTCTTAAAGATAAGGATAATTTTTATAACTATCTCTTTACATCCCTCTGACCCCGACAGTTTATAGGCTCTATGAACCAGACTTGATCCTCTTCCTTGTTGTTTTGCAAAAGCCAGTGCTGGGGCTGGCTTCACAGGTGTGGGAGCACAGACGAGTCCCGTGCCTGGCTTAATGTTCTGACACCTTAAAATTCTTCATCATTTTGGGGCGCCTGCGTGGCTTGGTCAGTTAAGCCTTCAGCTCAGGTCATGATCTGCCTTCAGCTCAGGTCATGATCCTGGAGCCCTGGGACCCAGTCCCCCAGGACATCGGCTCCCTGCTCAACGGGGAGTCTGCTTCTCCCTCTGCTCCCCCCGCCCCGCCTGGGTTCTCTCTCTCTCTCACTCTCTCCCTCAGATAAATAAACAAACAAATAAATAAAATCTTTAAAGAAAATTCTTAATCTTTTTTGAGCAAGGGTCCCTCGTTTTCATTTTGCACTGGGCCCCACAAATTACGTAGCCAGTTGTGACGACATGTAGCTTAACCGAGCATCAGACGTCGGGTGATGGAAAAGAGGCACAGTGCCGGGTTCTACAAGGAATAGAGCACACTTGGGGTCTTCACCCTAACCTGACCTTCCTTCGGCGTCCGCAGCTCAGTGGGTGGCACCGCTACCCTTCCCGCTTGCAAGGCTAAAGCCCACGTATCATGGAGCACCCGGCTGGCTCAGTGGGTGCAGCGTGCAGCTCTTGAACTCGGGGTCGTGAGTTCCAGCCCCATGTTGGGTGCCTTCTATAGGGGGATGGATGGAGATGGGGGACAGCCAAATTTCTCCCCTCCTCAAGAACTCTTTAAAGTTGTCAATGGAATCTGTCTCTTTCTTTCTTTCTTTCTTTCTTTCTTTCTTTCTTTCTTTCTTTCTTTCTTTCTTTCTCCTTTCTTTTCTTTATATAGTTGACACACAATGTTTTATTTTTTTTTATTTATTTTTTAAAAGATTTTATTTATTTATTTGACAGAGAGAGAGACAGGCAGCGAGAGAGGGAACACAAGCAGGGGGAGTGGGAGAGGAAGAAGCAGGCTCATAGCAGAGGAGCCTGATGTGGGGCTCGATCGCAGAACACCGGGATCATGCCCTGAGCTGAAGGCAGACGCTTAACGACTGAGCCACCCAGGCGCCCCAGACACGCAATGTTTTATTAATTGCAGGTATACAACATAGGGAAGCCACAACCTCCACCGGTTACGCTGTGCTCACCACACGTGTAGCTACCACCATCTGTCACCATATAATGCTATCACAGCATCATCGAGTGCATTCCCTATGCTGTGACTTACTCATCCACATGGAACCCGTCCATTCCTTTCCACGGCACCACCCTGGACCAAGCCACCATGTCTCTTCTCCACATGTCAGTCCCCATCATCCACATTTCCCTCTTGCTCATCTGTTCTTCACCCCACAACCAAAGAGATCATTTCCAAATTCAAACCTTATCACACCACCCTCCTGCTTAAAACACTAGGGTCTTCTCTTGGCTCCTAGGATAGAGATGAAAATCTGGGAGATCCTACAAGGTTTGGCCCTGTCCTGGCCTCTAGCTTTATCAAGCACAGGAAAAACAGCTTCCTCTATTCAGCCCTGTTTTCTTTGACATGCTGTGTGTCCTCTTTCCACAGGGCCTTTGCATAAACTGTTCCCTCTTCTTGGAAAGCTTTTCCTAATCCCCCCAGCTTTCTCACAGTGTCTCAGCTTAGTGAAAAGTGCTACACAGAAGTTTTCCCTCAATTCTTTGGTTAGGTCAGCTCCAATACCCTACGTTGTCAGAGCACCAGATGGTTCTGTTGTTGGCATGTATCACAATCATAATGTCACAGTTATTCTGCAATTAATCGTTTGTTTCCCCCATGATGACATAGTGTCCTTTTTATTTTTATATTCTCACCATTATCCTCTGACACTGAGCCTAGAGCTTACCTGGCATATGGCAGATACTCAGCAATCCTTTTAGAATGAATTTGAAGACATATGTTTAAAAGGAATGTGCTGGGGAGGCAACGCTTAACAAAATATCATAAGCACAGAAATATATTAGCACAAATAAACAGACATATCTTCAAGGGTATGTATGGCTTGTAATCGAAAAAGCTAAAAATCTAAAATTCTATAAACATGAGAATACCGAAATAAGCTATGCTACATTCATGCTATGGATAAAGCACACTCCTGATATAATGACATAGAAAGATGTCACTGATAGAAATAAAATGTAAAAGCAAATTGTAGAGCAGTTTACACATAGCGTGGTCCCATGAAGTGTGTCCGTGTGTATGTTCGTGTGCAGGCACTTGACTTGCACAGAAACTGTATGAAAGGTGACCCAAGAAATAGTGGTGCTCCTCGGGGAATGGGACGGGGTGATAGGAAGGATAATCGTACCTGCTATGTCCAGCATACTTGCACATTTTAATTTTATAGTAATTACTTAATGCTAGTGAGGCGGAATTTAGGCATCCATAGGGGAGAGTTTCTTTTTGAATGGAGACTATTTCTCTGTGTAGGAAAAAAGCCTGTTGTGTTTACCCCCCAGGAAATGTCTTCACTTGTCAAAAACTCCCACAGAATCCAGTTATGATGCCGTTAGCTGCGTACCCACCAATATGGAGGAAATACCAATATTTCAAAATCTTTTGTCTTGTTGAAGACTTCTGGGACATTCCAATATTCCATTTCCTCTCATTAAAAAGAAAATTGTAAGGGTGCCTGGGTGGCTCAGTCGGTTAAATGTCTGCGTTTGGCTGGGGTCATGATCCTGGGGTCCTGGGATCAAGCCCCAAGACAGGCTCCCTGCTCAGCAGGGAGTCTGTTTCTCCCTCTCCCTCTGCCACTCCCCCTGCTTGTGCTTTCTCTCTCTCTCTCTCTCTCTCTCCATCAAATAAATACATAAAATATTTTTTAAAAATAAAAAAAAAGAAAGATAAAATTGTCAGGGGGCAACTGGGTGGCAGTCTGTTAAGCTCAACTCTTGGTTTCGGCTCAAGTCATGATCTCAGGGTCATGAGGTGGGGCCCGGCATCGGCCACTCAAGTCTGCTCCCCCTCCCTCTGCCTCTGCCCCTACTCCCCAAGCTCGCTCTCTCTCCTTTACTCTCTAATATAAATAAATACATCTTTTGAAAATTGTCAGAAGGTTTTCCCAGATTTGTTCATTCTCAGAGTAAGCACAGCATTTGGCTGGAACCCTCTAAACATAGCAGAAGGCAAGAATGACACAGCGAACCTGCTTGGGGTTATAAGACGTTTCTCATAGACTAAGTTAAAGCATTACTTTTCTGAACACCAGTCACATTGCTAGATTCAGCATTTAATTTAATTCATGCTTATTGAAAGTCAAAGCACCTGTTACTTTATAAAGCACGTGAGGAATCAACATAGTAGAGCTGGGATTAAATCAACACATCTTGAATTAGATCAGGCACCCTCACTTATAAGCAGTGTGATTTCTATTAACCTAAACGTCTTTATCTGTACAATGGGAATACCATCTATTGCATGGAATTGTTTGAAGGAGAAATACATATATTTCTACATTAGGGAAATGTGAATCAAAAGCATAATGAGGGGGCGCCTGGGTAGCGCAGTCGTTAAGCGTCTGCCTTCGGCTCAGGTCATGATCCCAGCGTTCTGAGATCGAGCCCCGCATTGGGAAGACTGCTCGGCGGGAAGACTGCTTCTCCCTCTCCCACTCCCCCTGCTTGTGTTTCCTCTCTTGCTGCCTCTCTCTCTCTGTCAAATAAATAAATAAAATCTTAAGAAAAAAAAAAGCATAATGAGATACGACTTCACACCTATTAGGATAACTATTATAAAAAAAAACAGAAAATAAGAAGTGTTGATGTGGATATAGGGAAATTGGAACCCTTGGGCATTGCTGGTGAGAGTATAAAATGGAAATTATGGAAAACAATATGGCAGATCCTTAAAAAGTTAAACAGAGCCACCACATGACCTAGCAATTCCACTGCTGGGTACGTATACAAAAGAATTGAAATCAGGGACTCAAAACTGACACACCCATGTTTATAGCAGCATTATTCACAATAGGTAAAAGGTGGAATTAAGACACATATTCCATCAGCAGATGAATGGATAAACAAAATGTGGTCCATACATATGACGGGGTATTATTCAGCCTTTAAAAGGAATGACATTCTTTTGTTGTTAAGATTTTTTATTTCTGGGGGGCACCTGGGTGGCTCAGTTGGTTAAGCATATGACTCTTGATCTCAGCTCAGGTCTTGATCTCAGGGTCGTGAGTTCATCTGTTGACCTCACTAAAACTTCAAATTCTGTATTGATACACTATATTTTAAAACAGTGGACAACACTGCTTTTTAAAAAAAATTATTGTATTTATCTTAATTTATTTATTTTATTTTTAGAGGGAAGAGCAGGGGGAGAGGCAGAGGAAGAGGGAGAGAGAATCCTTAAGCAGACTCCCCGCTGAGCCTGGAACCTGCTCAACCCCAGGACTCTGAGATCAGAACCTGAGCCTAAGTCAAGCCTCTTAATGGGCTAAGCCACCCAGCTGCCCCTTTTTAAACATTTTTAATTGGTAAGAACAGTAACATCTGTTGTAATAAAGAGGAGAACATCTATTAAGCTTGATTGTACTGAGCCCTGGGCCATGCTGGTTTCCAGTACTTCTTTCCACTGACTCTTCACATCAATCCTGTCTAGATATTACTAGTTTCTTTTTTACAGATAAGGAACCTGAGACCCAGAGAAGATAACTACTTGCCCAAGGTCACTGAGTAAGTCGTGTTTGAATTTGAGTTTAAACTTGGAGAACGCAGGCTTAGGGGAGGAGGAGAAACAGAAACTCCTAAAACAGAGATTAGGACTCTAATGTCACAGTGGCCAAGCAGAGAGACTGTCCAAGTGAACTGGCTAAGTGATCATTTCCTTTTCTTAGGATATTAAGAAAAAAAAATGGTGGTGCCTGGCTGGCTCAGTGGGTTAAGCATCTGCCTTTGGCTCTGGTCGTGATCCCCGGGTCCTGGGATCAAGCCCCTCACTGGCCCCCTGCTCAGCACGTAGCTTGCTTCTCCCTCTCCCTCTGCCCCTCCCTCTGCTTGTGGGCTGATTCTGTCGAATAAATAAAATCTTTAAAACAAAATGTTTTGGGGGCACCTGGCTGGCTCGGTCAACACAGCGTGTGACTCTTCATCTCCGGGCCCAGAGCTAGAGCTCACACTGAGTGTAGAGATTACTTAGAATAAAATGTTAGTGCCCGTTGGTGATGATTAACAGTTGAAGAAAGATTTTATCTTGTTCTAAGGTATGTGTTTCACTTTGGATCCAAAAATATAAAGGCTTCATCAAATCACAAATTAGTTATGGTGGCAGAAGAGGAGTGTCAAGCCTCAAGATTCCAAGTAAATAAAACACCTGCTGGGGGCTGGGTGGCTCAGTCGATGAAGCGTCTGTCTTCAGCTCAGGTTAGGATCTCAGGGTCTTGGGATCGAGCCCCCCATCGGGCTCCCTGCTCAGCATGGAGTCTGCTTCTCCCTCTGACCCTCCCCTCACTCATTCTCTCGCTCTCAAATAAATAAGTAAAATCTTAAAAAACAAAACAAAAAAAAACACCCTTATTTAAAAAAAACACCTCTGGTACTGAACTAGCAGACCTGCAGTGGCGGCTCTCTCTCAGGCCCAAGGTCATTCCCATCAGTTTGTACCAAGTGATACACACAGATGTGTCGGGCATACTGATTGGTACCCTCGGAGTTTTCCGATCGACGTTTTGCATGCACAAGGAATGCAGATGTTGAGCTGGTTATTTTTTAATGTGCTATGTAAATGTCACATCTCAAAATAGAAGAAATTCAAGGCATCTCATTTCTGGGATATTACTGAATTTCTTGCCTGGTTAAAGTCCATTTTCAGCTATGTGGTTCATGACACCACCAGGACCCCCAAATTGTATGGTATGTTGGGTGGAACGGCTGTGCAGGGTCTTCAGCCTGGTATTTACAGAATCACACATGTTTTGGGGTGTCTTTCTGCTGCCCAGTGAATGTGGACATATTGGCAGCAACAAATGCCAGCATCAGCGAAATGGGCTTACACCTGACGAGATCAGCAGCCTGGGACACCAGGCAGCGTGACCGGTAACAGGGTGTGACAGGCACCCTTAATATGTCTCCTCAGTGTCGGTCCCACCCTCTTTGCTAATGAACCAAAGGTGGGAGGGTGGAGTTGGCAACGTGCCCAGCGAATTAATCACCTTCCCTCCTCTCTTGCAGGTGCAGTTGGCCATGCTACACAGTTCAGGACCGAGATGGGGAAGCAGAAATCCACTGGGAGTTTCCTGGGAAAGCTTTGCCTTTCCTGCAGAACAAGGGAGGAGGCAGCAAATCCAGTCTTCGCCTCCCCATCCCTCAAAAGGCGATGTGACGTCCGCAGCGCAGCAGGTATCTTAAAACCACAAGATGGACAAGCTTGAGAGTGAAAGCCAACTTGCTAGGATTGATGGAGCAAAGAATAGAAAGCACCTGGGTCCGCACTGGCGCCAATGAGCGGCTGTCCCAAAGCTGGCCGCTGTCCACTCCCCTCCCCACCTGACATTTCGTTATGAAAAATCTTAAACATACAGAGAAGTTGAAGGAATTGCACAGTGAACACCCACCACCCAATTTCATTTTATTATATTTGCTTCCTTGTGTGTGTGCCCATCACACATCCTTCCAACAATCCCTCAGTCCGTCTCTTCTAAATGCATTTCTGAGAACACCCCCCCGAACATTTTAGTATGCATGTCATTAAGTAGATTATTGGTTTAGAATCCTTTTGAAAAAGATTTTATTTATTTATTCAAGAGAGAGTGCGAACGAGAAAGCGAGAGGGAGCGTGAGCAGGGGGGAGGGGCAGAGGGAGAAGCAGACTCCCCACGGAGCAGGGAGCATGTGCAGGATTCTATCCAAGGGACTCAATCCCAGGACCCCGGGATCACGACCTGAGCTGAAGGCTGACGCTTAACCGACTGAGCCATCCGGGCACCCCTAGAATCCTTTTTTAATTGAACATTTTATTGAGATAATTATAGATTCATATACAGTTGTGAGAAATAATGCAGAGAGACCCTTATACACGTTGTCCCATTCCCCCTAATGGTAACATTTTGCAAAACTATAGTATATGGCAGTCAGGATATTGGCATGGATGCAATCCACTGATCTACTCGGGTTTTCCCTGTTGAACTTGTACTAGTTTTGGTGTGTGCCCATCCCATTTTATACAATTTCTTACCTGTGTAGGTTCATGTATCCACTACTACAGTCAAGATACTGAACAGGTTTGGGTGTAATTTACCTTAAATTGACCTTACCTAACTTTAATATTTTTTTTAAACTTTTTTTTTAAGTAATCTCTACACCCAACATGGGGCTCTAACTTACTACCCCGAAATCAAGAGTCGCATTCTCTATCAGCTAAGCCAGCCAGGTACCCCCTAACTTTAAATTTTTACCTTGAAATTTTATCTTAAAAATACATTAATGGGGATGCCTGGGTGGCTCAGTGAGTTAAGCGTCTGCCTTTGGCTCAGGTCATGATCTCAGGATCGTGGGATCGAGTCCCACATCAGGCTCCCTGCTCAGCGTGGAGCCTGCTTCTCCCTCTCCCTCTGCTGCTCCCCCTGCTTGTGCTCTCTCTCTGACAAATAAATAAATAAAATTTTAAGAATTTAAGAAAACTTATAAAAATACATTAATGAAGTGCACAACCCTTAAGCATATCATTCTGTGCTTTTGATAAATGCACACACCCACATAACTCAAATCCCCATCAAGATCAAAGATCTTACCATTCTCCCCAAAAGTTCCCCTGTGTCACTTTTCAGTCAGTCCCACCCACTCAGGGGCAATCACTGTGATTTTTTTTCTATCATAGATTAGCTTTGCCCGTTGTAAAACTTCACATAAATGGAATCAAATTGGAAGGGTTCTTTTGTGTAAGGTTTCTTTCACTCAGTAAAAATGTTTTTGAGGGGCGCCTGGGTGGCACAGCGGTTAAGCGCCTGCCTTCGGCTCAGGGTGTGATCCCGGCGTTGTGGGATCGAGCCCCACATCAGGCTCCTCCGCTGGGAGCCTGCTTCTTCCTCTCCCACTCCCCCTGCTTGTGTTACCTCTCTCGCTGGCTGTCTCTATCTCTGTCAAATAAATAAATAAAATCTTAAAAAAAAAATTTTAAAAATTTAAAAAAATGTTTTTGAGATTCAAGCATAGTGTTGAATGTACCTGTGGTATGTTCCTTTTTATTGCTGAGTAATATTCCATTCCACAGATATACCATAGTTTATCCATGCTTCTGCTGATGAACATTTGGGCTGTGTCTGGGTTTTGGCTGTTATAAGTAAAGCTGTTATGAACATTATTGTGCAAGTCTTTATGGATACGTTTTCCTTCTCCTTGGGGAGATAGATATGTAGGGGCAGAGATGTTGGGTCATAGATTACGTGTATGATTCATTTTCTCAGTAACGTGTGAACATTTCCGCTGCTCTACATTCTCATCAGTATTTGGTGTTATAAGTCCTTTTATTTTCTTTTCTTAAAAGATTTTATTCATTTATTTGAGAGAGAGAGTGTGTGCACTCGAGAGAGCCAGCACAACAGGGGGGAGGGGGAAGGATGCAGGGAGAGGGAGAAGCAGACTCCATACTGAGCAGGGAGCCTGATGTGGGACTCAATCCCAGGACCCTTGGATCATGACCTGAGCCGACGGCAGGCATTTAACCAACTGAGTCATCCAGGCGCCATGCCCCACCCTTTAAATTTAAAATTTAAGCTCTCTGGAGGGCAAATAATGCTACCTCATTGTGCTTTTAACTTGCATTTCCCTGATGACTCATGGTGTTGAGCACTTTTTCATGTGCTCATTGGCCATTTGGTGTCTTTTTTTGTCAAGATGGCAGTAGCACAAGATGGGGACAGCCAGAATCCCTCTATCACGGAGCAGCACAAGCTGTGATGTGAATGAGACATGAGCTTCTGTTTGGTGAATCCGCTGAAACGCCATCCCATTTGCTTCAAGAGTTCAACTGTATATTAAATGACGCCTCCACACACTTAATTTAAAACAATCAAGTGAGTGGTGGAGGAGGGGTTGATCCTGAGAAGACAAGAACTCAAAGGGATGCTGAACTGACCCTGAACGTCCAACCAGGACTCACAGGCGGACAGGGCTCTGGGACCCGACCTTTCGTGATCGGATTTTGTCCTAGACCGAGCACGTGTAATAGTCACTAAATTGCGCTCCTCCCTGGATGTCATCAGGCTTGAAGTGAAAATTTAAACTAAAGCAATGCAGATGGGCTGGAGTTACCTAACAGTGTCCAAAAACAAAAAAACAAAAAAAACAAAAACCCAGCTCCTGTCCTGTTAAACCAAGAGGCTGGGTCTCAGGCTTCAGTGTCGTCAGCTCCAAAGCGGCCCACCGCCCGTGGTCTGGGAGCCACTGATTCTGGGCCCAGCTGCCTTGCAGAACGAAACTGAGACCGCCAGGAAGTGTGCTAGGCACAGGTATTTCTGAACCTCTGCACTATCCTTGGCTGAACCTTCCTCCACTCCTCCAGGCCTGCTCAGCTCTATTTGAAGAGCTTGCAATTTAAAGAAGTGAAGAACCAGCAAATACATCGGGTTGCAAATGAAAAACATTTTCTCCAGGGTTAAACCAAGTCCTGGGGTTAAGACTTGTGAGTGGAGCCCACCTGCTATCCTTTTTAATAGATAAAAGACATTTCAGTCTCTGGGCATGAAATACTGGAGGCCCTCCCTGCTCCCCCTTCAGCTCTCCTATACCCTGCTCCCCCCCACCCCAAAACCCTATAATTAAAAAGGCTCTTTTCAGGCTGGAATACAATTCAAGCATAATCATTATGAAAACCCTGCCCTGTTTCTGTGGTTACTGACAACTCCCTTTGTGTAAATCTCATTACATCAAACCAGGGACCCCCGATTTTGGGGACAATCCCTGGGAAGAAAAAGCCATGTTGATTTTAGAAATAATGTTGCAAATCTCAGGTAGGAGACCCTTCCAGATTAGAAAATAATATTATTTATCTCTCTGACGCCACTGACAAATCAACCATGAAAAATTGATAATGGCTTTTGTCGCCCCACATGCTTTTTCTGCCGTGGCGGTGTTCTCACGTTCGGCTCTCCTGGAGAAGGTGGCTTTCTCTGACAAGCTAGCTTATTTTTCTGCCTTTAAGAAGACAAATGAAATCACTGAAAACATTGCTTTAGCGATCATGTTCCCTTCATTTTCATCCTATACATTTTCAATGCTTAGGAGAAATTGGCTTCTCATTTGAGAAGAATGATTCCTACACAAGCTGTAAGCAGCAGTGGGTTTTCCTTACGCCCTGAAAAGCCTGAAAAGTAAAGTGGTTCTCATATCAAACTAAAGACAACAGTGAAATTCTGTATCTTACAGAGCAGCATACAATATAACAAACTTCCACTTTCTCTCTGGGCCGAGGCTACCATCCGTTTCCCCCTTGATTTTGTTCTTTCTATTCCCATTCTGGAATTTCCTAAGTCCTTAACTGTAAAAACATTTCTCTTGCCCTGTGACTTTTTCCATCGGAAGATAGAAATGGCTTAGGCTTCCTCACCATCAAACGCACAGACTATATTGGGCCCTATACTGGGCGTTCCCAATAAAGAACGAGGGTACCACTGACCCTGTGTTCTTCTCCCGGTGGGTTTAAGCAAGCAAATGCTTTTCCTTGTGTGATTTAGGGTTCTTCCTTGCCACTGTGCCAAGTGCTGGTGACTGGAAAGAAGCTCCTTGGGGACTTCATTTATTTTTATTTTTTCAAAGTTTTATTTATTTATTCGAGAGAGAGAAAGAGGACAGTGTGGGGGGGGGTAAGAGGGAGGGGCAGAGGGAGAAGCAGAAACCCCACTGAGCACGGAGCCTGATGTGGAGCTTGATTCAGAACCCTGAGATCAGGACCTGAGCCGAAGTCAGACGCTCAACCGACTGAGCCACCCCGGCGTCCCTTGGGAACTTCCAAGTTCCACTGATACATCGGTCTTACAGGGATCTTCCTCATACTCCGCCTTGCTGGAATTCACATGCATTTACTAACCTTAGTACATGGTTGTAGCAATCGATGAGAGATGTGTCAACTTAGGAGAGACAGACACCCAGCGGGATAGTGTAAGTATCATGAGTGTAACCATTCAGGGATCAGCTGGAACAGAGAGTCTGAATGCCACACTCAGGATGAGCTGCTCCCCGCCCCATATCTCTCCAGGCTCCCCCTGCTGCCTGCTGCCCCCCAGCTGCTCCCAACCGGCTAGCTTTTGCCTTGTAAGTCTCCTGTGTCTATTTCATTCTGCTGGTTATTACAGAGCATTGTTTCCTTTGTGTTTTTCCTGCACCAGACTGGAAGGTGTTATTCTAAGGGGTGGTCCTCCAGCACCAGCACACTGCTCTGCCCGGAATGCCCATTTATACATGTGAAGAGAATCTCTCTTATCCATTACAGGGAATATTCAACGAAGTACTGATGCCCAAGAATCTAGAGCTCTGCGGCCTCGGTCAGACATACTTTACAAAGATAAACTTCTGGTGGAATAAGCTAAAGATAGAGATAAATAAAGCAAACTTTAGATCAGAACCAGAAATATCTTTACCCTGAATGAGACTGCAAAGACCTAGGAAGACCTTCAGAGGTTTACGAGTGGAGAAGAGAGTATCAGACAAAGGGAGGAGGGAGGAGAGGGCAAAAGGGAAGAGGATTACAGAGGTACACCCTTTTGTGAGATTACATAGTGATTAGCACAGTGGAAATGAATATTTATGAGGCTGGCGTTGATTATACTGTATTACGGTAGATCATTTGAATAATCATGAATATGTTTCCATGCATTTGGACCTAATGGGATGGTTTTCGGTCTTTAATGAGGCATTGGCGCGTGTTTGAAGAGCCTGGGAGAGGGGGTGGGATCAGAAAAAAGGGAATGAACAAAACAGGTCGCCAGGTTTCAGCCCATATTTTTCTCACTGCATTGCTCTCATCACTGCAGTCCTGTCTGTATAGATCTGAGGGGGAAAAAGGTCTAAAATCATGAACTGGGTGCCCATCGGTGCATAGGCTAAAAGGTTAAGTAACTTTTCCAAGGTCACACAGCAATACAATGGCTGAACTAAGGCTTCCCACATCACTGCCAAGTGCATAAGGTGAATAGACATCCTGGTCCTAGGTTATGCCTACTGTCCTGCCACAATTACTATGGGATTATCCCTTTCATTGGCCAAAATGTAACACTTGGGATGTTCAATGGTTTTTTTGTTAGTTTGAGGAAAGCACCCATTTCTTTATTCTACCTTCAGTCGGTAGCGGGATGCCAAGCTCCCACAAATGATGGAGGCTGTTTTGAAAGGAGAGATCTCGGGAGGGCAGGTGGAGGGACACAGGAAAAGCATAGCGAGATGGGAGCATGTCTGTGGTCCTCTGACTTGTTGGATGGCAGGGAGGAGCTGTGGTCGAGGAAGGTCTGCGGGAGTGTGGACGGTTCAATATCAACACACGGAGATGGATTTGCTTCTCAGAGAAGACGTGCATGAAACCAGCCCTGCATAAAGCAGGGGCACAAACCAGAATGCCAACTCAGTTATTTTCTACAGAGAGAAACAGAGCTCTCCTTAGTCCAGGCATGCTCGCGTGGGCGGTCCGCGCCAGGAAGAGGCGAAGCAATCTTGCGCCCTGGAGCTGGGCGAGCCTGGATCCAAGCCCCAGCTCTTTCTTGGTATCTGCAGTTTGACCTTGGGCAAGTCCTCTGGCTCGGAAAGGCCTGGGTTCCTTGGCCGGAAGCTGGGCCGTGTGGGACGGAAAGACAACAAGGAGCGCACTCAAGGTGCCTAGCCCGGGATGCCGACCAAACACGTGGGAGCTATTATTAGCCTCTGCCCGCAGGCGGAAGCGGAATTGCACTCGGGTTGCGGGAACTAGAGCGGAGGAGGTAAGCGGCTGATTCAGCTGCTGGTGCATATCCTTTTGGAGCCGGGCTACACCACCGCATTAGCGGGCACCTCCAGCCGGGGAAAGTTCTGGGTGGGCGCTGTCAAAGAAGGATGCCGACTGGGGTTTATTTTCCCAAGGTTCTAAGCTAACCACCCCCCTTCGTGTGATTGACACATTCTTTCTTTAGATATGCTAATACCCTCAATTAGAGTACAGTCTCGTCTTGCCTTGGCAGGCTTTGTCTCTTAGAGAACTTTGTCTATTTCACACTTTAATCTGATATTTTTTAATAGTTCATCTCTAAGGAGGCAAACTTTTAACCTTATTTCTGAGTTCCATCAGGGGTATCCCAGGCCGGGTAACCTCCAAGGCCGACCAGGGCCTCCAGGTATCCATTGGACAAAGATGTATTTTTTTATAGCTACTGAGACCTAGATCAATTACTTTTTAAAGGGGGAACTACATCTCACTTTCCTAATCTACAAACTGGGTTGTCCAGTGAGTGAGTTGTTGTGAAGATTACATAAGGACTGAGTGAGAAAATCTGGGGTGTCCTAGAGCTTGGCGTATGGTGGGTACTTAATAAATGCCTTGAATGAATCACGATTACAGCTACTTGCCAAGGGCCAGGCACTTTGCTACCCTTTGGGAATGCAACAGTGAATCAGACACAGGGTCCTACCCTCACTGAGCCTGCAGGCCACAAGGGAGAAAGGCAAATAAGCAAGCCTAGTGATGTGGAATACAGGCAACGATGGGCGACATGAGGGTGTTAGTGGGGCTCTTGCTGGAGAACCTAAGTCAATGATGAGGCCTCTGAGTTTCCCCAGAGGAAGTGGCCTCCACGCTGTCACATGAATAGTAACAGTTGGCCCAGCAGAAGTGGAGAATCTGAGTGCCCTGGTGCAGAGCTCTCAAGGCAAGAAAGACTTTCTTCCAAGTGGGAGACCCTGAAGAACTATGGTTGTGTTCCTTGCCAGAGGACTTGGGCCTGAGAACAGCCTGGGGAGGTAAGCGAGGGCTGGATTTGGGAGGGGTTTATAAACCACATAAAGGACTTGGATTTTGTCCTAAAAGACATAGAGTGATAGAAGACAGGGTTCCACAGGCTTGGCAAAAATTCGAGCGTGGAGGGAAAGCTAAAGGAGGGCCGTGCATGACTCAGGGCTTTCAAGCTTGGATTCCATCTTGAGCAGTGACCAACGAACATGGCGCCAGACTGCCTGGCATTGAGTGCTGAGTCCCTTGGTGAAGGCTGTGTGCTGGAGAAAACCTCATTTATAAACTGAGATAAATCCCAGGACCCAACTCGTAGGCTCACGTGAGAGAATGTCGGTTAAATGAGGTAATACATACAGAGCAAAGTACTTTGACAGGATCTGCCATAGAGTAAGTGCCCCGTAAGTGTTGGGTATTGTCTCTGCTAGGACAGCTCCCCTGGCAAGAAGTCAGCTAAGTCAGCTTGCACAGCCGGCTCTGTAACACAGACCTGAGGAATGCCGGGGGAGGGGCAGCTTAGAAGCTGCCGGAACATGGTGACTCCAGGAACTTGGAGCTCCTCCTCTCAGGTTAGTCCTGCTTCCTTACAAACTTGGTTACTTGGTTTCCATAGCTGATTAGAAAAGCGGGAGCGGCCGGAAGCAGGTCGGCTAGGAAAGGCAGAAGGAACTCCTGGCAGCTCAAGGAAAATCCGAGAGGTACTAGGAGACACAGATACAAAAGAACCACGGAAGTGGAACAAACTGGCCAACTGGTCATTTCGAGCCCAGGGTGAGTCCTGCGCACCCAAAGCACGCTGAAGCCTTCACTGCGTCCTAGCACAACCACTGCGAGCGCAAAGGCGCTGTTCGGCACCGAATGTTTGCCCATGAAGGCAGGAGAATGTTGATGAACTTCCGAAATCATCTTATGTAGGACAGACCTTAATAGATTCCCAAGAGATCAAATGCAAAGCGGCGCCATGCATGCCCTCTCTGGCATTTCCGTTCTGAACCACGGCTCCAGCGCGCCTGGCTGGCTAGCTTTGGCACCTGTTTGGCTTTTTCTTTTTGGGGTTGATTCTTGGGTCTTTACAATGTTCTGGGCTGGTTTTCAATAGCATCTATCTAAATTGTTAGCCTCACTTTCCTCCTGTGGCCCACCGTTCTGCTCTTGGTGTTTGGTCCTTTCCTTCAAGCTGTCCCGAGACACGCACTGCTCAGAACTACACCGGAGGGCTGAGGCACAGCAAAGCTGAGAGCAATTAGCTAGAAAAACAACATACATGGCAATTTATTTATATAAAAGTAGATGTTTTCTATCTTTATATAAATAAAAGTGTTTTTTGGTTGTTTTTTTTTTAATCTTTTTCTCCAGATTGGGGGGGGGTGTGGAACAGGTAGAAGAAAACAAATCTTAAGTTTCCTTCTGGGTGGAAACTGTTCAGGTGTAAACCATGGCAAGAAGCACCCATGTCCTGCTGCTGGGTGGAAAAGGTGTGCTTTCTGAGCCGCAACCGTCTCTCTGGCTTCCTGCCTCTGGAAGAGACCCCTACGAGGAACGCCACGGGTCACGAGAGTTACTTAGCTGAGTAAATACACATGAGTGATTGGGGGAGAATTACAAAGTCTCCTCTAAGTAACCGAGTCAAAGCTAACAATACTCAGTTGTCAGAACATCAAATGAAGCTGCCCAAACTATCACCCTAGACACGTCCAAGCATTTTCAAGACGAGCTGTTGAGGACAGTATTTGATGGATGTAGTTTTGTTTTCTAGCTTATGGGAACCGGAGCTCAGTGGAGGAGTAGCAGACTGAATGCAGTTGGGGAAGGAAATCCTGTGATTGTCGATGGGGGATGCTTGGCTAGACGAGGAATGGGTAGGGAGAGGGGGTATGTTTAAAAAAAAAAAAAGGTTCTTTTTACGGCTACATTTATGGCTCAATTCAGATTTGTGTCAGTAGGATTTGTAAGCCGTCCTTTGCGTGGGGTCTGGCAGGTTGGTATGTACTGGTGGTCTTAATCCAGTATCTGGACCCGAAAGCAAACGTTTACATCCTTGGAATCCCCGTTACAATTGAAAATTTTCCAAGGAGACAGCAGAAGCCAGATGGGAATGCGGCGTGCTTTGCCCTGTTAGCATTAAGTCTTCGGTGCCCGTAGCGCTTTGTGCTTCCTTCCTTCATTCCGTAACACTGACGAGTGCCTACTTTGTGCTAAGCCCGACGAGGCCCAAGAACACTAGATGTGGGGGATTTGGAGCAGCGAATCCGACGGAACACATCTCCGCCTCGTGGAGTTTATACTGGAGTGGGAGGGAGAGATCCAACAGAAGCAGGGCTCTCAGATTTAGCAACGAAGAATACAAGACACCTGGTTAAATTTGAATTTCAGATGAACGATGATGATTTTTTAGTGTAAGTAGGTTCTGAGGATGGCATGTATTTTATGTGGCAATCTTAAAAATAAAGCCAGGTGGTGGCAATTCTACGGGGCAAATAAAGCAGAGTCAACGGCCAGCTGGAGATATAAGGAGACGTGAGGGTGCCCTTTTAGTTGGGGTCAGAGAAGCTCCCTCGGAGGAGGTGACAGTGGAGCGGAGAGGTGAGGGAGGGAGCCAGGCAGGTATCTGTGGAAAGAGCATCCCAGGGAGCAGAACTGGACTGCAGCAGTCCTGCGATCCAGTTCTAGCTCCAAGACTTGGGCTCTGCACCAGCAGGCGCTTAGTAACTGAAGTGTGCTGTTCTAACGTGGGGTCAGCCCACAGTTCTGTTCACGCTCATTCGCTCATTCTGCCATATGCCTTCCAAGTCCGGGTGGTTGGGTAGAAGAGGAGAAAGAGTGGGAATGAAGCAGGGGAGTATGGGGGATTGTTGAGCCTGGCCTGAGGATGGAATTCAGCCTCAAACTCCATGCTGGGCACGGCGGGGAGGAGACCTTTGCGACCTTATGCTAGGGACATCGCTCCATGCTGGGAAGTCCCGCTGGGGTCTCTAAAGGCAGGCCAGTCATCAGATGGAAGGCCCGCTTTCCACTCTCATCCTGCAGGCATCAGAGTTTGGCATGAGTGTGAGTGACCCTGTTATTACACTGGCAAGTACACCTTGGGACTGTCACATCCATAGTCGGGCAGTGCCCTGGACAACAGAGAAAGGATGGTTTTCCAAATGCTACCCAGAAAGCCACAGGTCTAGGACGAAGGGAGGCCTTCCCCGGCTTTCTATTTGTTCATGGGCATTTGCTATTTCATTTTAAGTGTTTATTCACATCTTTGCTAGGAACAGTAATCAAAAAGGAAGGTTTTCTTCCTTCTGTGACAAGTTTCCTAGCAGAAACAACAGAAATAATTTAACACAAGATAAAGAGGTTAGGAGGGGCGCCTGGCTGGCTCAGTTGGTGGAGCGTGTGACTCTTGATCTTGGAGTTGGAAGTTCAAGCCCCACGTTGGGTGTAGACTACTTAAAAATAAAAAAATCCTTTTTCTTTTTTAAAAGGTTTTTTATTTATTTATTTGAGAGAGAGAACAGAGAGAGTGAGAGGGAGAAGCACGCTCCCCGCTGAGGAGGGAGCCCAATGCGGGGCTCGATCCCAGAACCCTGGGATCATGACCTAAGCTGAAAGCAGACGCCCGACTGAGCCACCCAGGCGCGCCTAAAAATAAAAAATCTTTTTTTTTTTTTTAAAGATTTTATTTATTTATTTGACAGAGATAGAGACAGCCAGCGAGAGAGGGAACACAAGCAGGGGGAGTGGGAGAGGAAGAAGCAGGCTCATAGCATAGGAGCCTGATGTGGGGCTCGATCCCTTAACGCGGGAATCACGCCCTGAGCCGAAGGCAGATGCTCAACCGCTGAGCCACCCAGGTGCCCCCAAAATAAAAAATCTTTAAAAAAATAATAAAGAGGTTAAGAGACTAAAAGTTAAAACACAATTCTTTTCCCAGATCTGCCCAGTACGTCCCTCAAATCCTACTTACCTGATTATGCTGGTGTCCTGTGATGGTCTTGGATTTACAGATAGCAAGATTTGCCCCTCTTTTATGGCAAGACTCTGGATTTGCGAAGGATAAAAAGACCACACCTTTTTATTGAGGTTTTTCTTATTTATCCAAATGCTTTATTATTTGGTAGGCTCCAGAGAGGAAGGCTTGGGGATACTTCCGCGAATGTTCTCTTTCTTCTCCAGTCACCTGCCCTTCTAACCTCCCGCCAGAAGGAACAACTGGCTACTCGACCCCAACCAGTACCTTGAGAACTGAAGCTACACTTTCGTATCTGCATTAACATTACTTTGCTATTTCATTGTCTTAATTAGCATTTCTTTCTTCTTCCAGAACTCTCTTGCCCAAGCCAACTGTTTGATTGTTTCTTAAATGAATTTCTCCAAAGACCCATCAGCTTTTCAATGGAAAGGATACCAGAGTTTGTGCTCTAAAATTCTTTAAATCCCTCTCCTTGCTGTTTCCACCAATCCTGGACTCTTAACACCTCTTAGCCAAATTCCTGCATTGAGAGACCCCCCTTAATCCCACCTTCCAGTTGTCTATAAACTCTGACCTGACATTACCCCCTCGCCCCGCCTCCAGACGCTACCCAAGTTTTCAGTGAACCCAATCCAAGCATCAGTAAATAACATCATCACACTGTTCTCGAGTTTCCATCTCAGCCTCTTAACCAAACGTAAAAGCTGCCTGGATTGCATCACTCACAGAGAGTTCCCGGATCCTCCCTTTCTGGCCACGCCTCTTCCCTCCTCTTTCTCCCATCTTGCCCATCCGAGTGCAGGACACACAGTGTTGTCACCTCAGCTGTAGCCATGGGAAGTTCAGAGCATAAGCCACAAGCAGGGAAGCTACGTCAGGAACTAGACACCCCACACAAAGCTCAATAGCTTTCCAGAGGGCACAGTGAATAAGCCCCTCCGGGTGCTGCCATCTGTCTGGATTCTTTTAACTAAGCTTACCCTCTCTATACCTTCTGCATATTAAGTGGAAGAGGACTAATGAACGACCCATTCTCTTGGGGCATAAAATAAACCCTCTGGCCCCTTTGAGGCTGTCTCCCTTAATGAAATGATGGTCTGAAAGATTTTCTCCATTTTGGGGATTTTGCATGGGACACCTTTCACCAGCACCTTCTTGAACTTCTCTCTTCCCTTAACTTCCATGATGCTTTTCCCCTTTCCACAAAGATTGGGTTCATTTGGCACCACATGCAATTTATAGACCCAAATCTAGGCTGTCAGTGCAGTGAAACTAAGGGTTTGCCCTGTGTCCGGCAGAAGTTGAGCTTGCCCACTCAAGGACGTTCTTTGAACCCACTGGCTCAGTCACAAACATATGTTCACTTATAAATTCAAAACAGGGAGTACTATGCTAATACGTCATTACGTTACAAATTATACACAAAAATAGAAGTCAAGGGGCGCCTGGGTGGCGCAGTCCTTAGGCGTCTGCCTTCGGCTCAGGGCGTGATCCCGGCGTTATGGGATCGAGCCCCACATCAGGCTCCTCCTCTGGGAGCCTGCTTCTTCCTCTCCCACTCCCCCTGCTTGTGTTCCCTCTCTCGCTGGCTGTCTCTATCTCTGTCAAATAAAAAAAAAAAAAAAAAAAAAAAAAGTCAAAGAAGGTTGAAATTGTGATGGACCAAACAATGTCATTACAATTTACTTCTCTTTAGGGGCGCCTGGACGGTTCAGGTCAGGATCTCAGAGTCCTGGGATCAAGCCCCTGGTCTGGCTCCTCCCTCAGCAGGGAGTCTGCTTCTCCCTCTGTCCCTCCCCACTGTTCCCTCATTCTCTCTCTGTGTGTCAAATAAATAAAATCTTTTAAAAAATTTACTTTTCTTTAGTAGCAGTATGAAGTATTTCGCTCTCATTAAGATTCTGAATATTGAACATGCTTCTTTTTTGGAAATCTTGGAATAACGTATTATGATAAAGCGATTTGAAGATTTTGTTCTAAATTCAGTTTACTTCAACCCTAGTTGTTCTCATCGCTGTCCTAGTGGGAAAAGATGCTTCACAAAGTTATGTACCCTTGGAAGAAGTTGATTATTTTCACAATATACTTAATAATAATGCCCTTCTTTTTCTTTTTCTTTCTTTTTTTTTCCTTAAAGGTTTTAAAGTAATTTCTATACCCAACATGGGGTTTGAACTCACAACCCAGAGATCAAGCGTTGCATGCTCTTACGATTGAGCCAGCCGGGTGTCCCATAATGCTTGTTTCTCAATTCCACCTACCAACTAAGCATAAGGTTTAGTTGACATTTAGTTGATGAATCTGTTTCCCCAAGTCAGTCCATCGTTCCTGCAAGGAAAATTGGAAGATGTTGCATTTGCATTTTTATATTTTAAATAGACTCAAGCACACTGAAACTCTTCATCTGGGAACTGTTGTTAATGGTTTAGAAAATTGTTTATGACATTGTAAGTGTACGTATCTGATAGCTGTCAAAGGTAATACTAATACAGAATTTTTAGCACCCAACTATGAGTGATTTCCAAACATCTGTTTCTAAAACGCTCTCTCCATAGCATGAGTTTCTTCTTGAAAGCAGTCACTTTCTTTCTTGTGGTTAAAGTGTTTTTACCTTAAAGTGACAGATTAAACGTTCTTTGTTCTAACAAATATCTCTGCCAGATAGCATATTATAGACAGCATTTAACAAAGAAAAGATCAGCAAATTTGAAACTCCTTTTTTTAAAAGGACAGTGAATAAGTCATCTTTAAGTTCTTTGCCATAACAGCAAACTACTGCGTGATACAAAGTATTCCAGTAGTCATGCCTTCTCTTTCAAAGAGCAGTAGAGGGGCACCTGGGTGGCTCAGCCAGTTAAGTGACTGCCTTTGGCTCCGGGCCTGATCCCAGGGTCCTGGGATCGAGCCCCGCATCTGGCTCCCTGCTCAGCGGGGAGCGAGCTTCTCCCTCTCCCTCTGCCTGCCACTCCCCCTGCTTGTGCTCTCTCTCTGTCAAATAAATAAATAAAAATCTTTAAAAAAATCAAAGAGCAGTAGAGTCCCTGTAAAGGGACACTTGTAAAGTCCTTCTTACCGCCCTTTAAAAATGAAATTAACTTCACTATCCTGTAGTATAGGGGCCAACGGCAGGCCACCCCAAGATGGGTCATATTGGCTTGAACATTATTTCCAATTAAAAGCAATCCAAACCCAGCCGATTCAGAAAAAGCTCTTTACCTCCCCCTCAACTGCCTCGCTGTACCAGGAAGAGAGGTATTAAGAGAGATTCCTCTTTACCTAAGAAATTTATCTGCATAACAGAGCAACCTTTGTTTTCCAAACATCTCTTCTCACTTTCCCCCTGAAGGGTCTTTCTCCCCTTTGTGTCCTCAGACCCTATCCCTGTCCTTAGCTTGTAGGAAGCATCATGCTTCCTCACTGGAATTCCAAGTCTGTGTGGATTCCCCTTATGTATGCTATTAAATCTGATTTTCTCCTGTTAATCTGTCTTATGTCATTTTTATTCTTAGTCCAGCTAGAAGGATCTTGAAGAGCAGAGGGAATTCTTCTTCCCTGACAGTAGCTATCTACAGACTTCTGGCTGCAATTTCTTGGCTGCAGTAGCTATCTGTGAATGATTCAGTGGTGAATTTTGAGTGTTGGAATTTTTGTAATTTAATCCCAGAATTTTAAATTCCTGTAGAGAAGCTGCTTTTTTAGTTGTTGTTACACAGTTAAAAAAAATTACATACATGGGGCCCCTGGCTGGCTCCGTTGGAAGAGCACGTAACTCTTGATCTTGGGGTTGTGAGTTCGAGCCCCATGTTGGGTGTAGAGAGTACTAAAAAAAAAAAAATAATAATGATGATAAACCTTAAAAAATTACATGCACATATTATTTTGTCTAAAGAAGTCATTTATTGTTGAGACTGTCCCTTCTCTGCTTAACTTTTTATTGAGTGGTTCATAAAAAAGTAAGTTTTTTTGGAAATGTCCTCACTGGAACAGGATCAAACATGTACCCTAAGCAGCGGCATGTTAGAAATAGCTGTACTTTTCTTTCAACAGTAGAGCAATCCTCCCACACTGTGTAATTTATTCTAATACGTGTTTCTTCAAATCTACAGCAATATTTTCGAAGCGTCTTCCAACTGTTTGCTGACAAATGAATGTATTTTATTTTGCAGTCATATTTTCTGGTTATTATTTTCATCTTTCAACATTTGTTTGTATTTTCTACCTTTCCAGGAATAACCAATGTTTCCCTAGTGAGATGTGGCTTTGGGTCTTTTGGCATCAAATAAATGTATCATTAAGTTTAGTAAAAATTGTAAAGTACTTGATCATCTCTTATCTCCAAATGTCCTTGGATAAAGAAATCAACAACCTCACTGGTGTTTAATCAATCTTGATGTTCTAAACTCCTAATTTTTAAATGTCTTTCTGTGTGTGGTGGCTTTGGAGAGACCTCAGTGAGCCAAAGTATCATTGTGCCTGATATCACAAGTTTCTTGTCTCATAGAGAGGGCCAAATACACCTCAAATATTGTGTGAGAAAGATAGTTCAGGGCTACACATCAGGGATACCCAGACTCTGCTTGTGTGTTGAGGGAGAGGTCAGGGAAGACTTCTCCAGATGAGGGACATAAATGAGGCCTAAAGATAGCACAAGGGAGTGAGTTAGACAAAGGGGGTTGGGGAAGGGTGGGAGATCACCCAGAAAGAGGAAATGGCAGGGAGAAGGCCTGATGGTGAGAGCAATCAGGTCTCATTCAAATAACAAAAAGTTCTAGGAGGCTGCACGTAGGAATGGAGGAGGGAGGGGCAAGGGATGTGGATGGGCAAAGGGGTTGCCTTATTCACAGAGCCTGTACCCTACTCAACGGAGAGAAATGCAAAGGTTGGAGCGGAGGGGCGGCAAGATGATATCTTTAGAAAGTTTCCTAGAGAATGTATTGGATGTTGGCCAGGTTGGAGGCACAAAGATCAACTAGGGAAAGGGAACTGAAGCGACAGGCTAGGCATTGAATCCGGGGATGGATGTGGAGAGAAGGGACTGGAATTATGAGATACCTGAGAGGTAGAATCCATAGCCCATGGTGATGGAGTTGCCGAGAGGGAATGGAGTCATCAGAGACGAGTCGGTGGGGAGATGGGTCTGGTTTGGTGGGTGTCTGGGGCTGAGTGGCCTGGAAACAGGCTCTGGAAAATCTCTGGAGGTAGATATATGAGAGGGAGTGAGGCAGGATTAGGCAGAATGAGAAACTGAGCCACAGAGCTACAGAGACCAAGGCCTCAGCCAGTTCACAGGGAGCTCTGGAACTGGGTGGCCCCTTTTCTAAGGGGCCAGATTGGGCAAGAGGCCTAAGCCTTTGTATCTCTACAGCAGCCAGACATGGGTTGCTTGCTACCTGGGACCAGGGCCTGGGGGCAGGGGTTGGAGGGGGTGGGGCAAACTTAGTGGAGGCAGCTCCCAGGAACTGGCACAAGTCAGGACCAAGGCGATTTGCCAGGAGGGACTCAGGGGTGAGTGGTCAGCAGCCAACATTCTCAGCAGCTAGGGGATGGGGGCATACATTCTGAAGAGAGGTTCTGGACAAAACACTGTAGTATCCCTTGCAGTGGGAAAAGCTCTTACATTTACTACGGGACATGTTTACTTTTAGATGCCTGTGAACTTACCCATTCCTTAGTTCACAAGTAACTGGTTAATTCCTTCCTTCCTCCCCTCCCTGCCCCTCCCCTTCCCTGCCCCCTCTCCTTCCCTCTCTCCCTCCCTTCCTCCCTTCCTTCCTTCCTTTTCTCTACATTCAGTGTGGGGCTCAAAGTCACCAGGCAAGTTCAAGAGTCCCATGCCCTACTGAGTGAGCCAGCCAGGCGGCCCAGTAACTAGTTAACTTCAGCTGTGGGGTATACAAGGCATTGTGCTAACTGGTGGGGATGGTGGGGGTGTTGGGGGCGGATGCAAAGATGAAGATTCCAACAGCTCATTGCCCAGGGAGCCTTTGTTCTGGAGAGGACCAGTTCTTCTCCGGTGGAACAGGGTCTTCATTTCCCGCCTGTTCTCTTCTCCTCCTTAAAAGATTAACCAGATGGCCCTTCTTTTCCTCAGATACCTTTCTAGCTTTCCCTCCCTTCTCTTAGGCTTGGAGAGTCGAAAACAAGCCCAAACACCAGTTCCTTTCAAAGATCCTCAGACGTGATGTAAATGGTACAAAGCGGTAGGAAATCTTACAAAATTCTCAACAGGTCTTGTCCTTTGGCCCACCATTCCTGAAGACGATTCTGTGCTGGTATACCAAACTCCATACGTCTGCCTTTTCTTGGATTCTCGAGGGTTCATAAAACACCACTTTCCTTGGTCCCTGTCCTTCTCTTTCCCTGGGCAAGGGCTGGCTTTCCAGCAGTGAGGCCCTAAAGCGGCAGAGTAGGAGATAAACCTCAGCCGATCCAACGAGTAGCCAGGACTCAGGAAGCCATGCAGATATCGAGGGGCCTCCTACGTAATGCCCAACTTTGAACCGTTAAATTAATTAAACAAGGAGGCCAAGAGAGTGAGGCGGCTCGAATGACAAGGTGGCCCACGGAGGCAAATCAAAACCTAAGCCTGTAAATACCTCAAGGTTACATAATGGAAAAGCGAAGGACACCCAGTCACAAGCAGCCGATTGGGCTGTCGGCTGTAGCCAATCACATAATTTCCTCTCTTTGTTTGGGTACCTTCTCCGTCTCTCCCCGGGTTCCTCCTGTAGGTGGAGCGCTCTCAGCCACTTCCGGTTTGGCACTGCCCAATGTGAGTTGATTTTTGCATAAACTCTTCAAATTTTTAACATGCCCCAGTTTATCTTTTCACAGACAGACACCCCTTGTCCCCCACATTCAGGTCTCTGAGTGAAAGCGCTTTGCAGGCATTTCCAAACTAAGGGTCAAGAAAGGGGATGTGGCTTTGCTACCGAAAATCTATTTATAAAATCACCAACAAAGGATAAGGGGAATCCTTTCCTAGAACTCCCCTCGGTCTATTTCTGGTAGGCTAATATTAATTTAAATCTGAGTATGGTTTCTTTCAAGGGTATGTTTCTGGAAAATACAAAAAAAAAAATATCCCAATTCTATCGGTATTTTGATGTCAAAAAGATGGATTTTCTTTGCTGGTCACTCGGCTACCGATCTTTAAATTATAATGCTAGTGGTGAATAGTGTAATCATTCCTTTAAAAACAAGCCAGCAAATGTAACCTATTAAACTCTATAACCGCCTAGGCCGACCTTCATTTTGAGGTGAAAAATGTGTAGCACAGGTCAGGAGGCTGTCAGTTTAGCAGTGGTTTGCAAGGCCTTTGATGGTGAGATAAAGGAAAGGTTTTTCTTCTGGTTTTTGGTCTCCTTTTCCTCAAGGAACACACCTTTTGTGTGCTCTGTCTAACAAAGGAATTTCCGAATTCATAGTGGAATTCGGAGGTGAAGTATTATGTGTAGACGGATATCTATATGCGTTTGCAAAGCCGGTTTCAAACCACAAAAGGATTTTTTAAAAAAGAAAAGCTGGAATTTTGCAATATACTGATTGGAGGAAAAGCTAAGACGTTGAGAGTTAGCAATAAAAACAGCAACAAACAAAATCCCAAAGGATTTGGAATTCCTTTAGTTTCTATTTGGCATAAGAATAATGTGATTTCTTTGTTGTGTTCTTTCTTATCTACAGCACTCAAATAATCGTTTATTTCATTCGTGCAAGTCAAGTTACCTCCATTGTTGCCCAAAGCGGAGCGGTGCGCAAGATAGCCTTACAGACGTAGAAAAATAGAATGAAGCTTTGTGTTGCTTTTTTTGGTAGAGGGTAGTGTCATTTTTGAAAAACTTAACACTAAAAAGTGTTGTTTTCCCTGCTGTGAAACTCAATAATTTTATAGAATGGGCTAGGATGGGTGCTTTGCTTTTAACTATTGGTCTACCTGGCAGAAAGATTTCTCTGAAATCTTTGTAAACATAGAACTGAGACGATGTGCAAGAAATTATTTTTTTTTAATTTTGGTTGTTTATGGTTTTTAAAAGCAGATGCAATGTTATCTGTCGCCGTTTGTGCAAATGATGAATTGTGCTTTCAAACTAATTTCCTCCAGCGAGTTTGACCAAAACACTGGGCTTTGTAAAAAGCTCTGCTCAAAAAGTATTTGGCATTACGAGGCCACGAGGCAGTTGTACAACTGAAGCCTCTTTATGATAAAAATAAGAAGTCCAGAGTTTCGTCTTGGTAATACAATTCTTGCAACCATTCAAACACTGCTGTGCTGTGCTTTCAGCTCCTAAGAGAAGGAATGGGGGCAGGGCAAGGGAGTATTTTAAGTAAACAAAGATTCCAAATCTAGGGAACCTAGGATTTACTGGGATAGGTGCATTATGGAATTTCATATATCGGAATATGTGTCGTGTATCAAGATTTCAGATAAGTAGGTCCTTGTACACTCTTCAATGCCTGGAATGTTTTTACATGCATGCTAATAAAGGCCCACCTTTGGGAGAAGAAAACAGGCCTCCTTTCAAATGAAATCAAGCCCAGGTAAAGTATGAAACTCAACCCACAGAGCTCTGGCACCGTTTTCAGGCTAAAAGAAGATGAGAGTTTCAATTTCATCATCTTGTAACACTGGTAAATGTGATGCCCTGGCTGACAAAATTTGCAGATTGCAGAGGTCTTTCTAAACACGTGTAAATATGTGTGCCAATTTACGTGCAACTCCAAACAATTTGCCGTTTGAAATGAAAGACCAACAACTCTTCCGTGAGACAATCATTTGGTTCATTTACATGAAAAGTCTCAAATAGCAAAAATGCTACTTTCAATTTACATCATAGTGTCCCCATAATAGAGAACAATGGCTTCCTCAGTGGAAGTTAATGCAAAGGAGAGGCATACTGAGATTTAAACACACACACACACACACACACACACACACACAAACCATCACCACCACTTTTCAGCACACTTTGCAAATATTAACCAATTAATCTAATTTAAAATATAATACACAGCAACAGCTTCCCATGCTGGGAGTCTTCAGTGCTACTCGAGTAATATCAGTTATCTTTAGAGTCCATCCGTTCACACACAAGTGAGCCTTTTTAAGAGCTTATGGTGACATTTTTTTCAGATCCTTCCATTTTGTCCTAGTTCCAGGGCAAGCACAATTAGCTTGACATGGGGTTTCTCTCTCCTTTCAAAAAAACCCTTTCAATTGAGTGCACGTCTGTGAAAGAGGTAGGACCCAGGACCCAGGGCTGGAGAAAGAGCATACCTGATCTGTTGGTAACATATTGTCTCCTTCTTGGACGTGTTAACGATCATACACACCTCTGGGGTCTGAACGGGGTTTATATGTGTATCTTTCTGCGTTCTGTAGGCTATGGCCACCTGCTCTATGTACAATATGTGCTTGCTATATTTGTACACCATCTCCCTTCTTGAATTTAAAGACCTAGCTATTACATCTTGTTTACTCAATATCATTCCCCCATTAAAAAAAAAAAAATCCGGCAAGAACTGAACATGCCATGTTTCAATCTGGCCCCAGTGGCTTTTTCTCGGAAAGCAAAACGTGTGTCTTTTACACCAGGGCTTTCTCCCCACCCCAGGGGGTGTCTTCCATTCTTTTGTGGCTCAGTTTAAGGCGAAAAGGGCTCCAAACCACTAACTAAACAGAGGAGAGCCCCTTCTTCCACCTCCAGGGAGAATTTCAGATTTAATTTATCTGAAGATAGCGTGCTCTCTTCTTACTTATTTGCCACCATTACGAGGATAACAAAACACCACCTTGGCTTCAAGATCCTGGGTAGAGGCTCACGGTCTTTTTCAACCATCTTTGGCGAGGCCTTGCTTCCTTCCACTCGAGTAAGTTGCGGCTTGGGGCCATGGAAAGGACTGGGTGAGAGCCCGAAATGTCGTTTGAAAAAAGAGAAGCCCTCCCTCCATCCCCTCACCACCACCACCCCGCTCTCCGGGGCGAAGTTGCAATCCAGCAGCCCCATATGGGCGAGACTTGGCAGGTCCGCGGGGCTCCTCTCGCAGCCGCGGAGTCGGCGCCGGCCGGGCGTCCGCGCCCGCCGGCTGCGGGGCTTCGCGCTCTCGCCTCCCTTCTCCCCGAATCCTCCCTTCCCCCACCGGCCGCCCCCTCCCCCTCTGCCGCGCTCCCTTTTGTTCGCTCGCCGCTCGGGCCGCCGCCGCCGCCGCCGGGCCCGCACCCCCAGCCGTAGGCCCCGGCGTGGCGCGCCGCCCCGCCGCCGCCGCGCGGCCTAGAGCGCGCCGCCCGGGAGGCGCGGGGCCCGGGGCCGGGCGCACGGCGAGGCCGCGGCGGCGGCGGCGGGGCGGCCGGGGGCGGGAGCCGGCAGCCCGGGAGGCGGCGGCGGCGGCAGGCGGCAGGCGGCGGCGAGGCCGCTCCACCGCACACGCACACACAGACCCCGGCAGCGGGAATGCAGATGACACGCCCGTAACATGGAAGCCGCCGCCGCCGCCGCTACGACGACAGCAGCAGCAGCCACAGCAGCAGCAGCCGGCGGCGCCGCGCTGAACAAAGGTCATCCGAGCTGCGGCCCAGACGCCCGGGCTTGACCGCTGCGAAGGCCAACCCCGGGAAGGGGGTGGGTGTGCGCCCGCGGGGCTGGGGGCGGCGAGGGGGCGGCCGGGGGCGAGCGAGGGGCGAGGGCAGCGCAGGACGGGGCGCGGGTGGGCTGCGGGGAAGAGGCGGGCGCGCCGGCCCCTCGTGCCCACCCCTGCGGGCCGGGGTGAGCGCGTGAGGCTCAGGCCCCTTGGCCTGAGTGCAGTGGCCTGTCCCACCCTGGCCTTGGGGATGGCCGGCCTTCGCGCCCCGCCAGCTTCCTTGGGGGGGCCGAGGACGAGCCGGTTTCGCTAGGCCCCACAGGTTCAGAGAGGGGGGCCACGTGAGCGCAGGAGCTCGCTCCTACCCCCTCCAGCGCTGGCGGTGCACTGAGGATTCCTTAAAGGCCTCGGTGCCCCTCTTTCTCGCTGCCCCGTAACTTGCCCCCCCACCCCAGGCATCCCTAGTTTCCTGCCCCGAGGTTAAGGGAGTTGGACTTCTCTTCCCCCCCGCCTCCCCAGGTGCTTGAAAGAAGAGAAGGTTGGAGGAGGAGGAGACTGGGGGGGCTGCTGCTGGTGGTGACAGGGCTGGGAGAGCGAAGAGAGGGACGGGAGGAGGGGGCTGGGTGGGGTGGGGGTGACAGGCAGAGAGGAGCCTGGTCAACAAGCCAGCACCACTCTGCTAGGAGGCCGAGGCCGCTCCTGCAGCCGACGCATCCAGTGTGAGGAGACACACATAGATTGCTTTCTTGGGGGCTCTTTGTCAGCCACCAACACAGAGAACACACACTGACACACACGTACACAAAGATGTGAGCCAGGTTGTGGGAGGTAAGTGGGGAGAGGAGAAGGAGGGGGAAATAGTGTCTGCGGTGGGCTTTGGGGTGGAGGGGCAGGGGGGATGGGCCCTGAGGGGCACTGGGGTGCTTGTGAGGTGAGCATTTCCAAGGCTGTGTGCTTGTGTGGTGGGGGGGACACACGATGACCTTCCCCTCCTCACGAAGACCTAAAAGGGAAAAGCAACCCCTAGCGAGATCCCCTCTGTGCTGATGATTTTCAGGGACTTGTTGGCAACTCAGCGAGGGTTGCCATAGCTTTTTTATGTAGGGTGACCAGAACCGGCTGAAACTGGTTTGAGGCAGATCAGCTCCTGAACACAATGCAGTCACTGAGCTACTACAGTGGGATAGCAGCTTCCTCCCTTCATGGCAGCCAAAAGCAGAGGCGCTTGCAGGAAGGTACCATCCCAACACAGTATGTGAACTCACACTTAGACACCACACAGCACTGGTACGTGACTAATGGAGCCCTAAAAGATTCTGTGTAGAGAAGATGGAAAAAAATGTGCAGGTTTGCAAGGTCTGAGATTCCTTGGGCTTCTCCTGCCTTTTTCTTTTGCTTAAGGGATGGACAAGGAGCTGAGATTTATGACCCTTATTAAAGAAAAAATGTGCCTTGCTAGGGTGGGGACACTTGGTTTATGCAAGTCTCTCTCTCTCTCTCTCTCTCTCTCTCTTTCTCTGTGTTTTTAACAAAACAAAACCAAAATGAACTGATGGATTTGTAATGGTAGTTTGTTTGTTGCTGGAGAATGCTACTTTGCATGCTTTCTTTTTTTTCTTTTTTTTTCTCTTGCAGGGTATGTTCTGTTTTGTGCTTTTCCTTTTAGAAGCTACTAAAGGGTGTTGGGGATACTTCTGACTATTATGAAGGCCAAAAGGTAACAATATTGTTCTAGGAAATGAGCATAAATGCGGTTCCAGTGATGCAGTAAGGCGTACATGCTGTCTTTTTTTTCCTTGTAGGCCTGTTGACTGGGGCTGCTTTTAACCCTTTCGTATTTGCAGAGAATGCAACCGTGTGACAGTAACTGAACATTGGGCCAAAGTCTTTCCAAAAGGTCAAGGTTCACAAGGTGAGATATTTTGAGCATGAATTTAAGTGTTTATTTGAAGATCCATGCAGAGACAGATGGACAGAGGATTGGTACCCTGGAGATAATTTGGGGTTCAGAGTGGAGAAGGAATACTCTTAATGTTATCCAAGTTTAATGGGATTAGAGTGACTTTATGATGGTATTGCTATCAAGACAAAATCAGAATGACTTCATTAACGCGCATGTGGTTAGTCCTTTAGAAGAGGCAGGCCTGGAAAGAGGCAAGTTTAGAGAATGGTAGGCATCAGGGCCTTGTGGAGAATGCACTGTTTTGCATAAGACTAAAGCAGCACACATGTAGCATTATCCCGATGATGACAAAAAAAAAAAAAAAAGGAAGGAAGGAAGGACTTGGCCAAATCGAGGCAGCCTAGCCTCCTTTTTAGGATTTGAGGAGTCTGAAGGTAGATTTGCCTTTTGTTCATTCAACACCTTCCTTTTACCTTGCGCTGTGTGTTAACCTGAAAGGTTTTTCAACTCCGAGTCAAGTGGTGGAATGGCTTTTATTGATTTTGGGGGCTGTTGACGGTGAGTTTGCCATTGGATTATTTGTGGCATACATTTTAATGTGGAATGCTAATGCAGTACCAGGAGGAAACCGGCTAGTCTGGCTTCATCTGTGAAGAGATGCCTGTTAACTCAAAGCTTTATAGCAGTGGATGGTGGAAAATGTGTGATGCCTTAAAGAGCTTGTAGTTCGATTCGAGCTAGCATTTTTATGCACCCCCCCCCCCAAACCAGAGGTTTTCCAGGAGCAGGGAGAAGAAAGCAGTAATGAGTCTAGCAAAGTGCAGAACAAAGGCAGTGAGCGCTTACAGGGGGAACACTGAACATTTTGCCTTGGGGTTCCTGGTGAAAAGAGCTGCAACTTCCCCAAACAGGAAACCAGCAGCTCCAGAATCCTCTCCAGTATGAACTCAACGACAGATAGAACTCGTTCTGTGTCCTGGTTTGGTAGCAGTACAGTCAAGAGGAGCCCATAGAGGACAGGATTGAAAATACATTTGTCCCCTACTTTGAAGAGGGTATTTTGTTCCTCCTCGATGGGTGCAGAGACGAGTCTTTTCAGAAATGCCGAGGATCTTAGAATATGTTGTGTGCTGATAGTTGGTGGGCAGAGTCTCTGCAGTGAAGGGTGTCAAGTATGCAAGGGTTTTTATTGTTAAGGATTTTTTCCTGTGATGGCAGAGCATTCAGTGTGTGATATAAAGCTGGCAAAAGGGAAGTGAGTGCGTGGTTAGCTCCGAATACTTTGTGTAGTATTTAATAAAGATAAATGTAATCTCGGCCTGATACACCAGTAAAATAGCTTACACGATGGCACAGAATTCTTTACAAATCACTGTGCTAAAATTGGTTTTCAGTTCTACATCATTTTCGACTGCTAGAGGCTCTGTGTCTGAGTGTGGTAGAAATCTGCTTGCAAAGCAGATCGCAGTCCACGTTGCATGGTATGCTGCTCCTGCTTTTCTGCTGCCAGCTAAAACTCAGATGGCTAATATGATAACCCTTAATGAGCTTAATACAATAAGATGTTTTATAATTTAGTCCTTCACTCCTGGCTTTAGAAAGTCAGTGATTTTTATTTAACTTTGACAGCTCACCCCTTGCAATGAATGTTCCTTGATAGTATGTTTTAAGAGCCCTTTCTGCAAGGCATTGCATGTCACAGAATGTTCTGGTTTACTCTCTCTGTGGTTTTCAGCTTTGTTACTCCTCCTCCCCCCAGAAGGCTCCTGGAAAATCGCATTTGTTTTGCATTTAGGCCCGGCTTTCCGGCTGCAAGTGCTGCTTAAGCTTGGCGAGCTGGTTCTCCAGGGCAGCAATCAGGAGCTCATCTGTGGACTGAGGTTTGTCTCAGGTGGCGATCTCCTGCTGAGGTATAACAATGTAGCAGGCCCAGGGCTCCGGGGACTGGGACTGGAACAGGAACGGAGAGTTTTCTGGGCTTGGGAATGTGAATGGAGGTGTGGAGAAGGAGCAACAGCATTCTCCTTCCTGGGAGAGCCAGGAGGGAACAGGGTGGCATCCACCCTTGGGGCCGGGCCTGTGCCCTTGCTGCCACTGTCGCCACGCGGACTGCCCCACCTGGAGCCTGCCAGGGACTGCCTGCGGCCGGCTCTGAGGATGACAAGCCGGCCATTCTCTCTGGAGGAGGAACGTGTGGGTTTGGCTGATGAGGGTACACTGGAAAGAAAGTGTCACCGGGTGTTGAACCTTTGTTTTCATCATTTGCTTGCTTGCTTGGAATTATTTTTTCCACGTTAAGAAACAGTAGACCCAGGGCTTTTAGGACTCTCAGCGTCCTAGTTCTGGAGAGGAGGCTCGTTTCTCTCCTTCTCCCCCCTCTTTTCTCACAAAGAGATTCCCCACCCGCACCCACCTTGACTCCTTTTTACAGAAGGGTTTAGGAGGGAGGCAGCTAACATGGAGATGGAATGTGCTGCGTATACGTTTGACTAGGATGAGTTAGAATTTTCGGATTTGTGTCTCCCGTCTCCCTTTATTTCTTCCCTTGAAATGCTTTCTTGGGTCTATCTTCTGTTGGGTTTGAATAACCTCCCTCATCTGCTTGCTAGAACTCCCCATCTAGCTGTTCACAGCAGGAGCAGAGCTTGCCCTGATGTGGGACCCCAGGACGGTTGCCAGTGCAAGGGAAACCAAAAATATCTGGAAAAGATGTGGGGTTGCTCCCTGCTCATTCCCCTAACATCTCTTCCTCGTCGGTGTAGTGACCGCAGCAGCAGTAAACATTGAGGAGATCTACACCTGTGTGTTAATTCTATTTGAGGGGTGATCTTTAACCAAGTCATGGTTAAATAATTAACTTTTTTAACTTTTACATTTACATACAGTCAAATGTAGTCTGTGGTGTATAGTTTCATGGGTTTTGACGAGCGTATGGCGCTGCATATCCACCACCACTATCCACAGGGAATGGTTCCATCAGCCCTGGAACTTTCCTCCTGCTGTACATCGGTAGTCAGATTCTTCCCACCCCGACCCTTGGCAACCACTGATTGGTTCTCTCCCTGTATTTGGTCTTCTCCAGAATGCCATACAAATGGCTTCTTTCACTTAGCAAAGTACGTTTGCGATTCATCCATGTTGTTGTGTGTGTCCAAAACTGGCCGCTTTTCTGTTGCCAAGCTCTAGACCACTCTATGGACATACCACAGCTTGTTTATTCATTCCCCAGGACGTTGGGGTTGTTTTTGCTTGTGGGTGCTTATGAGTAAAGCTGTTGTAAACATTTGCATACAGGCTTTTGTCTGAACCTAAGTTTTTATGTCTCTTCCCTAAATCCTTTGGGGGGGTGTGGCATGGCCTGGTCATATGGTCAGTACCGAAGAATTAGAAGTCTGAATGCAAGCACATTCAGCTCTTCTTCGCAGCTCATGAGAGAGATCTGGCCTTGTCAGCTGCAGTTAAGACTTCCCAAGTAAGAGATTGCAGGGAGCATTATCTGAAGACACACGAGAGATGATTATGATAATAGACCACTCACTAACGGGATGACATGCTTTATAACCCAGAACTAATCGGAATTAGCCAGAAGTGGAAACAAAAAACTGCCAGTGGTAAAATATCCTTTATTTCCTACAGCAATTATTTTTAATCTCTTCAGAAACATTTGGCAGTTTAATTTTTACATTTGTCTTCAGGTTCAATACCATGCCAAACAATAACAGAGTCACAGTGTTGGAGAGTGGTACCGAAGATCTTTGTTGAAATCTGAGTTGCGTAAACAACGTATTATTAATTATAATTTGTCTTGAGTTTTTGACTGCCAAAATATGGGTGTTGTTTTAATATCTGAAGTCACTGTTCAGGTTTGATGCCTTTTAAGGAAATGAAAATATTTAAGCAAAATCTAGGCAATGAAATAGGGAGATTTGGGGACCTTTTTTTTTTTTTTAAACTTTTAAAAATTCTTAGAGGATAAAATAATGTTCAGGAATGGGAAGAGCAAACAGACCAGGATTATGGTGCTGTAGGTAGAGGAGAGCCCGAGAAGTGGGAAGTGATCTTAATTTGGGGATTATTTCATCGGTTTTACAGGTACTGCATGTTTCCTAAGCACTAGACATTGTGCTAGGCACTGGGAGTAGCAAGGACAAAGGAATCCAGAGAGAAAATTCTAGAGGGAAGTCGCCTACAGGTGCTATGATAGGAATGTGAATGGGCTCCCTACTGCCCAGTGTCCAGAGGGAGGAGCCCTTGAGGAGGTGGCTTGCGTGCCCAGCAGTGAAAGACGGCGTAAGAGTAGGGACAGCAGGCAGAGACTGGGGGAAGAGCAGAGTCCGATGGGGCAGTTTATGGAAAGGCCCCGAGCGAGCCTGGTGTTGTGAGCGTGGGCGGGAGAGCAGGGTGGGTGTGGGAGAGGAGGAGATGACATCAGGAGGCAGTCAAGGGCCAGACTTCTCTGAAGGTCATCCTATACAGTGCACTCGAGTGGGGACTTCCTTGTGTAGGTGGTATGAGCAGAAAGCCTTACTCGAAATGACAGAGGTCTCAGGGCAGTGTCTGAGGAGGGAATGGAGACTCTCCAGGCTGGAGGCAGGGAGGTCACATGAGGGGACCACCGTAGCAAATCCAGGAGAGAAGAGGGCCTGATCCCAGGCGTTGCAGTGGGATGGAGTGGTAGGTGGGGCAGGTGTGTGTACCCAGTGAGAAGGGGGGTGGTGGAGAGGGAGGAGCAGAGGGTGGCGCCCAGTTTGCTCCTTGAGGTTACTTGCTGCTGGATGTTCTTGTCTGTGAGATGCTGTGTTCAGAAGGCAGAATAGGTTTGGAGGGTGGATGTGAGGGGGCTTCATGCAGTGAGTTCAAGTTTGGGTTGAGTTGTCCATGGAGGTGTCCTTTGTTGCCTGGATCGGTTTGGGCTGGAGGTCTAGACTGGGAGGAATGGGCGTAGAACAGTAAAGGCACTGATAAGGATCAGGTTAGAGGTGGCGTGGTGACGGCCTACGTAAGAACGCCTAATGGAGAAGCTTGGGACATAGGTGAGGTTCCCTTGTAATTAGCCGCTTTCTCCTGACTTCACTTACCGTGGAGAGAGGAGAGTCTGTACGTCAGAGGCGGTGAGAGAAATAGGTCGAAAAGAGTACAGTTTTACTGGGCACTACAGGGTGACGATGCAAATCAGCAGGAAGAAGGAACAGAGATGTTTTTGTTTTTATTTATTCTTTGAAAAGGATGAACTCGAAATAAAATGAAAGTATAGTGCTGAGAAGAATCTTTTGTCTCAATAATAAATAAACACAGTTTAAAGAATTCTTTGAATCACCTTCTGCAGACAGGAAGTTCTGAATTTTTCCTCTTTTAGGATGAGAGGGGGAGAGCAAGTTCTACTTGATCTAAATCTGGAGACTGAAATAAGTAATATTTAGACAAACTCAGAGTGGCCTTTTTGGCTGTCCCAAGTATTCCCTCCTAAGTGGCCTGTAGTCGACAGTTGTTAGGGACGGAGAATGCAGGTTTTGTATTGTTTTCAGTTAGATATTATTACAACCTGAGGTAATTAGAGATTCCAGCCATCTTGCAGGATTTAGAGAGGCCTAAAGATAAAATCAAGGTGTAGTTCTTGAATGTTTTCTCAACTCAGCCTTTTCTCTTTGGGACACAAACTCTGGCTTTCAAAAGTTTGACTCATTGGTCTCATTATGGTATTGATTTTGATTATTTTCTTCTGTGAGGAACAAATTCTTTCTAGGGATCTGAATCGTAATTAGATTGTTGAAAAACTTACTAAGTCAGAAAATTGAAAGGCCTGTGTTTTTTTGTTTTTGTTTTTAAAGATTCCCTAGCTGGAAATACTTCAAAGATTTACACTTCTCTCCTCCTCTTCTGCAGTGAGGCCATAGTGGGGAGGGGGAGGGGTCGGGGTCGGTAGGTGGGCCTAGAACCCAGCACTCTGGGCTCCCAGTCTGAGGCAGCTTGCGTCATCACGACTGTCTCTCTGCCCTCCAGTGTTCGGCATATGCTAGGTGGTGTACGCGCCAGCCCACGTACAGCCCTTACGTCATGCGAACCACACAGGTACTCACTGGTAAGCTGGTCTTTAACTGTTTTGCTGATTTAACACAGCAAGAGTGGGAGAGGTAGTTTGAGGTCTCTAGTTTGAGACGTGATCATGCCTAGTGTTCTAGTTAAGTCTGGGGGCTCAGGGCACGAAGATTTGCAGTGGCCTTTGCCTGGCTCTCGGTGACGTACATCTGTTTGTCTTGCTCTCGGTGACCCAAAGCTGCATTCTGCCACTGTGGGACCTTGAGCAAGCTCCTTAAATTCTAGGCCATGGTTTTCTTGAGGGTTGTTACGAAGATTAAGTGCATATAAAGTGCTTAGCAGAGTGCCTGCTACGGGGTAAGTCCTGCCTCAAATCTTGGCTGTTCTGGGTTCCTCAGCTTCCCTGGTTTATAAAGGGGAAGGGCCTGTGCGCTGACCTTCTTTTCTCATTGTAGAGGGCGTTGTTTCTCCTCTCCTGCCTTTTAGCTCATTTTTTTTTTTTTAAAGATATTTTATTTATTTATTTGACAGAGATAGAGACAGCCAGTGAGAGAAGGAACACAAGCAGGGGGAGTGGGAGAGGAAGAAGCAGGCTCATAGAGGAGGAGCCTGACGTGGGGCTCGAACCCGGAACGCCGGGATCACGCCCTGAGCCGAAGGCAGACGCTTTAACCGCTGTGCCACACAGGCGCCCCTTTTTAGCTCATTTTTAAGTAGTTTTGCTTCGGTTTGTTTTGGCCCATGAAAATCCACAGTGAGTGTCTCCTGCCTTGTCTGTAATGTCTTCAGCGACAGCTGCCCTGGGTCTGGTTTTAAGTGGCGGAAAGGTGGGCAGGAGAGTAGCGTCCTTGTCCCCACTTGGCTGGACGTTCATTTGTAGCTGGAAAATGTTGGATGGATTTTGTCATTATTACCTCGTACTTCGACTGTCCTTGCTTCCAGAAAAATCCAGCCCAATCAGTGATGATTGTAGTCTAGTTGATGTAATTTACATTAACCAGAGTTAAAAGAAACAAAACCTGATTGTGAAAAGGTGGCAGGTAAGCCACAGCCTCTGCTCCGTCCCTTTTCCCATGGCGCTCTGCTTCCCACGTTTGCTTCGCAGCGACCAAATATTCCTTATCTTGCACACTGGGATTTGGTGGTGATAGAAGATTGAGTGGAGGAGGAATCTGCGGGTGATATTTTGATGTCTCAAACTTCTCTGTCCGCATAGTGGGCGATAGCCCCGTATGGCTGCGGAGTGCTTGAGTGTGGCTCGTCCGGGCTGGGATGAGCTGTAGGCATAGAATGTACACCAGGTTTCGAAGACTTACACAAAAGAAAAAAGGACGTAAAAAAGTTTTCAGATTGACTACATGTTGAAGCAAGGCTGTTTTGGTTTAATACAATTTATTACTAAATTAAAATTATTAACTTAACATTTATTTACCCCCCCTTTTTTTTAAATGTGACTGCTAGAAAATTTAAAACTATATATGTGGCTTTCATTCTTTTTCTATGGGACAGGGCTGGTCTGGAATGTTGGATGGACATCTAAAGAAATGGAGCAGTGAAATCTCTCTGGTGCCCCAAAGTGTTGATGTTCATTGATGTTGAGTTCCCCTTTTGGTTGGAAAAGGTAGTGTAAGGACGATGAGATGTCTCCTGGTTAGAGAAACTCGTGCTCCCCTGGTTTGCACCCCTTTTCTCTCCCACGTATTCCTGGTTCATCTCTCTGCATTCCTGGATCTAGGCACCCATGCCAGCCTGGTGTCTGCTTCCGAATGGACAGGGAGCCCGTGTTTATCACAGGTTTACCATGTGCTAGATGTTTACACTTAACGTCCCCCGTGCAGTGTAATTACCATCCGTGGTGAGACTCAAGGGAGGTGAAGTGACTGGCCCAAGGTGGTACCACTCGTGAGTGACAGACCTTGGATTTGGGCCAGGGACGAGCTGGCTCTGAAGTCCTACTGCCTTTTGCAAATAACGGGTCTTGGTTGGTGCTCGTGTCTTGTACCTCTTGCTCAGTTCCCATGCCTGGTCCTGGGTGCCCTTGTTCTGTAGATAGCATTTCTCACGTTTTAATCTGCATACAAGTCACCTGGGGATGTGTTAAGATGGTGCAGGTAGTGATGCAGTAGCAAGGGTCTCTGCTGTTTCCCTTGGTTTTGCACCGGCTTCCTCTGCTTCCAGAGTGATCTGATTCTCCAAAGCTTGCCTCACTCTGCGGGGGCTCGCCGTTTGGCTTTGCATGGGATGCCAGCGAGCGCAAATGGGGTCAGAACTGGTTTTTGGTCGTAGGTGCCGAGACTGGCATGAACACTGATTCCTGTGTACACACGATCTGACCTGATCAGTTTATTCCTGTTCCTACGCAACTGCATTACTCCTCCTTTATTATCTTAACCCCTTTGACACCTGTAGTCTGATAGAACAGAAGATGATGTTAATATTGAGATATGTGTCAGGGGTATCTATCTTAAGTCGATGTGATGCAGACTGGCCTTAAATTGACACTGGGGGGTGACTGTGCCATGTTTGGTTCAGAGAGTCAGTATCTGATGAGAGATGAGGACTCAGAGCAGTTGTCCTGCCACTAGTTCTGCCTCCGTGCCTGACAAGGAATCGGGGTGACTTGTGACTTTTCCTTAGAATGGGCGTTACAGTGAGCTGCCTCACACGAGTGTGGAAGCATGGCTCGTCGACGCCACTGCTTCTCCAGCACGTGAGGGAGGCGACCACCCTGGAGTCCTTGCATCAGGAGGTCTTGGGGGAGGTCTTGGTCTTTGGCCAAAAAAGAAACTGCGTTTTGGGAAGGCACTTGGTGTATTGTGTGTTTGAACTCCAAGGGGCTGTGCAAAACTTTATAGTGTATTTTTTTATTTTTTTAATTTAAAAAAGTTTCAAAAACATTTTTAAATTTTTAGAAAATGATTATTTTAGAGAGAGCGTGCACGTGTGCGCGCGCTCACACAAGCAGGGAGTGGGGCTTAGGGAGAGGAAGAGAATCCTCAGGTAGATTCCTTGCTGAGCATGGAGCCCGACATGGGGCTTGATCCCAGGATCCTGAGGTCATCACCTGAGCAGAAATCAAGAGTCTGACACTCAAATGACTCAGCCACCCATTAAAATTAAAATAATTTATGTATTTAAGTAATCTCTACGCCCAGTGTGGGGCTTGAACTCACAACCCCAAGATCAAGAGTTGCATGCCCTTCTTACCAAGCGCCCCCCAGTGTATGTTTTAAATTCGGGGATTGCGTTGATGAAGCTAATTCTAAAATGATGTCTGTTACATGAGCTAGCTTACCATCCCCATCTCCCTATAAGAAAACTCCGTTTCACAGAAATCCTAGTTGAATTTTAGATCTTATTGGAAATTTGGACTCAAGAGTTCTATGATATATGAATCTGGCACACTGCATAGGATTTTTAATTGTTGGCTAAATCTGTCACCTCCGTGCTTGGCGCAGAATACTGTGCCTGGTGTGGGGGGGTGTCTGGCTGGCCCGTGACTAGCTGCTGAGCAGTCACAGGTTGCTGGAAGGGCAGTGGGATGGAGTTGGGGGGATAGCAACAAGGCTGGGTGTTCAGGGTGGGCAAAGCCATGGGGCCAGCCCTGGAAAAGGGGTTGGAACTGTGGAAGTTCATCTGAGTTGGGGGCGAGTTCAGAATTCGGTGGGGTAGTAAGTCCAAAGCCTTTCTGGAGCATGCCAAGTGTCCAGATACGTTAGGAGTCAGAGACAAGATAGACAGACACCCAGAGGTTGTCAGAAGGCAAAGCAAAGGTGGATGGATGGTCACAAGTCTACTGGACAGGCAGGAACGAGTCGGTCTGTGAAAGTAGCAGTTGGATCATGGGGACTGTGTGTGCACAGAGGCAGGGCCCACGGAATGACTGTGGGGCGTGTGAACAGGTGAACGGGTGAGGGCAGGATGCGTTACCGTTGCCAGTGGTCGCTGGATAACTGAATCAGAACCAGTTGTACACGGCAGCCTTCATGGGACGTGGCAGGTGAGGACACTTGTTGCTCAGGTGGCCGAGGTTGGGAGAATGGATTAGGAGAAGCAGTAGCTCCTTATAACCAAGATTCACGTGGGAAGGCGTTAGAACACTAGATTGGAGTTTACCTGAGTTCACAGGACACGTGATCAAGACTTAGCTTTTCAAACTCACACCAAAGGAAAAGGAGCTGTTGATGAGGCCGTGGCTGCTGCCCGGGGGAGCTCCCATGTCATCTTGTACTGAGCTTACTCCGCGTTCTTTTCAGGGCCCCGTGGCCTCTGCTGTCTTCTTGTGCCTCTTCCCTGGTAGAGCTGTGTCCTCTTTCTGGTGCACTTGGCAAATGTGGCTGTCCCACAGCCCCTGTGTTCCCACATGCTCGTCTAAAGAACTAGTAACATCACCTGTATTGCTCAGTCCCACTTCTGGTTCTCCAGACCGTGAGCTAATCGGTCCTGGTCTGCTCAGCTGTGGCTTGGACGGCAGGGTTACTGCTAACCCTACATGGGTGGTAGTTTGCACTGGGCTAGTGAAACACCCCTGAGGGATCTACTACCCGACAAGGGGGTGGTCTTACCCTGTTTTATGCCTGAGAAACTTGAGCTTCTGAGAGGTTAACAGATACGTAGAGGCTGAGTTGTTGGGAATTGGCATTCGTGCCTGGATCTTTCTGACCCCAGTTCTACACCCTTTACCATGCTTCAGTATAGTAGCTAAGGTGTGGGATCTCTTCTGAGTATACAGCTGGATCCTTTTGTCGATTTTCTGTTTACTCAAAATCACAAAAACGGTATGTTTAGCTTAGCATTTGCTCCATAAATGCGTAGCAAAGGCCAGTTGAGTTATGCACCAGAATGAGACACTGGAGGTAGGAAATTTGGCTGCGTGGCTAGAGGAATTGTTCAGGCCTAATGTTTAGGGTCTCATGGGTACATAGGTGTATATTTGAGGCCTCTCCTAGGTAGAGGGGGGTGTGTGTGTGTATGTGCGCATGTGTGCTTATGCTTGGGGCCCCTCCTAGGTACACACATGTTTGGCAAAAGGCAAGTCTGGTTTATCTGGCCAGTGTTAATTTTGGGAAAGATCAAACACATAGTTTTGCACTTGACTAGTAATAATTGGGCTTTCATGGTTTGGATTTGAGATGAGTCATAGAATTGTAAAACATCCCTGTTCCCTGTCTGGAGCATTGGGATATTGTCGACCTCCCCTGGAATTTCACATGTGGCTCTAACCTCTTTGGTTACACAGTCCTCCTGTTTCAGGTCATTGAGGGTAGGAAGCATTTGTTCTGCGTTTGTTGTGCTTCTTAGAAGACCTTGCGGGGCAGCCTGTCTACAAGAGGCACTTCAGGATGCCCGTTAGATCCCGGGTAGTGGTTGGGGATTCTAGTGGCATCAATCTTGTTATCCCCTGTCTGAGAGCACAGGAGTTGTGGCTTCATTTCTTGTAGGGCTTTCTCTGTGCTAGAATCCTCTTGCTGACCTTGTTTTGATGTTACAGTGACTCAGAGTAATTAGTATGTAACTATATTCTAGGTATTCCGGGTAGAAGTAAGTACCTCCCTAGATTATTGGTTTTTTTTTTAAGATTTTATTTATTTATTTTAGAGGGAGAGAGCAGGGGGACGAGCTGAGGGAGGGGAACAAGCAGACTCCGTGCTGAGCACGGAGCCCGACACGGGGCTCCATCCCACAACCCCGAGATCATGACTGGAGCTGAAAACGAGAGGCAGACGTTCAGTCGCCGAAGGCAGCCAGGCGGCCCTGGATTGTTTTATTTAACCTTCACAATCACTCTGCAAAGTGGATCTTCTTTTTTTCCATTTTACACATGAGAAAACAGAAGCTGAAGAGGTTAAGTAACTTGCCCAGAATCTTGGTAACTTGTAAGGGGAAGAGCTAGGACTCACTCCAATTTGTCTTACTCCAAAGCCCATGCTTTTAACCACGACAGCAAACTGTGGTTTATAGGTGTCATTTCTGCAGACAGTCGATGGCAGGCTCGAATATCTTTGAGGTTCAGAGCTGCTGCTTCTGGGTCAGCCAGTATTTCTCCTGTTGTCAAGATCCGCGAGGTGTTGCTGGCTGGCTCCGTGACCCTGTTGTGGCTCTGGTCGCTGAAAGTAGGTAAACCTTGAGAGACACCTTGCTCCCTTTCCTGATTTCTCCTCCTTGACCACACATGTGTGCCTGCTTGTGCGCCGGTGCATTTTACAGCACAAATAGCCTCCTTTGGCCGTAACCGTAGAGCCAGTCAAACCATGTTTTTATCATCACTTCGTGGCGTTGAAGTTTAAGGCAGAGCCCGTTCAGAATTACCTTATTATTCTTCCTCTGGATTTGGAGATTTGTTCGCTTGCTCTTTCTGGAGTTGTCTTGGGGTCGATGCGGAGGTGCCCGTGGAGGGGAGCTGCCGGGAGAAACATGGGGTTCAACATTGTTCGGGAAAATGGGCCAGAAGCATCTCCCGACGCTCCACTCCAGAATGCGCTCCTATTTGCTCATACCATCTCCTAGGGAGAACAGCTGCTTACAGCGTGTTTCAAGTGGGTCCCAAAGATGTCTCACCCAAAACCGGCTGGCCTCCAGTACTCTTGAGGGGTGCTCCCAGCCTGGGTCCCCAGAATGAAGATTCTCCCTGGGATACTTCAGAACTTTGGGAGTTCACAGCAGCAGTTCAGGGGGAAAAAAGTGTGTGTGCATGTGTCTGTGTGCACAGACGCATGCATCTAACCCAGCATTTCCCGCATTCCTGGGCTGTGGTGGAATCCCTTTTTGGTGGAACATTCCTGGGTGAACATCCTTCAAGCTGTTGGCTGTTGGTGATGTGAACTTCGTGAAAAATGGGAGGGCCTTGAGAGGAGTAGGGCGAGGGCGTCCTCGATCTCTTCCTTTTCGTATAATCTAGTGATTGGTGAAATGATGTGTGTTTTTCTGCTTTCCGTCCACTCCAGCAAGAGAATTTGTGAGTGAATTTATTTGTAAGGTCGACAGCCAGTAGGCCTGCTGTGAGTGATAACTTGGAGGGGGGGACTCTTAGTTGTATTGACAGATGAAAGTAGGACCTTTCCTAATTCCAAACACGTTTGAAATGAAGCTGGTGTCTGGTGAGAGTCGTGGGATACTCCGGCGATGGCATCACTGTGGAATGTGAGAGCCGTTGTGATCGGGATGCAGGGGGCCCCTTGTGCACAAGGGCTAGCCAGGCCCTGACCTGCCACCTGGATGACTAGGGGGTGGGGGGAAGGCAGGTTTATGGTGATTTTAAGAGGATTAGGTCTTGGTGAGAGGAGGGCAGGTTGATGAGGGGAAAATCTCTTGTTTACTCAGAGCAAGGTTTTTCAGCCTTAGCCTACCGACATTTGGGGCTGCACAGTGCTGTGTTGGGGGGCTGCCCTGGGCATTATAGGATGTTTGCCAGCATCCCTGAACACCGATACCCACCCCTCCCCCAACTTGTGACAGCAAAAAATGTCTCTGGACCTTGCTAGATACCAGTGTTGGTGGTGGTGGAAGAGAAGGGGCAAAATCGCCCCACTTGAGAACCGTGGACTTAGAGCCTTGTAGCAAGAACAATACTTCAAAACTTTGGGTACTAAGAATTCCCAACAAAGACCTCCAAGGGAAGCCAGCCAGCAAGGAAGCATCTTGAAACTATACAAATCCCCCAAGAAATGCAAGATACCTTGAGCTGCTGGGTTTCTCTTCTGTATTGTCTAATGCTAGAAGTCTCAAATGTTTGCAAATATTTTTAATTTAGTATTCAAGATGAAAGAAAATTGCTGGTGAAAAGAGTAAGAAACCACAGAAATTGGGTCTGCTGGTCTGACTGCAGCATTTCAGGGACAAAGGCTTCCACGCAGGATTTAGGGTTTATGTGCAAAAACCGAGGCGGCTTATTCAGGTGACAAAGGAAAATTACTTTGAAGTTCTCCATTGTATACTCAAAATATCACTTCTCATTTAGAAAATCTATCCTTTGCTTCAAGCTGGAATTGTAGAGATGCTACCAAAAAATGTGGTATTTATAAAATGCCAAAGGAATGCTAAAGCTTTTATGGATTCTACTCTTGAACGAGGAATCCTTTGTTTTAGCACTTAAATGGGCAAGTGATTTCTTAAGTTTGATATGCTGGAATTCACCAAACATGTTTCATTCAAAAATAAAAACTAATAGTGGAGAGATTTAGATTTTTTTTTTTTCTTTCTCATGAAACCATTTGAATAACTCACTTTAAGCAGAGGCCGTAATGAACTTTCCTGAAGTTCATTGATGGTGACAGGGTTAGCCCAGACCCTTTCAGTATTTCTATAAACTCATTGATGAATTAGCAAATCACCAGCACCAGGTTCTTTTAGTTAAAAGAATGTAAATCCAGTGGGAAATAGGGCTAGAGCAAAAGTGCCTTTGACAGAATTTACAGGATTGATGACTGACTATGCCTAAGTTCACAGGAGATACTTTCATCTGCTTCCCTGTAGCTATGAGATTTTGAAGATGCACACCTACACCTGGCGGATGAACTTCGAGAAATATTTCCCCCCCCCGCCTTCCCATCTGCTGCTCTTTTCTGGATTCCAGTGACAGAATGGTGTGCGTCCTAGCCCTTTCGATGAATTTTACATATCTCTTCATTTTACATATCTATATGTAGAAACATATAAAATACAATATGCTTGCTTTTTTTTTAAATTTTAGTGTAATTTAGATACTGTTTTGTGACCTGATTCTTTTTTCGCTAGATGGTGTACCTTGCTCGTTCCACTTCAGTGCCTGTAACACATCTACCTTACCTTTTCTTAAAAAAGATTTATTTACTATGGAGAGAGTGGGGGAAGGGGCCGAGGGAGAGAATCTCCAAGCAGACTCCCCACTGAGCAGGGAGCCCAATTTGCGGGGGGGTGGGAGTGGGGGTGAATTTGGGCTCGATCCCAGGACCCATGAGATCATGACCTGAGCTGAAACCAAGAGTCAGGCTTAACCGCCGGCACCACCTCGTCTACCTTACTTTAATGACTGCGTAATGCTCCATAAAAAAAGGATGTAATTTAAATAATGTGAATGTATTTCACACTATTGAACTATATACTTCAAAATGGTTAAGGTGGTAAATTCCACGTTATGTGTATTTTACCACAAGTTTTTTGAAGAGGACGTAGCACAGTTGATTTAATCATCTCCCTTCTGGTGGACATTTACCTTTTTTCCAGGGTTCTGCTGCACCAGACACTTTTTATACCAACACCTCTCGCTTTGGAAGATTTAATTTTTTTGGTTTAAAACATTGCCTTCGTGCCCTAAGGTCAATGACACGTCATCCAGATACAGGGAATAGGATCCTTGCCTTTTTCTCTTTGTGAGGGGGGAGAACCTAAGGAAAAGAGCCCCCCTCCCCCTTTCTGGACTTTAAGGATTTATTGGTTGTGGGTGTGCTGCTGGAGAGTGAGAATCCCGTGGTGATCTCCTTAGCTGAAGCTTCTCTTTAATTATTCGCAAGCTCAGTGGGTGTCTGTCTGGGCAAGCCCTTGCCCTGAGCGCCATTTTATTGCACCAGGTATCTGCAGAGAGGTCGGGCCAGGTGGATTACCTGGTTTCCAGAGGAATTCCTGGAGGTGAAATGAAGGACAGCCCTAGGGGAGGCCGTGTCCGGCCAGATCTCTGAGTTCTGATAGCCCGGGTTCAGGTCGCCCGCTGTGGTTTGGTATTCAGTAAACTCTTCCTCCTGCTTGGAGCTTTTCTAGCGGAGCCCTCGCTTTGAAATGCTAACCCCAGGGCAGCCCTGCCCTTTAAATTGACATTCTGCTTTCTAAAGAAAAACCCGAGACAGGTATTTTTGGAAGCTTTGTATATTCAGTAAGTAGATATTGCACTGCTCAAGAACCTTAGCGCTCCGGGCAAGTCAGCACAATTCTATTTTTGACTCTGGAGCAAGAAAAAGGAAACAGTGGTCATGTGGAGGGACTGGAGGGGCTTAATTTGGGTCTGTTTGATACAGCCTTCGTTCCGGGGTGCTGCATCCCTGCGTCATGGTCATGTGCCTTTTGGGTCGCTGAGATGGTCTGGTGGCAGAAGAGGGAGATAGAAAAGGGGTCTGAGCAGCTGTAGCCGTGAGGGACCCGTCTCCTCCCACCTGGGCCCCCACAAAAGCCACAAAGCAGAGCGGAAGCCCCAGGCTTGAGTGCGCAGGGAGCATCTGTGTCATGCGGGACCAGCCAGTATCGCTCCTCGCGGTGAACGCGTCCTCTTCCAAATCCTGGACCCTGTCTGAAGGCCCGGGACCACCCTGAGCTGGGGGCGTGCTGTGGTCAGTCCCATTTCCTGAGGAAGTGACTGAGGGAGCTGGCTTTTGAAGGCTGCTCCACCCTGGAGCCCCAGGAGCCCAGAGCAGTGGAAATCACATGCACATTGATTTTTCCTTTGGGCAGGGGCTTTGACATGAAAGGAGCCCTCCGCAGACGTTTTTGTTAGGTTAGTGCTTTGCTTTCAGAAATCATTTTACTGCTGGGCTGTTGTAGTTGTCTTCCTGTGGATGTCCTATACTCTGGGAAATCAGAACACTGAAGGAGCAGAACTTTTTGTGTCTTCCGTAACGGTTTTCTGGGGTTATGTTCTGGTCTCAGTTAAGAAACGCAGTGTATTTTAAAGGAGTTTAATCGCTTAAATAATAAAACACAATCTTTATGGGATCTTTAATTTTACGCAGGCAGACCCAGGATGGAATTCTTAGCTAGTTTTTTTTTTAATACTTAAAAAAAAGAATTTATTTATTTGAGAGAGAGCATGTGTGCGTGAGCGGGGGGGGGGGGGGCAGAGGGAAAGGATCCCAAACAGATGTGGGGCTCAATCTCACCCTGAGATCACGACCTGAGCCAAAACCGAGTCAGATGCTTAACCGACTGAGCCACCCAGGCGCCCCTTAGAGAGTTCTTTAGTGGAGGAAATGTGGGAAACTGGGCATTTTGAAATTTGTATGTGATTTTAGCAAACTACCAAAGAAAATTAAATATTAAATCCATTAACTGCACGCGAAAGGGCCATTTCGAATGTACCCTGTCAGGGCTTGATATCCTGTATTTTCTAATTCTGTAAATAGGAAATCAGGTATTTTCATTTCGAGTTGTTTTTTTTTTTTTTTTTTTAAGGTGAGAATGTATATGATTCAGTCTTTTCCTCTCCTGCCCCTGACCCCTTCAACATACTGTGGACCATATTTTCTCTTTTCTTGATTTACCTTCCTTTTCCTTCTTCCCAAGCATTTAGATAACACACAAGAGTTAAAAGCTCTGAAGTTAGCTAGGTAGAGGTCAACAAGCCCCGAGGTTCCCTGTTTCCAGGTAACTGGTGCAAATAAAGGAAGGGGTGCTTGTTCAGCTTTACCTGAAATCCAAGGTTGTCTTTCTTGAGCTGTGTAATGTATATCCATATGTTATGTCTTTTACTTTTTTCTCATATTTAGTGCCTCTTCGTATATATTTTACATTTTCTATAAAATACAGTTATTAAGAACAGCATTCACATTAACTTGAACGTTCTATTTAAAAGGACGTTTTTTTCCAGAAGTGGAGCAGGTGCTTAAGAAATATAAACTCCTAAATAAAATTAAGTACCCTTGTCAGTACTTAACTGTTATAACCTGGGCTTATCCAAACATTTGCTTTCTTTCTATCCAGAGAGCAGTTACTGTGCCCAGGGCCCCATTTCTTCCGTGGAAGGGTGGTTATTACCTCTTTAATGACTTCTAGGTATTTCTTTCTTTTTTTTTTTTTTTTTTTTGACTTTTAATGGTACCTGGTATCTGCTTGCTAAAATCCCCATCAGTCTCAGTTGCCCTGGTAAAAGAGTTCTTTTCTTTCTCCCTCCTCAAAGAAATGTAAAATGTAACAAAAAGTATAGTATGAATTGCATATCAAGTGCAACCTGTAATATCACCAGTCACTATTTTAACTGTGAATGTCTCTCTGTAGGCACACTCTATTCCCTTCCCCTCCTGTCTTTTTTTTTTAAGATTTTATTTATTTATTTGACAGAGATAGAGACAGCCAGCGAGAGAGGGAACACAAGCAGGGGGAGTGGGAGAGGAAGAAGCAGGCTCATAGCAGAGGAGCCTGATGTGGGGCTCGATCCCACAACGCCGGGATCACGCCCTGAGCCGAAGGCAGACGCTTAACCGCTGTGCCACCCAGGCGCCCCCCCTCCTCTCTGTCTTACGATTTCCTCCCTCTCCTCTCTCCTCTCCCCCTCCCTCCTCCCCTCCCTTTCCCCTGTCTCTCTTCCACCCTCTTCTTCCTCTTCCCTTGGACTTTGTAGGCAAATGGCTCCTTCCTTCCTTTTTAGAGGGACCTGAGACCCTTGTACTTATGCATATTTAAAAATCACCAGATAAATGAATTGTGCTTTATAAATAGGGTTAAAAAGTTTTTTTATGGGGTGCCTGGGTGGCTCAGTTAGTTAAACGTCTGCCTTTAGCTCAGGTCATGGTCTCAGGGTCCTGGGATTGAGCCCCAAGTAGGGCCCCTGGCTCAGCGGGGAGCCTGCTTCTCCCTCTCCCCCTCTGCTCTCCCTGTCTGTCTCTCACTCTCTCAAACAAATAAATAAAATCTTAAAAAAAAAAAGTTTTCTTATACTTGGGTTTTTGTGCTTTTGCATATGTATGAAGCTTCTTAAAATAAGAGTTTGCCTTAAAATAAGTTTGACTCAAGTCAAAATAAGTTTGACTCCAAGTCAACCTTAGAAAGTTGACTAGTGATTTCAGTACATCTTTCTGACTAGCTTTTTATTTTTTTATTGTTAACCCATATGATTTTCTTTCTCATCCTAGCCTGATATGCTGTTAAGTGCCAGCCTCAACCAGTTGGCCCTTTCCCTGGAAGCTTGGTGAGCCTCTGGATTCATCCTTTCCTTGAGCTGGGGGAAGTGGCTTATTGTTTATCTAAGACTTTCTTCAAGCTAAGATCCCTTGGGAGAGTGGAAGTGAAAGCATACTGAGATATCAGACATGGATAAATACAGATGAATATATTACACATTTAGGGATAGATGCTTATCCACAGAGAAGCCTAGTTTACTGTGAAATCAAGAATATGTGGTCTCTCGATGGATGGAATGACAGAAGCTAAACATAAGGGTTATGATTTAAGAGCACGAGTAAATGATTTTAATGTCTGTTTCCCTCATCTTGCATTTTACCGCATGAGTTAAAAATACGTCTTCAGAATTTTAAAGCAAATGGGTGAAACTCAACACTGTATATCTTAAAGGTTATTTTTTGAAGTGTTCTTATTTTTGCAAGAATTCTCCAAGAAAGGTCTCTCTCGTGGTTCCTTGCCTTGGCAAAATCTCTTTGGAAAATATCAAAATCTAAATTTAAAAGGGTATTCTTGAGCAAATGTATGCACTGAATTCACATGAACATATGTCTGGCATGATGGAAACATGCATAGACATGGAGAGATACTGTTGAATGTGACAAGGCCTATTATGTTAAAAATATACATGTGTGTTTATATTTATGCTTCTGTATGCATTTAGAAGTCTGTAGCCCAAATGTTATCAGAGCTTACCTCTGACTAGTGGGCCTCCTGGAGACTTTTGCTTATATCTTTGGGTTTTAGAGGACTGGTGAAGAGCGTATACTACTCTTAAAATAAAAATGGTTTCAAAACCCAGGGATGCTAAGAAAGGTATTTTGAATAAATGGCAGCCTGTTGGCTAAATCCTTTTTTTCAAAGATGCCACCTGACCATTCAGCTTAAGAGTGCTTCTAATGGAGTGGCAATGTTTACATAGAGATTTTTGAATCTAGAGGTTATATTGGCTAGAAGGTACCGGGAGCCAGAAGTGAAAGAGTGGGGGGGGGGGAATGCCATGACTGTAACAGATCTCCCATGAAAGAACTCAGGGTTCTGCACCTGGTGGATGAATTGATGGGGTTCTTGACCTTTTGTTTCTGTAGCCTTCAGTAAACAGAAGAGAGGGAGAGAGAGGGTTGGGGGAAAGGGAGAGAGAGAATCTCAAGCAGACTCCATGCGTAGTGTGGAGTCTGATGTGGGGCTCGATCTCACGACCCTGAGATCATGACCTGAGCCGAAACCAAGAGTCAGACGCTCCCCCGACTGAGCCAGCCCGGTGCCCCAGTAGACACAAAGTCTTAAGGAATGCTTGTCTATAAAGAGAGCAGTTTGGTTCATCCAGGTTATCAGATCAGCACTTTGTGATTTGTACTTCAAAGAAAAAATAAAAGAGTAATTGGTAGTTTCTGTGAGTTACTTCAGACCTCAGTGAATCTCTTCCTGTCATGGAGTATATTAACCCTCAACTCTTAGAAATGAGCTAATCGGGAACTGTATACGTTTTTGGACCTAAGTGCTTATTACTCGATCTATTAGAATTGTCTGAAGACCTGGCTCACCTGTGAAATGGTTGGCCTTAATATTTTCTTTCTAAAGGGTTTGGCTTATGTTTCTTGTGTATGTAAGCCAGAGAGAGCAGTGATGGCGTGGAATCATGGTGGACTCGTTTTTACTTATCCGTCGGTCAGAATGGATGGTTCCAGAATATCTTGAATCTTCAGAAAAGCCACCAACATGTTCACTGGTTTTATTGTGGCTTTTTCCTTGTCCTGTGTTGACTGTCTTTGGTAGCAAGGTGGGAGAACCACTTCCTCTGATTCTAGGCTCAAGAGAAGGAAGAGAGCGCCATGGCCCCTCTGTGTCTTGCCAGCCCCTTGGTGGCAGATTGCTGTTGTCTCGTTCTTACTGTCCATCACAGGCCTTGTCATTCTCAGCACTTTTGCAAAGAAGCACAAATACGTGATTTTCATCACAGAAGGCCTTTCCTTTGTTTAGGAGGGGTTGAAATAATAAGTGAAAATAATATTCTTACCAATCAAATCCAATAAACCGTGGCTCCTTCTGGGTGTTAATTTGTGAGGCTTTAAGAGTATTGACCTCCTTATCCTTCCCTAAGGAATTAATTAATCATTTGCCTTTCCTGCAGTTCCGATCCTCCTTTTACCCGCTTCATTCCCATTAGACTTGGTCTTCCCCTGCGTTCTGGCACTCCTTGGCATTCTGTGAACTGAGCTTGTTGATCAGTTTTCTCTAGATATTTCGGCAGCTTTATCTAGATTCATACTGTGCCCTACCTGGCATATTTTAGAAGTTAATGTACCTTAAGGCTTTGGGGGTTATTGGAATCATAACAGGTGTGTTGTGGGTCCTGGAGAGAAGTTAATATTCCACAGGAAAGACCAAAAGAAACTGTGCCCAAACTTTCCCCTTCTTCCCTCAAACCCTGTGGCTCGGGGCCAGTGAGCAGAGCCTGTATTTGGGCTTTTCTGTGTAAATTGTCCTGAAAGTTTGACCCCAATTGGCTTGTCCCACTTGGATTGTCTACCAGGGTGCGCCGGTCACGCCCAGTATTGGCGGTGCTCTGCAGAGGGGTGGGCGTCTTCTGGATACCTGGCCATCTGTGCTTTGTGTGGTGGTGTCTGCTTGCGGCCTGCAAATGAAGAGACTCATGTCTTTATGGCAATACTTCCCAAAAGACATGGGGCACCTCTGAGTTGCTCTTAGAAGAAAAACAGGGTCTGGAGGTCAAATAGATTTGGTAAATATTTCATACTTCAACCCCTTTTTGTAATTCAAAATGTATATTAATGTATTAAAGATCTTAAAAGAGGGGGCACCTGGGTGGCTCATTCGGTTAGGCAGCTGCCTTCAGTTGCAGTCATGAACCCAAGGGTCCTGGGATTGAGTCCTGCATCAGGCTCCCTGCTCAGGGGGGAGATCTTGAAAGGTGGTGGGGATAAAGATTTAGGGAAGCCTTGTTGTAAGGAAATCAGTTTAAATGTTGTTCAGCCATTCGACTGCAGAATCTTCCTTCCCTCCTAATGTCTATAAACAGAACACACTTTGGGAAACAGTGTGGCGGAGCTGTCTTGGTGTGTCGGAGTTGCCCCTCACTGGCGCACTCGCCCACTGCGGGCACCTCTTCTCAGCCACACCAGTGACGTCGGTCGTATTAGTAACTGAAACGTATTGTGGTTGGGGTTATCTAAACACTGGAATGGATAAATGCCAAAGATTGGGGCTCTGTACCCCTCAGACTGCTGTTTGCTAAAGGTTATAGCACTCTGCTGATGTGTATCCTCCCATTTCCTTAAAGATGGTCACAAAAGGATACTGGATGTTGGAATACATTGCCAAAGTCTCCATTTTCTTTCTTTTTGTCTGTCTGTCTCTTCTTGTCTCCATGCCTTGTGTGGAGCGCAGTGTGGGGCTTGAACTCCCGACCCTGAGCTCAGGACCTGAGCTGAGATCAAGAGTCGGACGCTTAACTGCCTGAACCACGCAGCCGCCCCTCTAAAATCTTCATTTTAAAATCCATCGTTATTTGTCCTCCCCGTTCCTCTCTCTTTTCAGTGCGGATTTTTTTTTAAATTGTGGTAAAGTATGCGTAGCGTAAGTTACTGTTTTAACCATCCGTAAGTATACAGCCCAGTAGCATCAAGTACATCACTGTCTGCAAAACCTTTTCATCACCCCCAGCAAAAACTCTGAACCAGTGCAACGGTAACTGGCCTTCCCACCTTCCCTGCGCGTAACTTCTGTTCTGTGTCTCTGTGAATTCGCCTGTTCCAGGCACCACCTCTCAGTGGAAATACAGCCGTTTTTATCCGGCATGTCTGCCGGGACCCAACGGAGCCATCCCTGTGTCTGGGATGGAAGCTGATCAGGGCAGGACGGTGCAGCACGTGCCTAGAACACCTTCAGACACATGCGTCAAGGGGGATGCCTTTATATTCCTCTCCCTCTGCAGTTTTGGGTCCCTATGCATCTCTTACTATAAACCACTTTAGATCCTCCCGCAAAGGTATCCTATAAGTAAAACAGTGACGTACGATGGAGGTAAACGTTAGAAAGACCAATACATTGGACAGATTGAAGCAGGTTGGGGTTGCTCAGTTAGAGGTGTCTTCGGGAGGCTTTGAACAGGAGGAAGTCAGATGAGGCTCCGGAATAGAGCGAATGGAGGGAAGCCAGCGAGAGAACAAGCTGGGAGACAAGACCCGAGCCCTGTGCGACCTCACATTTTAAAATGGGCAGCCTGGTTAGCTGGAGACATAAAAGGCTACACGACTGCATTCTTCAAAGGGCCGTGGTTTTGTTCTGGGGTCAAGTCTTAGGTTGTAAGCCTTTTTCTTTTTTCTCTCTGTCTCTCCCTCCCCAGGGCTTGAACAGAAACACAAAAAAATTCTCTGGGTTGGAATTTCTCTTTGACATTGGCCCCAGTCTTAAGGGGGTTGTTATTAACATTTTATTATGTGTGCTCTTAGATTTGGTAGATTTGGCGGAACAGCTCAGCTCGTTCCGACTTAAATAATTTTATGAGCTGTGCAGTTTTCTAGAATATACATAATCTAGAAGTAGTTGGATGCCGAAACCTCCTCTACACCTCTTTTTCCTTCCTTTATTTTTAATTCTCACTGAGTAAGGGTCTTCTCAACGCATTGAGGTTGGGGGGAGAGAGACCTAAAAGAGAAAAATACACTTAAAAATTCTTCCTGAATATTCATGAAGCCTTATTTTGCAATAAAAAATGACTATTTCTGGGTTTTCAGTTATATAACATTTTTCCGACAAGTAAGGGAATATGCCATATTTCACTGTAAACAATTTTGAGACCACACTTAATGCAGTAATACCCTAAGGGTTACAATTAGTGAACCGCTTTCTGATTGTGACAGATTTGCATTTGCGTTAGGAAGAGCCACGAGTAGGTTTTTTGTGCTGTTTTGGAGAAACGAGGCTTTGAGGAGCAGAGTGATTTGTTCTGTTTTGTTTCTGTTGAGGGGAGAGATGTGACGTTAAGATCGTTACTTAACGATTTCTAACAGTTTTAATTTTTTGTCAAAGTAATACATGTACATAGATTTGAAAGCATCAAACAGTGTTTTCTAGTCCTTATCTCTGTGGGCAGTTAATTTCACCTCTTTGATTTTCCATTATTGACTCTGGTTTCTAAGTAATAAACCCACACTGCTAACTTCAGACTTCTTCATTTTAGATATTACCTCCCAGCTATCCTGGTGGAAGTCACAAGCGTGGGCCGTGCAGGCAGAAAGTGTGGGTTCTTCTCCGTCCTCAAACATTTACTGTCCACATGTTCTCGATACTTAAACTTTCTCTGCCTGGTATATAAAATAGGAATAATAATAATCGTCATAATAGTCATAATGGCCCCCAGGCCCGCCCTTGATGTTGTAGTGCAGAGCCTGGGGCAAGACTACAAAGGAGACCAGCTGGCTAAATATTTAAAAGGTATAATGAAATATTTAAAAGATATATTTAAATATTTAAAAGGTATATACCATATGCCTAAATATTTAAAAGGTTTAAATAAAGCTGTATCTTTGGCCTGGTCCCTGTTCCCACCCAGGGTCTTGAGGCCTATCCCTCAAGACCCAAAGTCTGAGGGCCTCATCATCCTCCCAGCAGCCTTGTGAGCCCAGGGAGCAGGTGGGAGCTGGGCTGGAGCCCCCGAACCCAGCTGCAGAACGCAGCTCAGGCTTCCCATGGAGCCCGGATGGGTGGAGTCTCCATCCAGCATAATTTTCTGGAACTTCTCTCCCACTTAACTTTTGTGACTGAAGCTTCTCAGGCACTTGGAAACCTGTGCCTTCCATGCCCCTGGGAGTCCAGGAGCTCTGGTCCCCCAGGGCAGAGGCTGTGGTCTCCATACACACACCACTCCCCTTCTCTCCCATAATTCCCATTCACTCAGCCAGTGTCCAGAATTAAAGGAAAACCCAAAAACTCCTAAGAGACCAAAGAGAAAAAACAAATCTCTGTGTTTGGTACTTTTGGTAAATGGCTGTCTAAAGCACCAGCCCAGGGCGGGGGGTCCTATTGTCTGCAGATAAGGTACTGAGGGCCCCACTAGCGGTTGAGGGGACTCAGGAGTAGACCACGCCCAGGGCTCAGGAAGCTCTATCCAGTTCTTTGTCGTACTTCTTCAGTTTTTTGGTGTTACTTTAATTTCGCTGTGCTGTGGACTGTTTTTGTTTGATGTGCTAGGCCCTCAGAGGTAGAGGGTTGCCAGATTTAGCAAATAGAAAATGCAAGATGCCCAGATAAACAATGGAACATACTTCTGCGAAAAGTCGAGTCACTGTTGGTCTGAAATTCAGATTGAGCTGGGCATCCTGTATTTTATCTGGCAACCCTGTGCAGGCCCTTGCGTCCCGAGACTTGGCCCCTTTAGTCTTGGGAGATATTCCTGTATTTTTTCTTTGATAATATCCTCTTTATTTTTTCTTTCTGAAACACTCTTAATAGTCAGATGGTAGACCAACGGGATTGAACTTTTCATGTTCATGCCTTTGCCCTTTTGTTGGCTGGATCTCTTTTCAAGTTCCGCATTCCTTGACTTTATTTTTTTACCCGTTTCATCTTTTATTTCAGTTATTTATTATTTCTAAAAGTTCCTTCTTATTCTTTGGGTGCTTGTTTTCCATAACGCCCTGTTCTGTGTTTTCCGAGGATATTATTTATGTCTGTATCCTTCCACTCTTTGCAGCATTTCTGTCCTCTTTTTGTTTTTTAATTCTTTATTTATTCTGGTCTCTTTCCTGTTGGAGGCTTTCCCTCATATCTGGCAGTCTGAGTTAAGGACAAAGGCCATGAAAAGCTGATTGGAAGCTCTACCTTCCTGGTGAGATGGCCCTTGGAAGGGTGGGTTCTCTGAATACTCGAGGAGCTGGACCCTTCATTGCAGGATCCCACCAGCCGGCATCTGGGATTTTCTCACTGCAGCTTTCATTTCTTAGGAGACTCGTCGGTGCTCCTGCCTGGGGAATAAACTTGGCTTTTGGTGTGAGGGGTGGAGGAAACGAAAGGCCATAGGCCAGGCTTTTTCTGTCTCATACTTCGAGATGGGGGCTCTGAATCCCAAGCCTCCATGGCTCAGATAACCCGGAGCATTTTCCCCCTGCCCGCCCTGGCTGTCCCAGCCTGCAGGGGGCCGGGGAATGGTACAAGGGCTCTTTATCCACTCTCTCTTTGAGCCCCACCCCATTCCTCCTGCCAGACATGGTGTCTCCTTTGCTGAGTCCACGGCCTGAGCTTGTTTGAAGTTCCCACGGACTAACTGTCTCCGTGGTGGCCTCCTGCATGACCTTGGGATATAACTTCTCGACCCTGCTGAGCCAGCTACCACTCCCCTGTCGTTTCTTCCTTTTCCTAAAACTGTGTTGATGTCTTCCGTTGGGTTTGACTCCATTCTCGCTCTCCTTTCCTTGTGGGCATGCGATGTAGGTAATTTGGTAAGGACTTTATTGAGAGACACCGTTCCCCCATGTGCAGCATACAGGCGGCGGTTTTCATTGTACTCCCAGAGTTGTGTAACCATCTCCGTGGTCACTTGGAGGACTTTTCATCCCCCAGAGAGAAGTTCTGTGCCCGTTAGCTGTTCCTCCTCACTTCTCCCAGCGCCCCCAGCCCTAAGCAGTACGAAATACTTTCTCTGTATTTGCTATTTTTATCTTTTTAAAAATACTTTTAATGTCATTTTTGTAGGATTTCAGGAGGGAAGGGAAAAGAAACTCAGGCATGCAGTCAGCATTCTTTCATGGGAAGCTCTTGCCCTGTACAAAATACCAATATACAAAAACATTCGGCCTGTTTCTCTGCTTCTGCGTTCCAAGGATTGACGGAAGTGTCTTCTGACAGACGTGGGAATTTTCCTCCATATTCTCTCTCTCTCTCTTCTTGCCCTCTTTTTTATTGCCACGTTTAATGTCTTTGCTTGACCTGAACTTGGATCTTTTGGAGCTGGAAATTGCTAAGCCTTCGTGTCCTCTTGGCTTCCAGCCATTTTCAAGTGTCTGAGGAGCGGTTGTCCAGGGGGGTTGACCTGGAGCTGGAAGGTCAGCCTTTGAATCCAGGCCCCCAAGTATCTTCTGGGTGGAGGAAATGGAGGCTGTGTGCTTGTGAAAGTAGACTCCTTTCAGTCACTTAGTGATTTCTTTTTTTTTTTTTGAAGATTTTCTTTTTTAAGTAATCTCTACACCCAGCATGGGGCTTGAACTCACGACTCCGAGACCAGCAGTCACACGCGCCACTGACTGAGCTAGCCAGGTGCCCCTCAGTCACTTAGTAGTTCTCATTCTCATGCATCATTGTTCAGTCACCCTCTGCTCTTGGGGGAGCATTGCTCGTGGGCGGTTGCAGAGCATGGATGGAACCAGGTAGGGAGAGGGGACAAACACACAGACGCAACACCTATTAGAAGTGATGACCAGCACACCTGCAAGAGTGGGGTCACAAGTTAGCATGACCTCCGAGATCATCCCATGTGGACGCTAACCTCTTCTTGGGGTGGCTGCCAGGGAGCCCTTTCCCCGTGTCATGCTGCCGTCACAGCTGCCAGACCCTGGTCTTCCCTACCTCCAAAGCCACCTCCCTTTGTCTTTCCACAAAGAAAGGGCAGCCACTCACCTTTCCAGAGAACTAGATGACTCCAGGTAGATAACTCTGCAGTGCGATGAGGGCTTCTTAGCCCCCTTTTGCTTTGACTTTTCTCTGAGCCCCGCCTGTCCATTCTCCTCTCTCTAGCTTCTCTTAGAGTGTTGGTTCATTGGTGTAGGACTTGGGGACTGCTCCTCTGGATGGGGCTCCTGGCTGGGGGGAATCTGCTGTGAGGGCTCCTAGCGTGGCTTTCGTCTGCTGTGACCTGTTGTGGCTGCTCATGCTGGTGCTCGGCCTCCCAGGGGACCCCGTCTGTGAGCCAGGGCCTGGTGCCATGTCAGTCAGCGTGTGAACGTGGTCTAGCGGCGTCGGTCGGGCCAAGGTTGGGCAAGACGTGGTTGAGATCACAGCCAGTCCTTGGTCATGCTCGGCTGGGAAGACAGAGTTTCGAAATTAGGAGAAGGGGTTACAGGGTAGTCAGAGAGACCTATTGAGGTATTTTGCTTTGTGAGTTGAAATTCTGCTGCCTTTTCAGAGGAAACTGCATTCTTTTCCAAGTGTGAACTCCAGGTGACCCTAGCAATGGCCAGTGGTGGGACTGGAGGCACCTCCACAGGGGGAGAAAGGCCATACGTTGTGAAGTGAAATGAGATGTGAAAGGAGCCACTGCCTTCACTCTGTAAAGTGCCCTCCTTTTCTTCCAACCAAACCATCGTTACCTCCAGCCTGCTTCACTGTCTAGCCTCAAAAACACCTACTCAGTTTTCCTTTTTTTTTTTTTTCTATTTTGTTTTACTGTTCTAACAAATCAACAAAGAGAGGAAGAAAATAGCATTTCAATGCTGATGTGTTTGGTGCTTTCCATATATATTACTTATTTTCACGTTATATAGCCGTCCTGTGCAATGGCTCTTATTATTGGTTCCCATTTTTAAAATGATGAAGTTGAGGCTCTTTGAGAAAAATCTGAGGAATGGGTTCTTACACATGGCCAGTGGAGGGGTGTGTGTGTTGGGGGGATTCTGGGCCAAGAAATTTCATGGCCCAAGAAGGAAAGGTGCGCTGGCGGGAGGGACCTGCCGGGGGCAGCCACGCAGTGGTTGGGCCTCACTCAGGGGTTAGGGCCTTTGGGGTCAGGCCAAGGAGTTTGGCTGTAGTTGCAAAGTGATTGGAGGATTTTGAATAGAGGGGAGTGATAGATATGGTTAAAATGGAGTTGAGAAAGATGAGTCAGGCAGTTCTGAATGAGAGGATGGAGAAACGGTGTTGTCTTTGTCTAGGTGTAAGGTGACACGGTCCACAAGCAGAGGAGGGAAGACGTTCTAGAAAGGATGCATGTGATGTGACTGAGGAAAGTGGGCAGGACTCGGTGAGAGAAGTAGAGGTGATACTCCTAATTTGAGTGTCTGAGAGAGACACAGTATAGGGAGGGGGAGTCTGATTTTGAGAATAGATGGAAGGGGAACTCAGTGGAAGAGACTGAAATGATGTATGACTGTAAGTATCTCCTTGGTCCTTCTAACTGGATATCTCAGAAAAAACAAAAATTAGGTTTGAACCTCTCTGAAGTGAGTGGCTGTTGTAGGATATGCAAGTGTTTAGTGAATCAGTTGTGTGTTGAAGAGTGTGTGTGTGTGTGTGTGTGTGTGTATCAGAAGTCTGAAGTCCAAACCTTGGAGAATGTGTGAGTTTAGAAATTGTCCTTTTTAAGACACTTCCAGCCTACTTTGGGGGACAGCTCAACTAATTGTGTTTTATTCTTCTGCAGGTCTTCAGTTAGTAATAGTAGGTAGCATTTTTTGCTTTTAATGTTTTTATGTGCTTTTCATGCAAAAGTTATATAGTTAAGGGGCACCTGGGTGGCTCAGTTGGTTAGGTGTCCGACTGTAGATCTCAGCTCAGGTTTTGGTCTCAGGGTCATGGTTTAGAGCCCTGAGTTGGGCTCCACTGGGTGTGGAACCTACTTAAAAAATTTTTATTTAGTTAAGATGGTAAATTTTGTGGTATGTGTATTTTACAACAATTAAAGAAAAATAAATGTATATACCTTGTTCTGTTTTTCTGCATATGGGCCATTAATTACATTGGCCTCACAAAGTGGATTTTAGTGTATGATTGGGAAATTATTCTGCATATAATTTGTTTAAAGGGAAGCAGCAGTTTCTGTTTATGGCTGCTAAGGTTTGGAACGGCAGACCGCATTTACAACGTTATTGTGGAAGGAAAGACTGGCTTTGTTAGAAGATAACTAAATCATGGTGAGAGGCATAAATAATTCATTTATTTCCATGTGACCTGCACAACCAAACCTTTATTTAGGAAGGACTTTTTTTTAAAGGGGAGGGGCAGAAGAAGAGGGAGAGAAACAGAACCTCAAGCAGGCTCAGTGCCCAGCGCGGAGCCGATGCTCGGCTCCATCTCATGACCTGAGCCGAAATCAAGAGTCCGATGCTTAACTGACTGAGCCATCCAGGCGTCCCCAGAGGGACCTATTCTTTTTATAGGCTATTGTTTTGTATTTTAAATTATCAGTGATCCACTTGTCTTATTGTCTGCCATTAGATAAAAAGAGACACCAAATAAGTCATTTATCAAGATCATCCCAGTCATTTTGTGTGTGGAAAGCGTGGACTATGCAAACTGGGGGAAATTCTGTTTCTTTGTTTTGTCTTGTCTTTGGTTTTGTTTTGTTTTGTTTTAAAGATTTTATTTTTTAAATACTCTCTACACCCAACACGGGGCTCGAACTCAACCCCAAGACCAAGAATTGCACGTTCTACTGACTGAGCAAGCCAGGCGCCCCTGGAAATTCTTTTTTTTTTTTTTTTTTTAAGATTTTATTTATTTATTCGACAGAGAGACAGCCAGCGAGAGAGGGAACACAAGCAAGGGGAGTGGGAGAGGAAGAAGCAGGCTCCCAGCAGAGGAGCCTGATGTGGGGCTCGATCCCAGAACGCCGGGATCACGCCCTGAGCCGAAGGCAGACGCTTAACCGCTGTGCCACCCAGGCGCCCCTGGAAATTCTATTTCTAATAAACTTTGGTTTAAAAGTTGTTAAGTCAGGGTGCCTGGGTGGCTCAGTTAAGTGTCTGCCTTTGGCTCAGGTCATGATCCCAGGGTCCTGGGATTGAGTCCCACATTGGGCTCCTTGCTCGGTGGGGAGCCTGATTTTCCCTCTGCCTGCCGCTCCCCCTGCTTGTGCTCTCTCTCTCTCTGACAAATAAATAAAATCTTTGAAAAAAAAAAAGGTTGTTAGGTCATTTTGATTAGTCAGTGGCTGACCTTGAGGCAGCTTATTGGTAAGAGGATAAAAGGGAAAATTAATCTCCACGTACAGAGAGCTGTTCCGTAAACATTTTAGGAATACCTTGTTTGTCCTGCTCTTGGCCGGCACAAGTGTGGCAGTTACCCACCTTCTGCTCATCCCAGTCCCCTCTTCACATTGTAATGCCCTCCCACCCTCTTAGGTAGCCGTTCGTTATCTCTGTCTTACTCGCTTTTATTTATTCATTTAAAAAAAATTGTATTTATTTGACAGAGAGAGAATGAGCAGGGGGGAGCAGAGGGAGAGGGAGGAGAAGCAGACTCCCCATCCTGCAGGGAGCCTGATGAGGGGCTCGATTGTAGGACCCCGGGATCATGACCTGAGCTGAAGGCAGACGCTTCACCGACTGAGCCACCCAGGTGTCCCTGCCTTACTCACTTTTAAAAAAACTAACTGAAGTCTCTGATTTCTTTAGATTTCCTCAGTTTTTACCCGATGCCCTGTCTGTCCCAGCATCCCATGCAGGACATCACATTGTATTTAGTTACCACGGCTCCTTACTCCTCGCTTGGCTGCGATGCTCAGCCTTCCCTTGTTCTTCATGACCCTACAGCTTCGAGGAGTAGTGGTCGGTGTTTTGTAGACTGTGCAGCACCTGGGATTTGTCCAGTGCTCTTCTCGTGGTTAGGCTGAGGTAGCATGCCTCTGGGATAATGTGCTGTTCTCATCACATCGGGGGGCACGCTCTACCTGGAAGTTATCACTGTGGATATTGACCTTGGTCTTCTGGCTCGGAGGGGGCTTGTCGTGCGTTTCCACTGAAAGTTACTCTTTTCTTTCCCCTTTCCACACTGTCCGCTTTGGAAGAAAGTCACTGAAGGAGTGGGGCGCTCTTCTTCACCTCCGTAAGGGCGGGCATCTCCATAAGTTACTTGGAATTCCTCTGTGCACGAGATGTTTCTGCTTTCTCCCATTTATGTTTTCAGTCCTTTATATCATTATGGACTCATGGGTTTGTATCTTATACTTTGGGTTATAATCCAGTACTGCTTTGTTTGTTGCTGGAATTGTACCAGCGTTGGCCGCAGGGAGCTCGTTCAGTTGACCTCTGTGTTCCTTTGACGTGACCCCATCAACGTAGTTGTGTTGTTTTGGGCACTTATTTATTGGCACTACCAAGGTGCTCCAGGCTCCTTTTGTACATTTCCTGCCTGATCCTAGAATCAGCCATTTCTCCAAGGAACTCTGGTTCCTTTTAGTGGAGAATGGTGTCAGAAACCAAGATTCGTGTGCTGGCTGTCCCCACTTTTGCTCTTCGCCAGGCATCTGTACCAGCGCTGAACTCACCTTCTCGCATGACTCACTTTCTTCTTTCTCTTATGGAGTCTTTCCATAGACTGCCAGGAATTGGTTTTTGTGTAGCTGTCAGATTTTTTTTTTTAAGATTGTATTTATTTGTGTGGCAGAGAGAGAGAGAGAGCGCACAACCAGGGGGAGCGAGGGAGGGAGAGAGAGAAGCAGGCTCCCTGCTGAGCAGATAGCCAGATGTGGGATTCGATCCCAGGGCTCCCGGATCATGATCTGAGCCAAAGGCAGATGCTTAACTGACTGAGCCACCCAGGCGCCCCTAGCTGTCAGATTTTTATAAGACTTGTATCAGTACAAAATGATATTCGGGGGTGCCTAGGTAGCTCAGTCACTTGAGTGTCTGACTCTTTGATTTCAGATCAGATTGTGATCTCTGGGTTTTGTGGTCAGGTTGTGGGATTGAGCTGAGCACAGAGTCTGCTTGGGATTCATTCTCTCTCCTTCTCCCTCTGCCTCTCTTCCTGCTTGCGAGCACGTGCACATGCGCGCAGTCTTTCTTTCTCAAATAAATAAATGTTTTAAAAAATTATTATTCCTTGGATGGGGAGTTAAGCTGCTTTTTTCTGTGGCCTGAGTTCCAGTATGAGCACTGCATAGGAATCTGGCAAACAGGATTAAATTTGAGTCGATGGTATTTTTGGTCTGCAATTTGTATCTTTTATTACACTTCTCAAGAATTTTTACAGATTTGTGAGCCGTCGGGAGATAGTTAAAAACTCATTAACGTTAAATTTTGAGCGTTTGGTTTTACGAAGGCAAAACAAATAGATGAAATAAAATGGACTTGGGAGCTAGAGGGTTGCATTTGTCTTTCCCAATTTACAGTGTAGCTTTGATGATAGGGACTGCCAGGGGTAGTGACAGAGTTAAATGAAGGAGATTAAAGCAAAGTGTGGGCGACTGGAACAGTATGAATTCACATATTCAGGATGTAATTTCTTCTATATTTGTCCTTCATGGGAAATCCTATATGAGAACCACTTTCTTGTTGAGTGTGAGTCTCGAAACAGATGGAAGTATACATTATTTTCTTTTCTGTTCCTCAATTCACATTAATTATTGATTTTTTAAAATTAACTAAGACTGAAAACTTAAGAGTTTTATGCGGTTCTTGGAGCTCCCCTGGGAAAACCCTGTGTGCAGGGGTTCTGAGGATTTGGAGAAGGAACCTCTCTTAGGTGTGACCTCCGTTGACGCTCCACCCAGCTTCAGAGGAGGGCGGCTGTTTTTGGGAAGTTGTGCAAACTCGGAGGCTCTGTGTCCCTGTGAACTGTGGTCCTGCTGTGGTTTGGGGGCCACAGGGAGCAGGCGGGCTCAGATGAGGATGGTGCCACTGCGCCTCTGTGTGGGCTTCTCTTCCGGCTCCCTCCCCGTGCTGACCTGGTGGGTTTGGCTTGTGCCCCAGCCTCTAACTCTGACCCCGACTGAGGCTCACACCTCGGCCCGTGGGTTCTGTGTGGGACCTCCCATCCCACCAGAGAGTGCTGTCCACCCGGCTTCGTTCCTTCTCTTGCTCAAATGCAGGGACCCTGTGAGGAGGAGGGTTAATAATCACAAACCGTCCTCCTCAATGTGGTCCTGACTGCTTGGCCAGGTGGGTGTCCTGGCTCTGGGTGTAGGTCTCCCATCTGGTTGTGGATGACAGGAGGAAGAACATTCTTTGAAATTCTCTGACCAGTGGCCACTCCTTGTTTGAATCTGATACTTTCTGTGCTTTTTGTGCTGTGTTTGATTTTGACAGTGTTCTCTCTAAATATCTTAACTAAGTACCAGTCCTCCCCATATCCCCGGGGTTGGGTATAGACAGTTAGCCTCATTTTTTAGGTGGAACGTTTTCTGACATGAAGAAGTCACAGCAAAGGGAACGTTGGTTCTGGAAGGGGGCCTTGTGTCCTCCTGCCTGTTGTCTGCGTGTTGTGTAGCTGGGACATTAAATGCTCCTTCCCTTCATCAGGATTTGCCCATAGAAACTAATTTATTTTGGGGAACTGTGGCTGGGTTTTCTCTGCTTTTGCTGATTATTATTTGCTAAGTGACAAGAGCGTAGGCTGGTAGGTTACCTCCTAGAGCAGCAGAAAGAAGTAAATAGGATATTCATTATCTCCCTCTGTGCCTCCATTCATTACTCAGTGAACAAATACTTCTCTTACAACTGGTAAGCAAACCATATGGGAAAAAGTTCAAACTTTCAAGTACTCAATAACGTAGAAATTGGTATATAATAAATTATCTTTTTGCTGCCTTAGACATTTGCTAATAAATATTTATAAAGTTGGGGGACAGGATGCACTTAAAATAACTCTAATGCGTAACAGCAGCAACAGAAATTGGTATAGCCTTTTGGGAAATCATTTTGGCATTTGTATTCATGGATCCGAAAAAAAGGACCTTTGGTTAGATCAGAATTTGGGGACTACTGCATTTCTCTTTTCAGAGATTGAGAATATTCATTAGCATGAGAATTAGCTGTCCCGCCAGAAGGAGTCTGTTTGGTGTAGAAAAATCCAGCGTTTACTATGTGTATTTCAGCCTTGTGTTTGCGAAAAGCCTAATAAGATCCTACCGAAGTCCTGTCTGTCTCGCTGCGTGTGAAATGCTGCCTGAGGGTTCTTAATGTTTTCACAGAGAAGGTGAATGTCATCGACGTAACACAGACAGGACTCCAGAGGAACAGGTTGGGAGGGAACGTGAGGGCTTTAGGTTAACTTTGACACGTGGTTGGGGGAGCCAAGTGGAATATGAAAGTGGCAGTTTGGAAAGGTGGCTCTTCAGGTAGAATTAGGGCTGAATGTGGACGTGCCTGAGTTCTGTGACCGTGCACGATGGTTGAGACCACGGGAGTTGCCGCAGCTGCCCTTGAGCAAAGGTAGATACAGAGTCTGACGGGACCCACGGGGGAGGAAGGGAGAGTTCGGAGAAGCCTGGTGGACTCCTGGCAGTGCTGCGGGGGTCACGAGAGGGAGGGATGGCTGGGGCATGGAATTCTGCTGCAAGACCACGGCGGCAGGAAAGGACACAAGCCACGGAGTGGGGCCGTGGTACGTAGCTATACACCATTAAATGATAGCACTATCTTCATTTAACTATTTTGAAATTATTATAACTTATAGAAAAGTTGCAAAAATAATGCAAAGAGATTCCAGGTATCCTTCACCCAGCTTTCCCGACCACCTTGCATCATTAGAACTTACCATCAACATGAAACGGTTATCATTGGTACACTACTACTAACGAGACTGCAGACCTTATTCCGATTTCAGCAGTTTTTGTCCTGAGTAGAGGAGAGTACGTGCAGGTTTCCTTCCTCCGCCGCCTTACAGCGTACAGTCGGAATTGTGTTTTCCCAGGACTGCGGCTAGCTCTTTTCTTCCCTCCCTCTTCTGCACGCGGATACTGTTGACTGTGGTGTAGTTACCTTCTTTGTTAGAGTCCATCTCTCATTTTGTCCTCCCATTATTCCTGGTTGCCTTCTCCCCTCTCCCTCCTTACATATAATAATGTTCTCTGCGTTTCTATGAATGCAAAGAAGTATGTGTCCACCCCCAAAATGGTAATACAGAACAGTTTCTTCACCCCCAGATTCCTTCCCCCTGCCTGGATTTTAGTATCGGGAGTGGATTGCACGGGACCGGGAGGGAGCTGGAGGTCCACGATTTGTCCCAGCGATCGAGCACTTGCCTGAAGGCAGCATGCCCTTGAGGCAGGGCACTGAGGATAGGGTCTGAAGGCTAAGATTAGGGGGAGGTGTCCTTCCACCAGTAGGTAGACATGACAGGGATGGCCAAGAGTACAGGAGGGGGCAGCAAGCTCACAGTAGATTTGGAGGATCGGCTGCAACAGCTAGCCGTGCAGGAGTCGGAAAGGTCGAGAGGTAGGAAGGGCTCTGGGAAAGATCTCGCCTGATGCCCACTGTCTCTGAAGCTGACTGCAGGGAGAACAAGGCATGCAGCAGGTAAGAGGGAAAGTTAGGAATAGCTTCTGACCACGGACAGTGTGGGAGTCAGCATTGTGGAAGCCAAATGAGATTGGGACTCCCAGGGGTAGGGGATAAAGAGCAGGGATCTACAGTCTTCTCTAGAAATTATCTTGGCCACTGGAGAGCCTCAGTGGGAACAGCAAAGGAGCTCATTATGGCTGAGCTTTGAGAGTTTGGATCTAAGGGTGACCTTCCTGGGGGGGGCGGTGACACAGGAAGTAGACCAAAGATTGCAAGTTGAGGTTCTGGAAGGGCTGAGGTTTGTAGGGACCGTTTGGTCATGTGGCGGGACGCTCCCCTGGCTTCTCCTGCAGGGCTGGGAAGAGTGGATGGGCCGGGAGGGCAGAGAGGTGCTGGTGTGTATTGCCTTGAGGGCAGTGCAGAGAAGAACCACAGGGAACGGCTCGTTTTATTCTTGTATCTCCCAAGGTTGTGCCCTGATTAGGTGATGCTGTGTTTATATTTCCAAGAAGGGGTTTGAACTTTCCCATCAGTTATATTTCAAATCAGGAACACTAAGTATTAACTGAAAAAGGAAACACTGCCTTGGCCACAGTATCTGTATATCAAGAATTAATAAATGCATCATAATTGAGGTAGATAGGAGGATTTAGTGAAACAAGTAAATATATTATGGATAAATAGCAACTATATTTACTCATTTCTTATTAATTCATACAGAATTCGCAGAACCTATATTCTGTTCTCTTCACCCTGTGTGTGAAATGTCTTTTTTTTTTTTTTTTAAGGATTTATTTATTTTAGGGGGAGAGAGAGAGAGACCGAGCACGAGCGGGGAAGTGGGGGAGAGAATCTCAAGCAGACTCCCTGCTGAGTGTGGAGCTTAATGTGGGGCTCAGTCCCACGACCCTGAGATCATGACCTGGGCCAAAATTGAGAGTCGGACGCTCAACCAAATCTTGATCTCAGGGTCATGAGTTCAAGCCCTGCGTTGGGGCTTCATGCTGGGTGTGGAGCCTACTCTAAAGAAAGAAGAAGAAAAAAAAAAAGAACAACATTTTATGTTTGAAGGCAAGATAAGGTTAGAAATATAAGGTTTGATTCATTGCTCTGTTGAATGATTTCTTCAAAAAGGGCTTCAGTGTCCAGACAGTGCTAGAAAATAGTGACCAACATAGTCCCCCAAAAGAATAACAGACCTTGTGTTATTACAGTTGTTTTATGGAAAGTTTGTGTAAGACTGTCAAGGTGGTCAATATATACAATGGTTTTCTTTAGGGTTATTACGATTTAGAGTTTACTGGTTTTCATGAAAGAAAATGTTAGTTTCTCCATTTAAATGGTGGGTCTGATGAGTTTTCACTGCTCAGATTGGCCTCTGCGTGTTCATTTTGGAGGCAGAACCGTGTCTGGGTCAGGCCTGGATTTAGGCTGGCTCCGGCCCGGGCAGGCGGGTCTGGGGATGATCTGAAGTTAGTGTTCCCTGGGTGAGAGGTGCCTGAGCCTTTTAGCTGCCAGTCTCTAGTTTAAGATTGAGAAACAGGTCCACGGAGAGCAGTTCCTTTTATCGCAAAGTGTAAAAAGTACGATTAAGGGGGTGAATAGGTTTTTCTTCTGTTTTTCTTTTGACTTGAGAACTTCTGACTTTTGCCAACAAAGATGGAATAGCTTTTTATAATTTTAAGAGGCTTTGGTAAGAAAGGAAATGTTTTGTCCATGTCGTAGAAGAGAATAAAGTGATCACATGACAGACTCCAGTTCTTTCAATTTCCGTTTCTGTAAGTAGGCTTAGCATCCCCCTCCCCAGTCCATATTTTCCGTGTCTTTGAGTGCAAGGACATTCCACATTAGGCACAAATGCTGTTAGTGAGTCCTAGGTTATTTATATGGGGTTTAGTTTTAAATTAAAAGACCGTTAGTACCTTTGAAGGAAGGTATGTTTTATGGAGTACAAATGAAATAGAAGACTGTTACAACAACTAAAGCTAATTCTGTCTGAAAATCAAGCTCTCCAGGGAAAAGAGAAGCTCAAGCGAGCTCTCTGTCCATTATCTTTTAAAAGAGAAGACAGTAGTACTTCAGGACGGGGGTGAAAAATGAGAGAAAACTTTTAAATGTAAACATTTCTCTTCGTACCTGATATAACTGGGTAATGAAGTGGGAGTTAAACATTTTATTCCCCCAAGTGGAGAATTGGCTCCTGCCTTCCAGAATGCGGGAAGGAAGCAGGTGATGGGACAGTGGAATTGTGGGTATGAACAACGTTTCTGGAAGCCGAGAGAGAAGTGTGACGTTCCGGAGAGCGGTGTTCCTTATGTCGATTCCACAACCGCGCAGAGGCGGGTCCACCCACCTGGGGTGTCAGGTTCCAGGCAGTGCCCTGTGCTCCTGCTGGGCTTTGCACTTGGGCTCTCACGCCTGGCCTGCGTCTGCGACGTTCACATCTGGATTCGTTCAGGGTGAACCAGGAGGGCTGACTCAAGAGTTTTTGACACCACTGCTCATTCGCCCTCAGCCTCATGCTCTTCAGAATGTCATGTTCTTTTGCCCTCAGGCCCACCCTCTTCCCCGCAAGAAAAAGTATAAATCTTAGGTGACACGGGGCGGCGGGGGGGAGAGCGGGGTGAGTGGCCACAGTATGACGGGGGGAGAGTTGCTCCTGCACGGGGAAGGTCCTCTCGACCCCCGGGGATGTTCGCAGGCTTGGGGGAACTTCTCTGGGGTTGTCCAAGCCATAGCTCTGCTCTGGTCGGGCGGAGAGGAAAAGGCGTGGGTGGCGTGGTGGGCACCTTCCTGCCACCGACCGAGAGATTGAAGGCTGCGCTGCAGTGCCTGCGTCCCTGCGTGTGGGTGAGTCAGCCAGGTCCCGCGCGTCGCGGGGAGAGGAAGATGATGAGATTCAGTTATTGATCGTCCACGTATTCGTTAGAGGACGTGCCACTTGCACTGCGGATCTGGGCTCTCAGTTGTTCAACAGGCTTTGTTTTACGTGCGACCTTTTACCATTTCTTGTGATTGTGTGTCCTGGGCCTACCACCTGCGAGTCTTTGAATGGCCTTTTATGTTCTTTTTGTTCCTGAACCGCTGCCCTCTGGAATGACTGATGTGAAACTGGATGGCGTTCTTTGCTCACCCACATTGTAAGGAGAGGGCACACGACATAAATCCGGTGTCACCGCAAAGAAAGGATGGAGATTTAGGCAGAGCCCGTCTACTCCCGGGGACATCTACAGCCTGGGTCCAAGCTTTGGATAAGTGGTGGCTTAAAAAAAAAACACTTGTCAGTGTTTCAACTCTTTTCACACCCTTTCAACTCTGGGGGGAGTTGGGCAGGAGTTGGGTGATTCTGTGTCTTGAGTTCTCCAAAAATGGCGATCTATAAACTTGGATCGATGTGGTTGGTAGAGATCAACCACAGAGGCTGGATGCTTTGCTAACGGTGATTTTCTTTATTTTATTTTCTTATTTATTTGTTTTTTAAACATTTTATTTATTTGAGAGAGAGAGGGAGGGGGAGCTCGAGTGCACAGGGGCGGGGGCAGGAGCAGAGGGAGAATTAGACTCCCTCGGAACAGGGAGCCCGATGCGGGACTCCATCCCAGGACCCTGAGATCATGGCCTGAGCCGAAGGCAGACGCTTAACGACTGAGCCACCCAGGCGCCCCATTAATGGTGATTTTATCGTGAGTTTTCACTTAAAACTGCCATTTGCTCCTTAAAAATAAAAATAGTGACAATCCAGGATTATTCCTAAGTGGGTGGACTCTTAATGTGGGTATTATCTGACAGATGGGTTTTTCAGTCCCTGTACTCTGCAGTTTAAATGTTCGATTTCATTCTAAAAAGACAATCATAATCACAGACTTACAGTGGGTATGACTCAGTCATAGATATTTTCACAACAATATCAACTTAGAAGTGTTGATGTTTTCTCTGGGCTGTCTGTCGTTTGATGCTGGGGATACATGATTCCCTGTCTGGTCCCTCAGGCATCCATCTGAGAGAACGGTGGCCCCAGGGTATTTTCTCTCTAGGCGAAGCACACCATCTAGGGAAAAGACTATGTGACTTCTTTAGTTCTGTAGTAACACAAGTGAATGGAAGGTGATGTGTTCCATAGCTCCCGTTGAACCAAGCGTGCTAATTTCTTCTTCAATAGTAATTTTTCCCATCCAGATGACTAGACGTGTTTGGATGTGTCCTGCAGTCAGTGAGTAAGCTGACGACGATGGTGTGTTAGCACCTGCTGGTGGCCTTGAGGTTTGTGTGAGTTTTCACCGGTATGCGTGTTGTCACCTCGGTAGGAAGTCTGCCTTGACCCTGTGTAGTTTTTGTTAGGAATGCATGATCAGGGCGCGTGGGTGGCCCAGTCGGTTGAGCGTCTGCCTTCTGTTCAGATCACGATCCCAGGGTCCTGCTCAGTGGGGAGTCCGCTTTTCCCTCTCCCTCTGCCCCTTCTCCCTGCTCATGCCTCCCCCCCTCGCAAATAAATAAATAAAACTTAAAAAAAAAAAAAGGAATGCATGATCTCTTACAGATTGTACAAAAAGAAAAATCATTAAATACTTAAGTAAAATGTGGAAGATAATTTCTCAGTAATTTAAAGGAGATTTAAAGGAGGAACAATAGTAAGTATGAAGGTGAGAGAGTCTTAGGAATACATATCTACAAATCAATTAGGCTGATTCTTGCATCGAAAGTTGCCTAAAATCAGCTGTAACTCTCTTCCCTTCCAACACTGAATTTTGCTTCCTATTTTCTTTCTCTTCCTGGCTGCTTGCCTCCCTCCGCTGCAGAGAGAAGGAATAGGCCCAAACAGATTCCCTCACTTCCTGAGGGTCCCAGAGCTAGGGAGTGACCGAGCTGGGCCCAGGCCCGTCCTTCTGATAAGTCCAGTGTGCTGGCCCCTGACTCGTGTGTTAGTCTTATGGCATTTATGGTGCAACGGAGAGTGAGACATTGCCATCTCCAGTCAGCTGACAGGCTAGTAGGTACGAAGAGACAAGTACCCACACGTGCCGTGCCGCATACCAGAAGACCGTAGCAACACAGGTGGAGTGTTCTGGACTGCAGGAGGAGGATCTCTCCTGTAGTGGAGTTTCATGTGATCGCCACGATCCCGTGTCCTCTGCAGGTGGGGCGAAGGGTCCCCTTTAAAGACCCTAAGCATTTCATGCGTTTCTAATCCTTTGTCTTTAGCAATGGCTGTGACCATCCTTTTTCCTAAAACTCTGTCTTCCTACTGCGCAGGGTTTTGCCGACATTAATGGGGGCACCTCATAGGCTGTGACCCCCCGCCCCTCGCCCCAGTCTGGCCCCAGTGCAGAGGAAAAGGCCTGCCTTCTCCCAGGCTCTGCCCTGCCCTCGGGGCCACGTTGGTACACGCCGAGAGCGACGTCAACGGCGGAGCCGTGCTCACCTGCCACAGCCAGTTAGACAACTGTTGGATGAGTGGCAATTAGGAAATGGCCGTGTGTTACCTTTACCACTAAATGCACTGAACCAGGGAGGGGAGAAGGAAGGGATGCTATCCTTTTTTTTTTTTTTTTTTCCTACCAGGAGAGTATTTTTTGTTCCCCTAACATAATAGAGAAAATTAGGACTAAATAAAAACTGATGGAATAGGCTTCTTAGGATTTTTTTTTTCTTTTTTAAAATCTCAGGCGGAACTTTTTTAGCAGTAGCTAGCCCGTGGTGGGCTGGGATGCTCATTTGTTGTGTGGGTGAATTGAAATCTGTAATTGTTTTTTTTTTTTTTTAAAGATTTTATTTATTTATTCAACAGAGAGACAGCCAGCGAGAGAGGGAACACAAGCAGGGGGAGTGGGAGAGGAAGAAGCAGGCTCATAGCGGAGGAGCCTGATGTGGGGCTCGATCCCATAACGCCGAGCCGAAGGCAGACGCTTAACCGCTGTGCCACCCAGGCGCCCCTGTAATTGTTTTTTTGATCATCATATATGCCTTTTAATGTGATAGGCCAAATGTGACGGTGACCATAATCATGCTAATTTTGCCAGTAGAATTGAATGCTGTGGAGATTAAAGTAGGTTTGGGGGTAGCTTTTTGTGAAAACCGGGCGATGAATCCAGTGGTAAATGACCCGTTTTCTAGTTGTTACACCAGCACCTACTTTTCGTGCTGTACCTGTTCCAGTCAGCCTCATTCTCGTTATAAGGTGCCATGCTGGTGATGCCGGCAGCATTTTGGGGCAATTAGTTTGAAGCTGTAATTATCAAGGCTTTGTACATGTTCCCTGGATGTTTGTTCACTCGGAGTTTCCTCGTTGTAGGAAGTGTAGTTACCAACCTGGTCTTTCTTGCTGACCATCACCGTGTTCGTGTAAGTCCTAGCGGGATACTTATCCCATCGTTACAAAGTGTTCATTGCTGATGGAATTATTTCTGTTCGTTTAACAGAACATCTGATCAAGTTCATGACCATGGGGGATATGAAGACCCCAGACTTTGATGACCTCCTGGCAGCCTTCGACATCCCAGATATGGTCGATCCGAAAGCAGCTATTGAGTCTGCGCACGATGACCAGGAAAGCCACATCAAGCAGAACGCCCACGGGGACGAGGACTCCCACACCCCCTCCTCTTCTGACGTGGGCGTCAGTGTTATCGTGAAGAACGTTCGGAACATCGATTCCTCCGAGGGCGCAGAGAAAGACGGCCACAACCCCACCGGCAACGGCTTACACAACGGGTTTCTCACCGCGTCCTCTCTCGACAGTTACGGCAAGGACGGATCCAAGTCCTTGAAAGGAGATGCGCCTACCTCAGAGGTGACTTTAAAAGACTCCACGTTCAGCCAGTTTAGCCCCATCTCAAGTGCTGAAGAGTTCGATGACGACGAGAAGATAGAGGTGGACGACCCCCCGGACAAAGAGGACGTGCGTTCCGGTTTTCGGTCGAACGTGCTGACCGGGTCGTCTGCCCAGCAGGACTATGACAAGCCAAAGGCACTCGGAGGGGACAGCTTGAGCAAAACTGGAATCTCTCCTGCAGGCAATTTAGATAAAAACAGAGTTGTTAAGAGAGAAACGGAAACAAATTCCATAAATCTGAGTGTTTACGAACCTTTTAAAGCCAGAAAAGCAGAGGAAAAACTGAAGGAAAACTCTGAAAAGGTGCTTGAAAACCGGACCCACGATGGGAAGCCCAGCTCGGAGAAGAGTGACCCCGGCCTTGGTGGCGTCGCGCCGTCGAGGTCAAAGCCATCGTCCAAGCTGTCCTCGTGTATAGCTGCAATAGCAGCCCTGAGTGCTAAAAAGGCTGCTTCCGACTCCTGCAAAGAACCGGTGACTGACTCCCGGGGGTCCTCTCCGTTGCCTAAAGAAGCGAATGATAGTCCCAGAGCCATGGAAAAGTCTCCTGAATCGCAGAGCCTCATCGACGGGACGAAGAAGGCGTCCCTGAAGCCGCCGGACAGCCCCCGGAGCATCTCCAGCGAGAACAGCAGCAAGGGATCGCCGTCCTCTCCCGCAGGGTCGACACCAGCAATCCCCAAAGTCCGCATCAAGACCATTAAGACGTCTTCTGGGGAAATAAAGAGAACAGTGACAAGGGTGTTGCCAGAGGTCGATCTCGACTCTGGAAAAAAGCCTTCCGAGCAGGCGGGGTCCGTGATGGCGTCTGTGACGTCTCTCCTGTCCTCTCCAGCTTCGGCTGCCGTCCTCTCCTCCCCGCCCAGAGCACCTCTGCAGTCGGCGGTGGTCACCAACACAGTCGCCCCTGCAGAGCTGACCCCCAAACAGGTCACTATTAAGCCTGTGGCAACTGCCTTCCTCCCAGTGTCCGCCGTGAAGACGGCAGGATCTCAAGTCATCAATCTGAAGCTCGCTAACAACACGACGGTCAAAGCCACGGTCATATCTGCTGCCTCTGTTCAGAGCGCCAGCAGCGCCATCATCAAAGCCGCCAATGCCATCCAGCAGCAAACCGTTGTGGTGCCGGCATCCAGCCTGGCCAACGCCAAACTCGTGCCAAAGACTGTGCACCTCGCCAACCTTAACCTTCTGCCTCAGGGCGCCCAGGCCACCTCTGAGCTCCGCCAAGTGCTAACCAAACCTCAGCAGCAAATAAAGCAGGCAATAATCAATGCAGCAGCCTCGCAGCCACCCAAGAAGGTGTCTCGAGTCCAGGTGGTGTCCTCCTTGCAGAGTTCCGTGGTGGAGGCTTTCAACAAGGTGCTGAGCAGCGTTAACCCAGTCCCAGTTTACATCCCCAACCTCAGTCCTCCTGCCAACGCAGGCATCACGTTACCGACCCGCGGGTACAAGTGCTTGGAGTGCGGTGACTCCTTTGCCCTGGAAAAGAGCCTGACCCAACACTATGACCGACGCAGCGTGCGCATCGAAGTAACGTGTAACCACTGTACAAAGAACCTCGTTTTTTACAACAAGTGCAGTCTCCTTTCCCACGCCCGCGGGCATAAGGAAAAGGGGGTTGTGATGCAGTGCTCCCACTTGATCTTAAAGCCAGTCCCAGCGGATCAAATGATTGTCTCTCTGTCAAGCAATACTTCCACTTCATCGTCTGCTCTTCCAAGCTCCGTGGGAGCCGGCACACACACTGTCACGAAAATTCAGTCTGGCCTAACTGGGACCGTCATATCCGCTCCCTCAAGCACACCCATCATTCCAGCTATGCCTCTAGATGAAGACCCATCCAAGCTGTGTAGGCATAGTCTGAAATGTTTGGAGTGTAACGAAGTTTTCCAGGACGAGACGTCGCTGGCTACACACTTCCAGCAGGCTGCAGATACGAGTGGACAAGTAGAGTATCACATTTTGGTGTTTTTCGGTGACGAATCTGTAGACCTCAGTGCTTAGACAATGCCCTCGATTTTAGGGGTGGGAGCTCAGTTAAATGGGTGTGTGTGTGTGTGTGTGTGTGATGCACGAGAGAAAGGATTGTTTTCGTAGACTTGAACAATGTTGTAGTAAGAGTCTTATTTTAAAAACAATTTTTTTGGAAGGTGATTTTTTTTTTTTTTAAGACAATAACTCAATGTCTAGTTGAGTTACGGCGCTTTAGATTTAGGCTAAATGAGTTTGGAATTGTTGGGTCATTGGCGTATATGCGGGAACTCTGAGACCTGGCTAATTAGAGTATCATGCCATCGTAGTAGGTGTTCAAGTCAGGTTACATCACCCGCGTTCTTGAGTTATTACTGACGATTTGGGATTCAGAAAATTTTCCTCGGGTTAGAATTACTGTCTTGTACAGTTAAACAGGCTTAATCGGTACCCACTTACATGGTGTGCCTGCTTGCTTATGATGTTGGTCCAGAAGTATGTTCGGTAACAGTCCTCAGTACAATGAATTTAAGCTACAGATGGAAAGCCATCTCCATTTGAATAGAATACCTTTGCATTTCTTTGCAGCTTTTTTTTTTTTTTTTTTTTTTGGCGGTGAAGTGTCGGTTTATAATTGGTGAAGTATGTGTCACAGTGGGCATCAGTGAGTCCTTTTATCTTCTGTCATTTGCTTTTCTCCATGAGGCATCATTTGGCCAATAGATCGGTGTGTTGTACAGATATATGATACTTACTTGGAATGGAAGTAACTGGACATGTCGAATGAACCAGATTCAAGCTAGAAAGTCTGTACGATTTATTGTCCGAAGCAAGAGAACTCGTGAAATTGGAAGAGGAAGGTGCTCGTTTGAGCTGATACACGCTGGCTCCACCTTCTGTTTGTGAAGACCCAGCAAGGAGCTGATCTTTCCCGTATTTACCTCTCTATCTTGCTGACTAGGGGATTGATGTCCAGATGTCAAGTAGCGTTGCCACGATCAGTTCCTCAAGGGCAACTACCAAATCAAGTTCTTGGTGGGATTTCGAGTTTGGGGACCAAAAGATCAAGAATACCTCAATCATGTTTTTCTTTGGATTTTCAGTTTAGCGGAGATGAGAATGATAGTCTCGAGAGCGTTCTTGTGGCGTTGGGTGTGAAAGGTTCCGTTGGCTCGGACGTTGGAACACTGGGAGTGGAGTGGCTGACTCGCTCGGGAAGGCCGTGATCGACATGCTCTTCTAGCCTATCCTGGTGACAGGGCCTGGGTTTTTTCTGGGTGCGCTCTTACCTTGTCACGGCCTCATCAGAAAGGTAGTATTTCTTCCCATCTCGAAAAGATGCCTTTAAAAAAAAAAAGCAGAAAAACCCAAAACATTTCTTTCATTGTGTGCATTTTGTTGCCGTGTTTCTCGGTCTGCTGATACTCTGCTCAGAGCGGCAGATCCGGTCCTGGCTTCAGAGGGCTCTCACCACCTCTGTCCTATGCTGTGTGCGCTGCTGCCATTCCGAGCTGCCCTCCCGGAGTCTGTTCTCTTCCCGATCTCTTCTTCTCTAGGAAGGAGAAAGGATGTGGGCAGGGACGTAGGACTTACCCTTCCTCCACGGACTCCCCCAGCTTTTGTTCTCTGTTGACCGTTCGGGCTCAACAGCCAAGTGAGGGTCAGACTAGGGTGGTTTCCCTCAGGGAAGGAGGTGAACATCTTCTCTCGTGTGTGTGGCTGCTCTGTCTCGACTTCTGCATTTTGCTGGGACTAGTGTGTCGTGTAGCTCACCCGTTTCACCTGGAATACTTAGGAATGAGTCATGGCAGAATAACGTTAAACTCTGGGGCCAAATGTACACTGAGCCAAACATCGGCTCCCCCCGGCCCCCCACCGGTTGTATTTTCTTTCTTTGACTCTGCCTGGGTAAGTGTCCACTCGGTTCATATTTATACTCTTAAAAGCCTCAGCAGCCTGTGTATCCAGGCACGACCGGCTGGCGACATAAACACGCCCCATGGTATACTCTGCCTGTTCCCCACTTCCCCCTTGTCTTATTGGAAGCCTTGACCCGAACGACTGCCTCCCCACCCCCCCCAACTCCCGTAATTTCCCATTCTTCCCAGACTAGGCCAGAGGAGGGTTCTACCGCAGACCCAGGCAGGCAGCCTGGTCTCTCGCTCGGCAGCCCAGCCGGTGTGGCAGTCAGTGGGAGGGCTGCCACTCTTTCAGTGCCCAGTTTAGTTAAGCCAACCCCGAGTCCCTTCCCCAGTCCAGGACGTTGGTCGGATCCATATGGCTGTTGCTGTACCAGCTTCGGATGTAGGGGAAGCTAGGGGGGTCCTCACCCATGGCAGTCACCTGGTCCGGCATCAGGTAACAGTGGTAGCAGAGGTGGGGCTGAAGCCAGGAAGAACAGAAGAGAGAAGAGGGAAAATTCTTCATTTCATCTTCTCCAGTTTGCCATTCACGTGACTCTCAGACAATATAGAGTTTGTGAGCTTAAATGCAGTTGGGAGAAGAATCTACCTGCATGAACTGTTACCTCCCTGAGAATGGCACTTAAAACACGTCTTCTAGTAAAACGTAGAAGTTGAGTTAAGGCTCCTCAAGTAGCAGTCTTTCCCCAACCGCGTCTTTCCTTTCTTGTCTACCACAGTCAGGCAATTAAAACATTTACTTTCCATTTCTCTGTGGACCTCCCCATTCTTGGTAAGTCTTCAGTGAACTGAGAGAGTGGATGGCCTCACCTTTGAAACAAGCCCCTGTAGCCTCCCCCTCTGACTGTTCCTTCTGGAGCGGGAATCTAGTGCAGGTGAGCCCTGTGCCCACAAGCTGCCCATGTTGTCTTCTGGCTTAACTGAGCTCTTCCCCGGGCAGGGTTCCCTAGGTCTGCAGAGTAGTCCTAGTTAGGGAACCGTCCCTAGCGCATGCCTCACTGACCCTGCTGCCTGTTGGTTCTGAAGGTCAAGGGTGTGACCGCAGGGCCCTAGCAGGACTAATGGGCCCACTGCCCCTCATTCCTTGCCTGCCAACTTTTGACTCCACCAGGCTTGGAGAGAGGTGTACGCCTTCACAGGCAACGGGGCTCTTCTTCCTTCGCTCCCTCCCACCTTTCCTCCCTCCCGCCTTCCCTCCCTTCCTTCCTGCTGCCCGACTCTACTTACAATTACCATAATCATTTAAAAATTTTGCCTAATAATGCTGCAGTGTTTCTGTGCTGATGTTCTGGGTCTTTCTTCTCGAATCACTGAATTTTTAAAATTAAACTTTTTATTTTGAGATAATTTTAGATTCATGTAAGAAATAATACAGAGATGCTATGTACTCTTTATTTAGTTTCCCCCAGTAGTACACTTTGCAAAACTGTAGAACGGTATCATAACCGGGATATTGACATCGGTGCCATGAGTCTACAGAATGTTTCCATAACCAAAAGGGTCTCTCATATTGCCTGTTTAGAGCCACTCCCATCCACTACTTAACCCCAAGCATTCTCCATTTTTATTCTGTTGGTATTTCAGGAGTGCTTTGTAAATGGAGCCATACCGTCTGTAACGTTTGGGGATTGGCTTTTTGTACTCAGCGTCATTGCCTGGAGATTCATCCAGGTTGTGGCATGTACCCGGAGTCTGTTCTTTTAAATCACTGCGTAGTATCCCTGGTGAGGTTGTCCCACAGGGTGTTCACCTTTTGGTCTTTGAAGGACGGTCTGCACTGTTTGCAGTTTGGGGTCATTACGAATAAAGCTGCTGTAAATATTTGTGTACAGGTTTTTGTGTGAACATGAGTTCGAGTTTGCTGGGGTAAATGCCCACAAGGACAGTTGCTGGGTCGTATGGTAGTTGCATATGGGTATTTTTAAGAAATTCTTTGCCAGAGTGGCTGAACCATTTTATAGTCCATGGGCAGCAAATGGGTGATCAGCCTCTTCGCCAGCTTTTGGTGGTGGTATTTTCCATTTTAGCCATTTTGGTAGGTGTGTGATAGCTGCTGGGGTTTTAACTTGCAGTTTTCCAGTAGCTGATGATGTAGAACGTCTTTCTTCATGTGTTTATTTGCCCTCTGTCTGTCCTTTCTGGTGAAATGTCTCTTCAAGTCTTTTGCCCATTTTCTATTTAGATCATGTTTGTGTTTTTTTAGCTGTTGAGTTTTCGGAGTTCTTGTTATATTCAGATACTAGTCCTTTGTTGGGCACGTGGTTGCAAGTCTTTTCTCCCAGTTGTGGCTTGTCTTTCCATTTTTTTGAAAGTTTTTTTGAAGTACTTTTGAGCCTTTGCATCTTTTAAACCGGTCTTTGGCAGAGCAAATGAAGTCCAGTGTACCGTTTTCCTTTTTACAGTTCATGTTTTTGGTGTCGAGCCTATTTTTCGCTCTAGATCCTGAGAATTTTTTCCTGTGTTTTTTTCGTAAAAGTTTTAGAGTTTTAGTTTTTGTATTGAAGCCTGTGATCCATTTGGGTTAGTTTTTATATAAGGTATGAAACTTAGGCTGTGTTTTGTTGTTGTTGTTGTTTGTTTGTTTTCCCCATGCACGCCTTCTTCCTCTAATACCATTTGTCCAGAAGGCGGCTGTCTTATCTTTACTGAATTGCCTTAGCACCTTCATTGAGTATCAGTTGGGCATATATATATATTATTTAAAGTAAACTCTGTGCCCAGTGTGGGGCTCAAACTCACAAACCCAAGGTCAAGAGTTGCATGCTCTATCTACTAAGCCAGCCAGGTGCCCCTCAATTGGGCGTATTTGTGTGTGGCTATTTCTGGGTTCTGGATTCTGTTCTGTTGATTTACATGTCTGTCCCTCCACCAGTACAACACAGCCTTGATGATAGTGACCATAAAGTGTCTTAAAATCCAGTACACTGACGTGCCCAACTTTATTCTTTTTTCTCGAAATAATTATTTTTCTTTAATTGAAGTATAGTTGACACTTTAAGCTCGTTTTTAACAATTCTAGGCAAAAAGTTCTTTTGCTTTACCTTATAAATTTTAGAACAGTCTTGTCTATATCTTCAGAATATTCTGGGATTTTGATAGGAATTACATTAAATCTGTATATATCGACTTGGGGAGAATTGATATCTTTACTATGTTGAGTCTTCCAGTTCATGAACATTTATTTATTTATGCATTTATTTAAAGATTTCTAATATTTATTTGAGAGAGAGAGAAAACATGTACGTGAGTGGGGGGGGAGGAGCAGAGAGAGGGGGACAAGTAGACTCTGTGCTGAATGTGGAACCCAACATGGGGCTTGATCCCACGACCTAAGCCAAAGTCAAGATGCTCAACTGACCGAGCCACCCAGGCTCCCCTCTCCATTTATTTAGATCGTTTTGTGGTTTTCATCATACAGGTCCTCTAAATGCCTTGTTTTGCTCTTTTTTCCTTCCTAACAGTTGCAAATGGTATTATATTTTTCAGTGTTCACATGTTGATTATGATATATTGAAATACGTTGATTTTTCTATATTTATCATGTACCCCCTGACTTTGTTGAACTCACTTATTGGATTCAGTGTTTTGGGGGAATAAATTACATTGAGTTTTCAGGTATTGAACCAGCCTTGCAATCCCTGGAATGAATCCCACTTGATCAGGCTATATGATTCTTTTTATATATTGTGAAGTTTATGTGCTAATATTTTACGTTAGAGTTTTACATGTATATTCATATTTTTTTTGGTACTGTCTTTGGTTGGTTTTGGACAGGTTAATGTTAGCTTTATATAATGCACTGAGAGGTATTCTCTTCTATTTTCCAGAAGAGCCTGTACAATTAGTGTTCATCTTCCTTTCAATATTTGGTAGAATTCCTCAGTGAAACCATCTGGGCCTGGAGATTTCTTTGGGGATTTTTCTTTTCTGTAATGGTAGAAGGACTCTATCACTTGGTGGAGGGATGAAAGGCCCTCTTCCCTGCTGGCTTTGACACCATCTGGGCAGGGGTGTTGGGACAACTTACTACAGTTGCAAGAGGGTGGGAGTCTGTGCCACACTGGAACTTGGCAAGGTGGGTGTGGGGCCGCAGCGTTCCCTGTGGTGGTTGGGTGGAGTAGAGGTCATTGTTTAAAAAGTTTTCTCTTTTGTTAGCCTGGCCCTTTCCTGCTTCTTTGGCTAGTGATAGCAGGCTTTTCTTCCGGTCTTTTTTTTGGGGGGTCTCTACCTATTGGTGTTTTCGGGTTGCCAGTTTCTTCAGCTCCAAACGTGGGGATATATGAAGCAAAAAGACACCGAGAGAACGCATCAGTGTGTCACTCTAGGGTCCTGAGGTCCCATGCCAGCCTGCCTTCTCTCTGTTTCTCAGAGTCTTTTTAATGTCTGTTTTATATATAATGCCCAGGAGTTTCAGTTGTATTTAGTGCAAGGAATAGGGAAAGGTACCTCCGTTCCCTTTTCCTGGAAGTAGCAGTTTCCCTCTGTGTAAACCTTCTGTGGAGCTGCTGTGTCTTCAGGGAGAGATGCCATAATTACATCGCTGGGCTCAGCCTGAGCCTTCCAGCCTGTGATTCCGGTTGTTTTTTGGGACTAGGTGTCCTGGGAGCATAGCATTCTGCTTGGCGGTTCGGAATTCCTCTCTTCTCTCCCGCTCAGACATTTCCACGTACCCTTGCTCTTAGCCCACCTGTGAAAGCAATTAGGGATGAGGTGGCGAAGCTCTTCTTTTCCCTTTGTCGTCTGTGGAGCCCAGCCTCCAAAGACCCCGCCCAGCCTTTCCCTTGGGAACCACCTTTTCTTGGTTGAGCACAATCACCGTTACCCTTTCACCTCTCATTTCCTCCCCGTTTAGATGTTGACTCCCATTGCTGTGGGGATGGGTCTTTCCGGGAGTTTCCCCGAGAGTGCTTGTTGAAACCCAGCAAGGGGTCTCTTTTTCTGTTAACACCAACTGTGGCCGCATGTGCTGGATCTCCTCCCTCCTCCCACCGTCTCCCCACAGGTGCACGTTTAGCCTTTCCAGAACTTCCAAGAACGTAATGGGATGAAGGAAGGTTTTGGTGGCATTTGCCAGTTACGCCTCCTCATCGAAAGGTTCTGTGGACCATCTGTATAAAAGTAATGATCGCCACAGGGAATCGGAGTGCCGTTTATTAACAACTGGCCCCTGGCTGAGGACACCTGCTGGTGCAGGCCTCTGCTAAGAGCTGGGTGGGAATGTATGGGTTAGCCCAAGGCCAAGCCAGAGTCCAAGTCCTGGAATTCCATCACACTCTGACACGTGATGGCGCAGGACCCCAGGCTGCTTAGCCCGAGGTTGGACTGCCCTGCCCATGTCTGCTGATCCCCTAGAGGAACAAGCCCCTGAAGGGGAGGCTGGGACGGCAAAGAATCTTGAGTGGATCATTTCCCCACCCAACCCGCGCGGAACCAAGCAGTGCAGTGAAAATGGGGCTGGGCACTTGACTTTTTAACACCAGTAAATCTGCCCTGCCTGGAGGTTTTTAGTCCGACCTGTCTGCTTACAATAATCCCTGCTTTGGGGCACACTGAGAAAAGGAGTGCGTGGCAGGATGGAGAAGCTTCTGTGTTCTCCATGAAGTATTTAAGAGCTGACAACTGTACTGTTAATAATTGATATTAAAATGTATTGGAATGTCATTGCTTCACCTCTCAGTAAAACCATGACTAAATTTAGCCAAGTACAGACCAGAAGTGCACGCTGTAACCCCTTAATTGGTAGAATGTTTTCTTCCTGTAGAATGGACATCAGCCATAGAAGCAGAGAATGTCACAGGTCCTTCGGTCAACCCTTTGTTCTACAGTGGGAGAAACAAATGCCCAAAGAGTGGCAGAATGGGGACTCAAGGCAAGATTTCTTTGTAGCTGGTTCATCATTCTTTCCGCTTTGTCATGCTGATAACCAGGGATGTAGAAGCATTTGACGGTGGCAGGGACCGCCACCATAAGAATGGAATCTTGGGTTCTAGCCAGGTCAGCTGCAGGAGTGCGGCGAGAGGGGACTTTGCTGCAGCGGGCCTCATTTTCAGGGACTGCTGGTGCGGCTTAGTTTCTGAGCGTCATTAACACAGCACACCACGTGTGTTAAATTATCTTGAGCAGCGGGAGCTGCTTCTGGAAGCCATGGAGCCCACCACCATGCCCTCGCCCACCCCAAATCTTACTAGCCATAGACCCACAACTCTTGCTTGGTCCTGCTCTTGTAAGTGCGTAATCTAAATTCTGGTCGGACTAGTCCTGTCCCAGTTTGGCTTTAGCTTATCACCCTTTTCTCCCGAGATTATCGTCTGAGTAGATTATATGTGCTGACCATACCCCGTTCTGCCAATATGCTCTTCTGTCAACTCTTATTCGAAATTTTTAGTGTAGCAGAATGATTTGCGGACAAAACCACCACAACCCACCAGTTTGGAAACAAAAGGAGACAGAAGCATTTCTGTTATAAACCTTGCTTTGTGTTTTTTCCAATCTGAGTGAGATCTGAAATGAAATGCCCTGTGTTCTCATCGTGAAATGGGATGAAAGTGAGAGCCAGAAAGCAAACTGGTGTGCTTTATTATTACTGGTATTATTTTGGGGGTCATTTTGCTGTAGCTAGAAGACTACAAAACCGCTGTCAATGGGACGAACAGTTTATGTAGCACGGGGGCTGACTATGAAGCCCGCGGTGTTTTGATCTTCAGAGCCATGTTTCAGGCCGCTGCCTGCTTTGGTGTGTTTGAAATGTAAGCACAATACATGGTGTATTTACTCCTATTTCTCCAGCTTTTCTCACCTTTCCCAGGCAATTTTTCTCACCTTTCCCAGGCAGTTTTTCTCCTTAAAGCATGAACTGGAACACACAGAATTATTTTCCTTGTTAAACAGATAATTCCTCTCGCGTGCAAGGAGCCCTAGCATCCCTGAGTCCTCCATAGGGCCCTGATGCGCACGGTTCCCCTTAGTTCCCCTTCCTCCCAGCCTGCGTCTGTCCGCCCACCAGCTGCAGGAGGCGGGGCCAGGACCGGGCAGGGAAGGCACAATATGAGTAATTGTCGCATACGGAATGTGATTTCTTTTCAGCTTTATAGTCCTGTAGCTTTCTCGTGTTACTTGACTCTGGAAAGGTAATATCTTACTTTAAAAAGTAGCAGTCTGCCCCAGCGTAGAAATTAGCTGTTTATTAACAAAGTACTGAAAATATTTGTCCTTTTTCAAATGATACAAGTAAAATGTCAGAAGACACATGAAACTCCTTAAGTGCATTTTATTACGGTAAACCCTTGAATAATGTGGGGGTTAGGGGCACCCATCCTCCACGCTGTCGAAAATCCATGTGTAACTTTTGCCTCCCCCCCCAGAACTTAACTACTAATAGTCTACTGGGTTGTTCTAAAGTTTTTATTTAAGTTCTAGTTAGTGAACATATAGTGAAATCTCGGCTTCAGGAGTAGAATGTAGGGATTCATCACTGACGCGTCACACCCAGTGCTCATCACAAGGGTACTCCTTAGTCCCCATCCCCCATTTAGCCCAGCCCCTGCCACCTCCTCAACTACTAGCCTGCTGCTGACTTGGAAGCCAACAGAACATAAACAGTTGATGAACACATATTTTGTATGTTACATGCGTTATATATCCTTATAATAATAAGGTAAACTAGAGAAAAGGAAATCGCAAGGAAGAGAAATTACACTCAGTACTGTACTGTAAAAAATATCCCCACGTAAGTGGACCCTCGCAGTTCAAACCACGTTGTTCAAGGGCCAACTGTATACTTCCTCCATTGGAACAGTTAAGTACTGTCACATTAAACTGCTTTATCCTCTTGTAAATAGCCTCAACTTGTAGAGAATTAGAGTTTTAAGATATATTTTAGTTCCTTTGGTTTTAAGAAAAGGGAAGGAAAGTCAGATTCTTGTAAACCACAAAGAAATCCTGGCCTGCCGCCGTGCTGCTGTGTCCCTCAAATCCAGAGAACGGCTGTCATCACCACGAATTCAGAGTGTCCCAGAGAAGCTAATGGGATATTCTCCGTAGTGCTGTGAAAATGCCGCACCTCTGTCGGAGGAAGCGGGGGAAGCGCAGCGTTATCTGAAACAGGTAGAGGGAAACAAATGAGAACTCCAGGGGTACTCTTAGGTCCTAATCATGTGAGTTTAAAACTGTTGATACGACACAAGCATCAAGGAGGGGAGAATGTCTACAACCAAAATACCATGCTTTTTCTCAAAATGGAATGGAGGCAAGGAGTGGAAGCAGGTACCCAGAGAGAAATGTGGGAGCAAATACAGTGTCTGTGCATGAATATATATATATACGTATATATATATATGTGAACTAGAGATAAGGTCTTTATCCAGTGTGATTCCCCAGTGACTGAATTCTCCCATTTCAGTAATTGCAAAATATGGACGCATTTTGTTTTGGGGCGGTAGTGCCTACTGGCTCCCACTTTCTCCTTGAACTTCTGTCTCTAAAGTGGGCGAGAAGCCTCAGCCAGTGGAAATGGGTGAGTGCAAATACGTGGAGCTAGTCAGTGGCCGGGGTGGGATGGCCGCCAGCAGCCCTCCCAGAGCCCCACGGGCCGGACCGCCCCACCACACGGTGCGTCACGAAGGGACTTCCCCTCTCCAGGAAACGGGTATGAGCAAGGTTGGTATTTGTTGTTGGTATCTGTTACTCTAACATATTTTTCATAGCCTTTGCAGTTAGAGAGTTCTGTTGTAAGGAACACGTCAGAGTTCATAAAATCTCTTTTTGAATCATTTCGATCCTTATTTTAGTTGACCTGCTAGCAACAAAACCTTTTCACAAGTATTTCCATGACTGTTTATATATGTATTGTAAACGACTCAGTGTCTAACAGTGAAGGTTAAGTGATTCATTGTGAATTTTATATGTATCATGAAGGATATTTGTTGATGTTGATGAGAGAGAATGTGAAAGTTATTTTCAGCTTTTTTTTTTTTTTTTTAGAATTTCTTTTGTTTGTGTTGCCGTTTTTCCCTATTATAAACTAGCATAACCATGTTGCTTTAGATAAAGAGAAGTTGTAGCGATGGTGTCCACTCAGATCCTAACATAATGGTCAGGCAGTTCTAATAGATTAAGTAGTGAGCTCTAAGGTCCAAAAATGGACGCAGCTTCCCAATGATCTCACTCACCTATGTCCTAGATCATTATGAGAAGTGAACGGGATGTTGCATTTACATGTGTTTAAAGTACTTGGTTCATCACTCGGCCCATAGTGGAATGAGGTCCATATCTAAGGTGTGTGTGGAAACGCAGATGTTATGATTCACTGCCTGGCATTAATGACCATGTGGCGAGAGCAAATAGAAGACCTGAGTTCAAAGGAACCATTGATTACCTGTGATAGTGTAGACATCAGCAGGGTCTTCTAATGCATGAAGGTGTGGTTGGCTTTTCCTTGTTGTGGCTTGTTTTAACCTTGGCCCTATGTGTCGTTAGAAAAGGAATGCTTTTTTAAAAATGACGCTGGCCTCATCAGAGCTGCCTATAATGTTCTTATTTTGTGATTATAATAAACATTTTGTGGGATAACATTTGTATTTAGTCCTTTCAGGAGGAAAATCAGATTTTTCAAGCAAGTTTCTGGTTTTCCATGGTTTCAGTTGTTTAAAGTTCAGAAGTTTCAAGTCTTAATTTTGGGAGCTTGATTCAAAGGCTAAAAGAAAAAAAAATCTTTTAAAAATTGTATAACTCTGTCGTCAGTGTAAAAGGTCATTTTTAAATCTTAGCTAGAATTTGTATTTTGAGGATTTCTTTAACTGACTTTAGTACAAATTAGACATTTTAGAAGGTAGTAGATACTTGTTATATTAATGGCTAACTAGAATTTGAATATATTTTATTTTGTGCTATGTTAGGTTTATTTTGGAGTGGATGCAGTAAGTCCTCACTTGTATTTGCCTTAAGTTTTCTGCTTCTGTGTTTTAAAAATACGCCATGTTTACTGCTTACATCTAAGGGGATGAAAAATAGTGTGTTTCAGTTTTAGTGTGTTTCAGGTTTTCCTGATTAGCTAAATGTGTAGGGCCCTTTCCAAAGAGCATTTCTATCTTTATTTTATATAGGACTAGACTGTAAGCTTTTTATTTTTTTTAAATTTTTTGTAAAGATTTTATTTATTTATTTGACAGAGAGAGAGACAGCCGGCGAGAGAGGGTACACAGGCAGGGGGAGTGGGAGAGGAAGAAGCAGGCTCCCAGAGGAGGAGACCGATGTGGGGCTCGATCTCAGGACTCTGGAATCACGCCCTGAGCCGAAGGCGGACGCTTAACGACTGAGCCACCCAGGCGCCCCTAGATTTTAAACTTTTTAAAGTTTCAGTTTAATATCGAAATTTATGTATCTGAATTTGAGTTCATTGGTTTTATTATAAATCCTATAATGTCCAGCTCATTCACTGAAAGACCACCTCAAGTAGGAGAAGAACAGCTAATTGCTGTGGTCATTCTTTTGCATTCCTGTATTTTAGATTTCAGATAACTGAAGTGACTGGGAAAAGGAAGAAAGAGAAAGAAACAAACTGGATTAGTGTCTAATTTTTTTATTATTCTAAAGAAAGTTTTTTATGAGTTGTGGGAACTGGCTCCTGTTGAGATATAGATGCCTGTAAACGTGTAATTCTCCATTAAAACTGACTTGCTAATGTAATTTACAAGATTACCTCCTCTAATATCCCTTCTCCGCACTGAACAAAATGCAAAAGTAACAAAATTGGGAGTCTGCCTGAAGCTGCCGTTCTCTTTACTTGGTGCTTCGGGATGACCCTGACCACGTAGTAGGACCTATTATTTGTATTTTCCAGGGTAAGGGATATTACATTAAACGTTTAACTTTCAAGTTTTGCTTTTTTCCTTGGGCTTAGAATCCGTGATAGCAGTATTTGAAATGGGCATGTGCAGTTATTTGGGGGTTTTAACCACGCTTCTTTGCATATTAGAAAATACTTCGTAGGACCAACCCTGTTTCCCCCTTTGGTTTATCTAGAAGACTTGCACTGTCTGCCAGATGCTGCTTCCTAACCAGTGCAGTTACGCATCACACCAGAGAATCCATCAGCACAAATCTCCCTACACCTGCCCCGAGTGCGGGGCCATCTGCAGGTCGGTGCACTTCCAGAGCCACGTCACCAAGAACTGTCTGCACTACACACGGAGAGTTGGTTTTCGGTCAGTATACTGTTTGCTTACGTGCAAGTAAAGCCTGTTCGCTTTCGAGTTTCGAGCGGTCTGTGCCCACCGTTCTCGGGGTCCTACAGTGATACCTCAATTAACAGATCCTCTGGGAACCTAGTTCATTTGTGGTAGGGTTGATCTGAGTCCTTGTGGTATGGGCCCTCTGGTCTCTGCAGAGCTGATGGTAGATGGAGCCCATCGTCCTACAGAACCGTGCGTGTGGCAGCGTTCAGCTTTGACAGACTGTTAGAGGTGTTCCTGCGCCCTTTCCAGCACCCTTCTATTGTCACGCTCTCTGCGTTTGAACCCCTGTAAGAACACCGGGTTTTTCTGTACCTCTTAATACGTCTCCCCTGATCAAGACAGAAAGGGTGCATGGCCCCTTCCTTTTATTTCGTCCTGTCGAAGGATTGCGTGTTTGCCCTTTCCTAACACCGTCACTCTTGGTGGAAGAACCTTCCGCCCCAGGTAACCTTCCTCTATCACTCCTTCCCCATTATTCAAGTCCGGGCGTTTCCTTCGTCTCTGTTCATCTTAGCTAGGGCCCCTTTCCCTGCCCCCCGAGAATCTCAGATAATGTCTTTTACCACATCTGGCACATCTAATGTTCATTTAGAGAGCATGGAGTGATGAACTTGAACTTTACCTTCCCCCTTGTGACCTTCTGAAATGCATTCCTGTGCCTTTTATATTTTTTATGTATTTATATTTTGACTCCGCGAGGGTCAGCCAAGAAAACCTGCTGTTGCTACACAGTGTCTTTGTTAATAGAGGTATTACTGTACTGTGTGTTTATCTTCAAATTAAGTGTTTGGTCGCCTGTAACTTTAATGTTAGACTCTTAATACACAGTGCTATCTTCTAGTTGTACAGTTACGATATTTTTTTTTTTTTAAAGATTTTATTTATTTATTCGACAGAGATAGAGACAGCCAGCGAGAGAGGGAACACAAGCAGGGGGAGTGGGAGAGGAAGAAGCAGGCTCATAGCAGAGGAGCCTGATGTGGGGCTCGATCCCATAACGCTGGGATCACGCCCTGAGCCGAAGGCAGATGCTTAACCGCTGTGCCACCCAGGCGCCCCCAGTTACGATATTTTATAAAAATGAAGTCTAGTTGGTATAATTTGATGGTTTTATTTCAATTACATTTAGGTTACAGCATCATCGATGGCTCTGTCCATTTTTCTAACCCTAAAAGAGACTTCTTTCACATTTTTATCACATGCCTCCAAGCCTGTGATGCACAGCTGCTCAGTGCATTGGAATCTACCCTAGTAGGGAACGTTTGGTTTGGAAATTAAGGAACTAGAGTTTTTTTGTGCCAGTTTTGCCACTTTGTGGTAATTCACATATCCTTTCTATGCCACGGCGCCTCTGTCTGTAACACCGGTGTGGTGCCCGCTCCATCGCCACTGAGATGTTACCGAATAAAACAGGATAATGGAAATGCATGCTCTGAGTGCGGAGGAAAGTTAAACCTTGAAGGTGGCCTGGAGTCCACAAAACCCATACCCCATGTTTTGAAGCTATTATTACTGGGTTCTTTGTTTAATAATGGAAAGCAGTTCTGCACCATTTTCTCTGTGCTCTTCTTTGAACAGATGCCAAACTTTCCTCAAATGTTTATTCTTTGAGTATAATGAAAGTAAACTTAGGCTGGAATGAATAAAGGAAGTAGGACTTCTGCAATTCTCGCTATTCCTGGTGTCTTTCCTAAATTAAAACATGCTCTGTGCTCAGACTAAAAGTAATCAACTCAGTTGGAGAAGCCTATCCCTTGCTTTTCTTTTTTTTTTCCCCTCCACTAAGAGAGTTACTTAAATTTGGCACTTGGAATTTTAAAAATTTTTGTGTTTAGTATAGGTTTTTTTTTTTTTTTCTTGGACTCGAGGCTTAGAAGAGCTGTAAATACTTCTGTGTGTGTATTCTGCATAGTTCATGTTTACCTCTTTAGGTGGGAGAAAAAATATTTGACCTTAATTTTTTTTCCTGCTGCTTCAAATAATGGTTCCGCCTAATATTTGACGGGGACGTAGCAGCCTCTTGGCCTTGTTATTTCTCCCCGCTCTATAAGGGAAGCAGTACTTTTGCCTCTATACTCAATCATTTTCACTTTGTTTTTTATCTAGTCAGAGAAGTCTCTCTAACAAACCTCCCATGGCTCACTTGTCTCTTTGTGACTCAGTGTGCCTTAGTCTTTCTCTTCGTGATCATATCACATCTCCCAGATACTGAGGGGGTCACTCCTAACTCCTGGTCGTTTTGGTGAAAGTCCTAGGTTTCTATGAATTTTCCTACTCCCTGATCCATTGGATCTGCGTTTTGAAAGGGGGTCTATAGGATTGTATACTATAAACATTTAAAAAAAATTTTTTTTTTTACACGAAGAGGAACTTGATTGGTACCCAGAACACGAAGGACCTCAGGTACATGAAATACTTATTAATAGACAGGATTTGGGTAGCATGAAGATATTGGATGAACCCTTCACATCCTGTCTTCTGTTTGTCGTCTTTCCATTCCCCGTGGGCCTCTGTTGCCCCGGAACCTTTTCTTCCACCTGTGGGCAGCTGTTTTACAACTCCCTCTTTTCTTACCTGGTTTCAAACTCTCTGCTTTCTTTCCTCACGTTAAGGAGGGTTTTCCCTTGGCCTCCGTGGTACCCTTTGGGCCAGGCCTTACCTACCTCCTCCTTCACCTGTTGTCTAGATGCTTTAATTTCCAGTTTATTTTCCTTAAGATTAAATCTTCTCCCAGTCCAGGCGACGTCAGAGAATTAGTTCTTTGTTTCTTTTTGCCCTTTGAGCACCACCTTTCTGCCCTTGATGAGAAAATTTTTCTGTTTATGGTACCGCTGTGGAGGACCCTGCGCTTCATTCATGATCCATTTTTGTTTGATGGGATCTTCCTCTTTCGTAGGACTCAGAGGCTTCTAGGGCTGGGAAGAACTAAGAAGTGACTGAGTTCGACTCTTCCCCTTTTACACATGAGAAACAGGCCCAGAGAGGATCAGTAAGCTGTTGACGGTGAACCCAAAATAGTTTTCCGTGTGCTTGGGTGGCTTTACTGCCCGAAATAATAGTTCAAGTAGACAAGATAGAGGAGCTTTCCTTAATTATTGTCCTATCATGATTTGGTGTTTAATGTAACCGCTGCCGAACCCTGTGCCGGAAGTCATTGAAAATGTAACGCATGATGGCGTTTTCATGGAACGCTCGCAAAGCTTAATACGGCACGCTTTGTAGAACGCATACCCTTCAGAGAACGCCCCCTCTGTGTGACTTTGGAAGCACCTCCATGCATTCGGAAAGAAGGTGCTAGGAATGGAAGTACCTTAAATTCATGCAGAAGTGATGGAGCTCTGCCTGCTGGAAGGCGGGTCCTGTCTGCAGTCCCCCTTCCCCAAGTCGGCCCCCACCTTCTTGTCCAGGGACGTGTCTGCTCAGGTGCGTTACAGGTTACCTGCGCGGACTCTCCAGCGTTCACGGAGCCCACCCTCGGATGGCTCTCAGGTGTGAACACAGGGTGACGAGGTCCTCGAGTGAATATGTTACCAGTGTTGCTCAGAGTCCCTGCATGAGAAAGAAGAGCTTGGGGAGAAACATACCTAAGCGTCAGAGCTTGTTTCCAGAGGACTAGATGTGATCAGTTCACGAGCTATTGATCAAATCAGCACACGTTCAAGAAGTAAAGAAGTTAACTGGAAAGACTATTTAGCGATGTTGATTTTTCAGAGTTTATAATTCATGTTATTTCTTAAAACAAATGTAAGTGTACTTGAACTTATTTTCCAGGAGACAAACCAGCTAGGCGGTTAACCTTCTCTACCCAACAGGCCCCCTTAACTCCAGATCCATTGACCACATCAGTGTGTCCCACGAGACCGTGGCCATGGCTTCGGAGCCAGGACTGACTTGTTCTCTCTGTCCTCTATTGATGGCAGGCAGGTTGAGGCAGTGAACATTTCTTCCATTTGGAGATGCCATTTGGGCATAGGGGGGTGGTTAGGAACCTCAGGGCCTGGGGTCAGAATCCAGCGTGTGGGAGTGTTCTCCAGAGGCTCAAGTCATACGGTCTTGCCGTGTTCCCCGGTCTCGGTACTGTCCCAACCCTCCACTGGTCCCCCCCCACGCTGGAGTCTGGATTAGTTACTAGATGCCCAAGACATAGGCCATTTTTAGTTTTGTGTTTCTTCTTCATGATCTTCCTTCTTAAATATATAAAAATAATTTGACCTTTTATAAATAGAAAACAACACAAAACAAGACTGACTTCCTAAAAGCCATTAGAAGCCTCAAGAGGCCATTGTAAGATGCTCGCTGTACCTGACTTTGACAGTGAGGGTGCCCGTGTGTGATGGTCCCGTGCTGACGACCGCGTGTTTGTTTTCCTGGCAGGTGTGTCCATTGCAATGTCGTGTACTCTGACGTGGCCGCTCTGAAGTCCCACATCCAGGGCTCTCACTGTGAAGTCTTCTACAAGTGTCCTATTTGTCCCATGGCGTTTAAGTCTGCCCCAAGCACACATTCCCATGCCTACACGCAGCATCCCGGCGTCAAGATAGGAGAGCCGAAGTAAGTCCTGCTGCCTTCTGACTTTTATGCCACATGTCGTCACAGAGATTCAGAGGAGGGGCTAGTTCTGTGGAATGAAACTTAAGATACAAAGGATGATGCCACCGCGCAGATGTCGATGTTCCAGGAAACACAGCTGGTAGCTCCTCACTCCCTAAACCCTTCAGCTCTTTCTAGGGGACGCCTCCGTCCGCAGATGTCACTTATGACTTGGGCCCTTCAGTTTCTACGAATCAAGTGAATATTTACCAGGTTTGCCCTTTTTCTTAAGGTGATTTTAACAAATAAGTTTGAGCAGAACTATAAAATACCATCATCTTTCCTTTTTTAATTTTTTTTTAACATGGTTTCTTATAGGATGCGCTTTTCGTCATAACGTAATACAAAGTCAATTTAAAACACTGGTTACTGAATTTAACTTCATAGCCAGTATTAGTCCTTGACGAGCAAAAGCAGATTTCGTGTTTGTCTTAATCTTGCTCTTAATTTTGTCCGTTTTTGCTTTTTGGAGTCCTTAATAACGACGTGGTCCTGGGCAGTCCTGGTCTGCTTAGCCAAGAGGAGGGCGAGTGGGCTTTGGGTTCGAGTCCTCCCACCCACCCACCAGCTGGGAGGTCTGGGACTATCACATGCTCTGTTTCAACATCCGTTTTTCTCCCCCATAGAATGACGGTAGTGCTTACAGCACGGGGTTTGTGTGAGGCACACAGTCCCTCTGTCTGGAGCACGGAGGGGCTCAGTGGCTTTGGTGCTTTCCACATTTCCTCTCTGTTGTGTACACAGCCCTGGATTAGGTGCGGTTAAGCTTATTTCATTCCCGTATGATTTATGGCAACGTGGAATTTGATTGTTGGGTGAGGTTAGATTTCCTGCCCAAAGCTATTGGTGTGTTTCGCCCGTAACTCCATAATCAAGGAAGTATTGGAGGGAAGATGTACACATAGGCCATGTTACATGTGTCTGACTTTTACAGTAACATTTAGTTTGGGGAGATATGACTGCACACTATAGGGGTGTTTACTAAAAAATGAGGATACAATGAATTCTGTTCTAGAAAGACCTTCACTCTGATCTTTGTGGAGCCTCGAAATGAAACAATCTGCAGATTAGGTGATCCATATATAACCTGGTATCTTGACCCTGAAGATGCACTTCAGTGAACTCTAAGGTCTTCACTGTTCATGGTAGTAAAGCTTCTAGGCATTAAGGCAGTGTCCTGCCCCCAGTTAATACAGTTTTCAATATGGTTCTTTATTCAAATAAATAAAACTTTACTGAAATCTGGAATAGTAGTTGTTACCTGGGAATACAGGGCAGCAAATGAGTAAGATAAGCTTTCCAGTTTGAGTGATGCATAGGAAAAAATTTATTCTGGTATTTCCCTAAAATTATTTTTACTACAGTCGTTCTTTAATAAGTACCAACTCTGAAGATAGGCATTGACTACTGTGTTTTATTTTATTTTATTTTTTTTAAATATTTTGTCAGAGAGGGAGACAGAGTGCAGGCAGGGGGAGTGGAAGGCAGAGAGGGGAGAAGCAGGCTCCCCTCTGAGCAGGGAGCCCGATGCGGGGCTTGATCCCAGGACCCTGGGATCATGACCTGAGCCACCAGGAGCTCCATGACTACTGTGTTATAAACTGTAAAAGTAGGGGCGCTTGGGTGGCTCGTCGTTAAGCATCTGCCTTCGGCTCAGGGCATGATCCCAGGGTTCTGGGATCGAGCCCCGCATCGGGCTCCCTGCTCGGCGGGAAGCCTGCTTCTCCCTCTCCCACTCCACCTGTTGTGTTCCCTCTCTCGCTGTCTCTGTCAAATTAATACATAAAATCTTAAAAAAAAAAACACAAAAAAACTGTAAAAGTAAAAGAAAAAAAGCTGTAGGTGAAATACAACAAAACTGCCAAACCAGTGAACTTTACCTCAACTGCTATGACCCCAGGGGCTGCTCGTCAGCGCCCGTGTGTCACGACTGTGTTACAGCGGGCCTTGAGATCGCTCGTCCCTGCCACGTTTCCCCATTCAGGCTCCCGTAAAGCCTTCCTGTGCCGTGCTGGAATGCTGCCTGGCCTACACTTGATTCAGAAGCTTCCTTTTGACATTAAGTCCATCTCTGCTCTGTATATGTTAGCCCCCCAAAGTTAGTAGCCCCAACTACACTGAAGACTCAGGCACTGAAATCTCCTAGCAGGATTTGGTTAACAGGTGGTTATGCAGATGACTCAACATTATGCAAATGGTGTGCATTCATTTTTTTAAAGAGCAATATAAAAATAACCCTCCCCCATTTTCTTTAGAGACTATATGAGGTCTAAAAATACAGCCCCAGAAAGTCCTGTAGTCCTAGCACCTCAAATTGAAAAGCGCACAGTGCAAGTTTTTACATCTGTATTTTTTTAAGACTTTTATTTAACATGTACGTAGTGTTTCTTACATGCCAGGCACTGTTCCAGTGCTGTGTTTCTTGCTTTTCAGCGTGTGATCAGGCTTGTTACCCTGCTGTGTTAATAGAAAACTGTGGACACCCTTGCATCTTTTCTGGGTGATTCCAGATCAGTTTGAATGTCCATTCCTGGATTTCATGGTGATAGAGGTTTGTGTCTATTTTCGTCTTTTCCTTGACGTCTGATGAACAGCAGGTTTTTTGCTATTTTGTGCCTCCCTTTTATTGGCCGCTCTAAATGTATGTAAGTGGAGAAGTGAGACCTCCAAAGTCCAGAATTACGTAAGAGAGAGTTTCTGAGCCAGTCCCTGAGAAGTCAAGCACGTACTAAATTATAACAGTGGCATGGCGGAAGACTTTGGAGTCAGATGAGGCTGAATTTGAACCATGGCCCTGGGATTTGTGCAACATCCAGCAAATTCTGTCCTCTCTGAGCCCGTCCGGGAAACGGCTCACCTGCTGGAAGCGTGCAGGTTGTTGGCTGAGGACAGTGCTTTGCACTTAGTTCGATTCAGTCAGTGGTAATGAGGGAGGAGGTTCGTGGCAGTGATTTCAGAGCTTAGGATCGTTTGTTCCATTTGTTTTTACATTTGTATCAAGGGTTGCACCCTGTTCTGGAGAGTTTGGTTTGCTGTAAGTTGGACCTGAGTGTGGTTATTTGGTTTTAGCTTTCTTCTTTCTTTCTTCCTTCCCTTCCTTCCTTTCTTTCTTTCATAGGCTTTTTAACGAAGACTTTTATTAAGTTAGGCCCAGCGTGGAGCCCAACACGGGGCTTGAACTCGTGATCCTGAGATCAAGACCTGAGCTGAGATCAAGAGCCAGATGCTCAACCAACTGAGCCACCCAGATGCCCTGGTTTTAGCTTTCTATTTCTTTTTTTTCTCCTTCTTCCTCCCCCCCCCCCCCGGTCCCCTTAGTCTGGTTATTCCACCATTCCCTCAGTCTTGCAACTAGGGTAGGATTCAGTCAGACATACAGGATTGGCTTTCAGAGCCTTTTGCCACCCTCCAGGGCCTCGCCCGCCATTCCCACAGCCTGGGGATCCGGCCACGGTGTGTTCTGTCTGTTCCCCCTCCACGCTGCGCCCAAGCGTCGGCTTCACCGCTTCACCGTCCTGCCTGGCTTCCCTCCCCCACCGGGCTGCCTCCTGTGGTTTCCTTCCGTTGTAGTCGGAGAGTTTGCTCCATCTTCGTGTCCTAACTCTTCTGTGAGGTTCGTTTGTTTGGGCTTCGTTTTTTAGCATGAGCACCATTTTTTAACATTTCTCAGTAGTTCTGTCCTACGGGAAAGTTGTAAAACTCTACAGATGAACATCCCTTCATCTAGATTCCCCAGTTGCCCACATTCCTGGCATTTACTCCCACCATTTCTTTCTGCGTCTCCCTCTCTCTCTCTCTCTCTCTCTCTCTCTCGGTGAGGAATAATAGGACAGCATGACATAACTATTGGAGTGTGTTCTGCCTCTCCTCCCAAAAAGGTCACCCATGTATGTCCCCCCTGTTGAGCCCTCCCAGCCAGAGATGGGTGCTGATTACATTACTGCTCAGTGCGAGGATCCCATTAAAATTTCTCTAATAGATGAGAAAGTGTCTTTTTTAAAATTTTGGGTTCAAAATCCTATCCAGGAACATGTGTTGCATTTAATCGTCCTGTCTCCTCAGGGTTCTTCCGTCTGCAACAGTGGCTCAGTCCCCCCCCTCCTGTCTTTGGCCGTCCGAAAGAGGCTTCCGGCCCCTCATGCTCCGGATGACCCCCGTCCGTCGCTGCTTTCTTGTAGCTGGACGCAGGACACGTACTCTTGGCAGGAGGCTCCTTGTTGTGTCCCATCAGAGCCAGGCAGTGCCTGTGTGCGCTTCTGGCGGCGCTGCCGACCTCCCCCATCTAGTCAGGCTGGTGTCCGCCAGACCTCTCCGCCATGTAGTCACCACCTCCTCCCTCGTAAGCACTAGCAGCTCATGGGGCGGTATTCCAATATTGTACCAGCAAACCGTTCCTCAGAAAAATGCTCAAGTAAATCATTTATCTCCTCTTTAATACTTTCTTTGCTATTCAGTGGAAAGAAAAAAAAAGAAAAAAAGTCCAAGCAAACAACCCCCCCTCCCAAAGGAATGTAGCATGAATAAAATGGGCCATGCTGTTTTTCATGAAATAGTTCTTTCTGAAAATGTAAGAATAGAATCTTGGGAAAAGTTCTTAGCCTAGCTAGTAAATCTTCATTCTTTTCCCGAGACTGTTCTTTTTTTCTTACTGCTCTATGGTCATTACAGAAAAATCGAGAAGTACAGACAAGCAAAGAGAGTAAGAATACCTATAGTATCATCCAGCAGAGATGATGACAGTTGTGTAACCTTCCATGTCTTTTCTGCGCCCTTAAAATGCAACCATATCGTACATACTGTCTTGTTCCCTGTTGTTTGGATCGTGACAAAAATCTTTGCATTCATGGGTATATGTCTGTAGCACAGTTTGTGAAAAATGACATCGTTGCTCTTACTTCACTACTTACGTTACTGGGTGTTTGGGCTATTTTCAATTCTAAGCTGTTTTAAATAGTGAAGAAATGAATGTCCTCGTCACACATGGTACAGGTAATGCTGGCACAGCATCAGGGTGCCTCCTCTGAGCTGTGTGGGGACGTCCTGAAGTCCTCGAAAAGCCCCTCGGCGCTAAGTTACTGATATGTCAAGACCTTATAAAAACGTGTGCCGCTCAATCCAATTTAATTTATAAATTTTATGTAGGAAAAGGAAAAAAAAATTAAATCTGTCATTTACTGACAGAGCTACGAAGCGAGACGTGCTTTCTCACAAAGACCCTGAGAGGAAAGACCTGTGGTTTCTAGAGGCGTTCCTTTCTTTGGCTCTCGTGTGGAGATAACAAATGGAATCTCAACTCTGCTTTTTTCCTCTCTGACTTGTACCTTCAGTCAGTGTTTCTCTGCCATTTTCCTAAGCTGCTCACTGGGATTCTTTGTGCTTGTTCTCGAAGTTCTTCAAAGGAGACACAGGTGTCCCTAGGGTCTCCCCTGAGGACCAGGAAGACCTGGGGCAGTTACGGGAGAAAGGGGACCTAACTGTGGGCACGTTGAACGAGGTTGGTGGCTGGGGAGTCTAGTGCTTTCCCTCCTGCCTGAGCTTCAGTGGAAGGTGTTGATGGATGGAAGGCATTCTGTGTAGAAGGTTCAGGTCTCCTGAATTAGCTCAGGGAGGCTGCTTGACGGTAACATCAGGTATGGAAATGGTCTGTAGTAGACAGTATTTTAAACCATCTTAAGCACAGTAGATAACACAAATTGAAACAACAGTGGTATGGATTTTCTTTCTCTCTCTCTCTCTTTTTTTTGGGGGGGAGTGTATAATTGTTTATTGGTATAGGGCTTTCTGTGTTGAGAACATGTAGAGAAATGCAATTCAAGTGTAAAATTGCCCCTAACTCGAAAAGAAAACATGGGACAAGTAAGAGCTTATGCAGACATCAGAGCTGAACAGGCCTCCTTAGTTCATTAACAAGCGCTGTTTCAAGGTAGGGGACCACCACCCAGCTGCGTTCCTTGTCTTCTCTTAAAGAATACTTAAAAAAAAAAAAAAAATCAAGAGTGCTTTTGCTCTGTGTTAAAGTAACTAACAAGTGAAGATCTTGTACAAACCAGTGTCCTCTGTAGATCTGTAAGTAGTGCAATGGTCATTAATTTAGACTTCTGTTTTAGACTTCTATGCAAATGTGATGGAATGCGTCTTTACTCAAAATGTCAAGACAGATCTGCACTTGAGTGATGCCAGTTGCCTCCAAAAGATTGTTTCAAAGCTAAACTGTTTTGTTCTTTTTACCGTGTTTATGTGTTCTCACTGCCCCTGCCACCTGAATTCTTGAGATGTAAAGTAGCAGTTCCTTTGACTTCAGAGACGAGGGCTCACTGACATTTCCACGCACTTCTTCTGTTGTAGAGTAATATATAAGTGTTCCATGTGCGACACTGTTTTTACCCTGCAAACCCTGCTGTATCGCCACTTTGACCAACACATCGAAAACCAGAAGGTGTCTGTTTTCAAGTGTCCCGACTGTTCTCTTTTATATGCACAGAAGCAACTCATGATGGACCATATCAAGGTGTGTGCGCATCTCTCGTGTCCTTTAAGTAAATTGTAGACCCATTCATTGATCATAAGTCAAGGCTGAGCTGCAGATACAGAGAAAGCATGCATGCTGTCGAGGGAAGGGATGGGTGCTCGTTGTTGGTACAGAGCAATGTACGGAATGCTGCCATCGCACACTTGACTGATGCTTTTTATTCCCGAGTCCCAATCTGCATACAGTGAAAGACCAATGCAGAGTAACAAACGTAGGCCTGAGTCTAAAAGAAAAATAAGTATTAGGGCTCTTTTTTTTCCTTCACCTAAAAATGTGACTGTGAAGTTTACTTTAGAAATAGACAGGGACTCGAATTGTGTTAATTCGTTGTAAATATCAGTGTGTATTTAGAAAAATGAAGGTTTTCCCTTGAAATTATATAAGCGGTTAAATTTACATTATAATTGATGTTCCTGGATCTTTTTTTGGGGAGGGGGGTCTTTTTTTTTTTTTCCTGTCAAGGTTGCATGTAAATTGACAGTAAAATGTGTAGGGTGGGCCAGCACAGTGTCTGGACCCTGGCAGGTGTTCAGTTAATGAAATGAATAAATGTCCAGTTTGGATAACCCCCACCCTCCAAACCCCAAAAGGGGCGCCTAAATCTCTTTACAGCCTTTTAAGCTCATGAAGGACAGTGCTTAGTCCTAGCCTCTTAGCTGCCCACTGTGAAAGGTTAAAGCAATTTTATTCCTGTGTGATTAGGAGATAATATCCATCAGCTCTCAGAGCTTAAAGTGACTTGACTTTTTAAAAAGAAACAGCAACAGTGGCCTGATATCATGAACTCCATCTCTCTTCCTCTTAGTTCTTCTCTTTTTTTAATATGGGGTACAAGAAAGGTGAGCAGATCAGGTCTCTGAATTAGTCTAGTCTCATCTCAGTTAAATGAATGGACTGTTAATCTTTGAAATTTCCTGTGTTGAGCATGTTTGAGCTCACGTAGCATAACTGCCTATTGCCAAGAACTTAACATCTGCTCATTGGAGGGTCTGCTCGTTGGCGGCCGGGCTAAGCTAGTGGCTCTGTGTCATTACTATGGTGAATCAATGCATGGGAGCTACATTTCATCATTATCACTTAAAAGTACAGTAAAATCCTCTTAAGATATTTTAAAGGTTTTCACTAAAATTACAAAACTCTCTTGACAACAGATACTTATTTAATGAATGATCGGGGGGGGAAAACCCTAAAAACTGCTCATAAGAACATAGTGACGTTGGAATTAGACCCAAATATTTTAACATACTTTTTACAGGGGGGAAGAAAGAAAAAAGAAAGAAAAGTTACTTCTTAAGAGGCTTTTAAGGTATTTGCTCTCTGGAGCTCATGTTTACATCTGGAAGTGGGGTCATCGACCTTGTGGTTAGGGTCTTCTTGTGTTAATAGTGAATTTGGAGGAATACAAGGTTCCAAGAATAGAGACTGAAGAGGAGGGCAAAGTCCTGTGGCCACAAGGACGAAAGAATTGTTTTTATTCATCTGAACCTTTACGAGACTCCATGATACGAAAAAGAGTGGAAATACTCACTTATGTTCTCATTTCAAGTATGTCCAATACACTTGAAATATTCTGCCTTTATGTGTTTGGGGATGGGTAAGAATAAAGATAAGGTTTTAGGGGCACCCTGTTTTTGTTTTTATTTTTAAGATCTGTGCTAGCTCCTGTGAGTGTATTTACATCACCTAATACCTGTGCTATTCAGTTTTTCATGAGGAGGAAATTCAGAGAAAGCAGGACAGGAACAGTGTTCCCCCATACATATTCATTTAAAGGTAGATCTTTATTTGCCTAATTTAATCCAATTCATAGCATTTCTTCTTCCAGAGTATAGATTTATTCACTGTGTAGGATCCCTGTATGCATGTTGGCATTTACATTTAAAGCAAACTTTCAAGTTACAATTGTTCAAGTTATTTGTTGTTACAGGACCTAAGGAAAAATCAATTCTAAAAGAATTAAATGGTATTTGTTTTATTTAAAAAAGACCTTTGCTTTTAATAAACGATTTTTTTTACATCACGATGTGAAAATGGAGTAAATAAGAAATTCCCATTTTAGCACACGTGGCCTTGCCCTCCTGTCAAGGCACAACTTTTTGCTGCTTTTCTGTAATTCCCATAGCACCATAAGGTCGTCTCACAGTAGAATACTTGAATACATGACCCCCTCCTCAGCTTTTTAGTTCATAAAAACGTATTTGCCTGGAAACTTAGGAAAAGTTTGCTAGAAGATTTTGGGTTTTGTTTTGTTTGGGTTTTAAATGGTTAAAAGGGAAGGGTAAAAGCTTGGCTTCTGTTTTGAAAAAGGCTATTGGAAACCCCAAAGCCTCTGCCCTGTGAGGTGGCAGAAAAGCCAGTACACGGCTTTTTGGCCGTCCCGAGAGCACATCTCACTTCCCGAAGATTTTCTTGTGCCAAAGAGCATTAGATGTCTTCCTCCTGGGCCCCTTTTAGAGACCAGGTTAAGGATCCTCTGGATAGACTTGTTACCCCTGCTAATGAGAAAATTACAGAAGCCCCTTTTTCCTTCTGGGGTGAGACAGGGAGAAGGGTTGGTGAATTCTTGGCACTGTTTGAGGTGACCTTGCCTGGGAAGGTATGACGGAGAGTCCCCTGCAGGGGCTGCTTCTGACTCAAACACTGAGGAAAGAATATGGAGCCGAGATCTACTCGGTGTGAATCTACAGGACGCAGGAGGCCTAGGGGACCCGAGGAGACGCATGTCACTTTGTGCCTCTCTGTACGTTCTGTAGGTTCAGGACTCATGCCTGAAGGCTGATGACTCAAGACCTTGTTCAAAGATAAATTCTACACTGAGGCACAGACTTACTTGCTTCCTTTTTTTTTTTTTTTTTTTGGTCTCTGCTTCTAGAACACAAGACAAAAACCAAAACCACCCTGATCTTTAGACTCAAATGGCACCAGTTTTACCTCCGTAGAATTTGGAATCCTGCAAGTTTAAGTGGGATAGCTGCTGTGGCTGTTATGTTAATGATAATAAACAGCTGAAGCAACTGTAAGAGGCTTTTCGAGTATCTCCTGTATAAGGCTGGGAGGTATCCGTAAGAAGGGATAGGTCGGGATAGGATGTAGGGATATTGACGTTACCCCAAAACACCCCAGTGAAAACCCAGACGCTTACAAGTATCCCAAGAATGTGGAAGGTATGAAAGGGAGGGAGAAGGCATCGCTCTGGTCTCAGGTGTTTGTGAAAGGTGGTCACCTGGGGGTCTTGAACACCTACCTGTGCGTCAGCCTAGTCCCATGTTTCTGGGTAGGTGTGAAAGTAAGCGTCTTCTTCCCCAGAAAGAGTCTGTTGCAGAGAGGACTCACTGGTTCACTGGGGGAGGACAGGCAGCCAGGAATAATTTGGACTCAGTGCAGAAGGCTTTTTTTTTTTTTTTTTAAAGAATTTAAAAACGGCACAAGCAAATAAGCTTTCAGAAGTTATTTGGAACCAGAAATGCATAATTTAGAGCAACCATAAAAGTTCATTCCCCTCTGTCTCTTTTTAAGTGTATATTTTGCTTAGGTTTTCTTCTTGCTCTATTAAGAAATGTTTCTGAATGAATATAAAATCTTTTTGGAATATCTGTCATGCGTTAAGAATAGTCGACATGTGCTTCTCTCCATGGTAACCATTTGTGATAGATCTTTCTTTTGTTTTTGTAACATAGTCTATGCATGGAACACTGAAAAGTATTGAAGGGCCTCCAAACTTGGGTATAAACTTGCCTTTGAGCATTAAGCCTGCAACTCAAAATTCAGCAAATCAGAACAAAGAGGATACCAGATCCATGAACGGGAAAGAGAAATTGGAAAAGAAATCTCCATCACCAGTGAAAAAATCCATGGAACCCAAGAAAGTGGCCAGTCCCGGCTGGACTTGTTGGGAGTGTGACCGCCTGTTCACACAGAGAGATGTTTACATTTGCCACGTGAGGAAGGAGCACGGGAAGGTAAGAGCAAGAGGCCACCTTGCGAGGTGCGAGGAAGAGCACAGGACTGGCAGACCTCCAACACTCAGGTGCTTGGCTCGGCTCTGCCAGTAATTAACAAATAAGGAAGAAGGGAGGAGAAAAAGAAAGTGACGCTTGGAAAACTGTTAGGAGTACGTATAGGACTTAATGTGATTCTTTCCTGAGTTTGGTAGTAGGATGATACCTCATCCTTCCTTAAGCTGCCCAGGAGCTCTGTAACTGAAGCCACCGAAAAAGCTGAGTCGCAATATTTATATATACTCTTTCTCTTTTTTAAATAATAAGTACACATCTCCAACTAATAGCGATTTTTTCTTAATGCCCATTATTAGACCTCATGAAACTAGCAAGACGATTTTGTGATATTGTTCCGGTAGTCTTAAAATTGGTTTGTTTCAGTTAGGATCCAGAAAGAGTCTGCGTTGCATTTGGTTTTTGTATAATCTAAATCTCTTATTCTGTAGTAGCCCTCTCTCCATTTTATTTTATTTTTTAACTTGCTATTGATTTGTTGGAAAAATCGGGCCTCCCGTCCTGTGGAGTGTCACGCACATTTCTGGATGTGGGTAGTTGTTTCCTTTTGACATTGTTTAATTTGCTTCTCGTTGTTTACTTTGCTTCTCTTTATTCCATAATTCCTAGAAATTTGATTAGATCCAGGTTGAATTTTTAGAGAGGAATAGGTGGTGTATTCTTTTCGTATCGAATCCTGAGGCACCTAATACCAGCTTGCTTCGCTTAGCGATACTATGATCCGTCACTGGGGTCAGATGCATTGTACTTTTAAAGAAACCGTCCTAACTGCTTAAGGCAGTAAAACCAAATCATTTTCCTTGGGGAACCTGTGTAAAAAGTACCTAGAAATGGGCTTATAATTAGTATATACTAGATCCTTGAAAAGTTTGTTAAGTTAGGGGGTGCCTGGGTGGCTCAGTCAGTTAAGCATCTGCCTTCGGCTCAGGTCGTGATCTCAGGGTCCTGGAATCGAGTCCTGCGTCAGGCTCCCTGCTCAGCAGGGAGTCTGCTTCTCCCTCTGTGTCTGCTGCTCCCCACCCCCGCTCCCCCCACTCATGCTCGCGTGCGCTCTCTCTCTTAGATGAATAAATAAAATCTTTTTTTAAAAAAGTTTCTTAAGTGTTTTAAGCATTACTTCGTAATCTTATTGGTACTGTTTTATTTGAGCGGCGCACGTGGCTGACGTTTTTATTTGGTCTGACTATGGTTAATTCAGTGTCTCTTCATGTAAAAATTTACTTACTTACAGAATATATATGGCCCTAGTACCACATTGCTTGCGTTAATCGTCTCAACTTTAGGCTCCCCGAGTGGGCCATAGCATCTCAGAATAGTCATTGCAAATACTGGGTAGTTCTTAAGGGGCAGTACTTGGTTAATCTACTCGTTGAATACACGACCTGTAATAAGCTTTCTGAGCCTGATGTGGTGACTCTAGGAAAAGGCTTTTTTTTCTTGGCACCCAAACTGGCTTTTACAGATGCTACAACAGGAGCAGACCTCAATCCAGTAGTCCAGTGCTTTCATTTCTGATACATTTGAGATTTTGGTAACCATCTTGGAACATTTCAAAACCCTTTCTTCTTTCTTCTTCTTTTTTTTTTTTTAACTACCTTTATCTTGCACGTTCAACAATTACTGGATCTAGACTGTAAGATGAAGGGAACAGCTCCGAGACAGATTTGGTGGGATGCGATGTAACACTTACCTCGACCTGTTTGCTTTAGGACAGAAGCACAAGACCCCACCCGGGGCTGGCCGTGCATGCAGGTACCCTGCACAGCGCGGGTATTTCCGTGAGAGGCAGCCATTCATCCAGAGGAAATGTTGGGCTTAGTAGGATTTTAGGATTAGCTTTGAAGAAGTTGAGAGGCTGCCTTTTGGAATGAGGCAGATCAGATTAGATTGCAGTTTCCATGCTGTTCACTCAGCCTTTGGAGAGAACTGAAGGGAGGTGGGGAAGCGAAGGAAAGGAATGTCTTCATAAACCAGTGAAATGAGCAGAGGGCTGGTCGTGCATCAGAAACCAGTGATCAAGTTCCACTGTTCTGAACCAGACCAGAACCCTGCGCTCCCAGACAGCCCACCTACAGACTCCACGTCTCTGTTCCCGTTCTTTTCTTCTTCCCTCCTGTCCAAGTATTCCCGTCAGCTCTGTTCCATTTAAACACCAAACTTCAAATCTCCTGCCCTCTGCCCTTGTCTCTCTTCCTTTCCAATGGCCAAGCAGGCACCTTGCCGGCTGCCCTTGTCTGCTCCTGTTTCCTCCCCCTTTGGCCACCTTTGGGTGTCAGCCCACCACACCCACCTCCTTACTGTCGAGGCAACTGGACATTTTTCGGTCTTTACCTCGATTGACCCCCGACCTCCTCCTCCTCCCACAGTATTTCACGTGATTGGCTGGTCTTCCTGAAAGCATTTTCTACCCTAGGTGTTGAATACTGCTCTCCCTCCTGGGTTTTCTCACGGTTGCTGGAGCACCCGTCGGGTTTCTGTCCTGGAAACAGTCCACTCTCTCTCTGGGAAATTTCAGCTACCCTTGTGGCTTCACTTCCCCCATATGTGTGCACATAACTTCCAACTCTGTCTCCAGCTGTGGTTTCTTGCCTGCATTCCAGTCCCCACATCCCACCACTTATCGAGTGTTTCAGCCTCTTGGGTAATTCACAGGCGCTGGTAGCCTGTCCCACTGGGAACCCCAGCTTGCCCCCAGCCCCCAGCTTCTGCCACCAAAAGCTTGGTGTCCGACCTGACTTGACGCTTCCTTCCTTCTCCCCAGGCTGCTCCCTCACCCAGGCATTTCATCTCTTCTAGCCCACCCGTTGTCCATCTTCGTTCCGGCAGCTCTGTTTTGCCGGATGATCATTCTCTCTGCAGCCAGAGAGACTTTTGTCAAGTGCAGCTCCCAGGTGTGCGGTGTTGTGTCCCCACTGGCCTCCCTGGGTCTCCCCTGATCCCCCTTCCTCCACTGTATCTCGCGTGGGGCACGCTAGACAAACGCGACCGCTCCGCCTGCTTTATTTTTTTAAAAAGATTTCATTTATTTATTTGAGAGAGCGAACGTGTGCACGAGAGCTCATGAGCCAGGGGTAGAGGCAGAGGGAGAGGGAGAAAGCAGACTCCCCGCTGATGTGGGGCTCAGTCCCAGGGTCCTGGGATCACGCCCTGAGCCAAATGCAGACACTTAACCGCCTGAGCCACCCAGGCGCCCCTGCCCCACCTGCTCGAAACACTGTTGGCCCATTCGTCTCTGGGGCTTTTCGGGGGGTAGTCGTTAACTTGAAGGAATGTGCCGCTCTGATGGCTGACTACTCTTAGTCCTTTGAGTTTCAGCTTAGACGTCACCTCATCTGGAAAGCCTTCCTCGGTCCCTTCTTCCTACGTGTTTCCATGGCAGCCTGTGCTTCCCTTACCATAGCTCTTGTCCCTCTGTGAAGGCTGCCTCTTACCTCTTTCTCCCAATAGATACTTTATGCTTTCTTCCTCTCTTCAGTTCCCATCTGAATATCTGTGGGCCTTCTGTCCCTAGCTCATAGTAAGCCAATAAATATTTCTCGAATTAATGGATCAAGAATGAGTGCTGACTTGGAAGACATCTTACGCCCCCCCCCAGACTTAACTTTCTCTTCTTTAAAATGGGAGTAATACGTGTTCAGTGACCACATGGTGTCCCGCGCTGCAGGTACCTAGGGGAAACCACCTGTGAGGTGATAAGCAGCCTCCAGGCCTTTTGGATTTAAGGTGAGACATAAATATGAACTTATGAGGGATTCAGAAATCGCATCTGGCTAAATGTCCCGGGAGAGCATAATTTTTTACTTCCACCAGGCGAGAAGTTACTGGAAAGATCTGATTTCACCGATTAGCCAGTGAAATATTCCGTGTTATGACAGTACCTAAATGTTCTGACCCAGTGCACCACGAAGGGACTCTTGATTTTACTGTAATCGTACCTTAAAAAAATAAATGTATGTGTATATGTAATTTGGAGAATAATGTGAACACATTCTGCCAAGCACAGTATGGCAGTTTGCTTCAGTGTTCTTGCTACTAATACAGTTATTCTGGAGAAAAGATTTTGAGTTAGGAGTAGCCCACCTGGCATAAATTAAAACCCCTGTCAGGCTAATTCACTGCTGTCTCTTTTAAGATGGCCTCTTTTGGTTTCGGTAATTGTTTCATTTTTTTCTCTTTCTCCTCAATTCCCATCCAAAAAATTTTTACTAAAAATATTTTGTATGGAGTTCCACATCAGAAACAAAGATCTTCAGCAGCTTTGTCTTCAAGATTCAGAAACATAGTTCCAGCTATGCTAATTATTTATTTAGTAGCTAGTGTCTTTATTTCTCTAATGCGTATATATATTTTTACTAATACAAATCCAGTATCCACTTTCAGTGGTTTTTAATTTTGTTTTTTCGGTAATTTATTGCAATCCGGTATTAAATCAAGTAATTTAAAAAAATTGGGGGCAGATAATCTATAAAAATTTATAGAGATGTAATAATTTAAAAAGTTTGTCAACTCATTATTTTAGCCATTTAAAAAAGAGTAGTTTAATCCCATTTATTTATTTACTTATTTATTTATTAAGATTTTATGTCCTTATTTGAAAGAGAGTATGCAAGCTGGGGCAGGAGCAGAGGGAGAGGAACAGTGGAGCCTGACTCAGGGCTTGATCCCACAACCGCGAGATCATGATCTGAGCTGAAACCAAAATTTGGAGGGTTAACTAACTGAGCCACCCGGGCTCCCCAAAGCAGCTACATTTAGAAACGATTGTTAACTTCCATACAGAGAAGTCAGTATAAAATCGATCACTTTCTAAAGTTATTATTGTTTTGTTATGGGCAGGTTTTAGCTGCCTTTTAAATCAGAGCGTTCTTTGAGGACAAGTTCTAAATCTGTTTATTATTGTAGCTTCTGTGGTTTGTAATGTTGCCCATTTGGAAAGGGGTATTGTGTTAGTTGCGTCTAGGTTTGGACATCAGTTTTTCGGGCCACAGAAATCCTCTCATCTTCCCTGTGTCCCGGCTCTCAAATACAAAAACAGGAAGATGAGCTTGTCAGTACCATAATGCTGATGATCTCATCCCAGCTATGAGCCCTTTCCCAGGTAAATGTACAAATGCACAGAATTTTAGGTACCATTTTAGGGGCTCATATACCTCCTGACATTCTTTCTTGGTTGCTTTAGGGGTCTTCTAGGAACCTCAAATTAGGATCCCCTCAATGAGATGACATCTGAGCTCGGATCACACATTCTGCACTTAACGTAACCTGATAGTAAATGAAAAAGTAAAAGTTGTCTGTACTTGTTCAGGTCTTGAAAATTACAAGGTGGTCTATGATAATTGTTTGTAGCCGTTTTGTCAAATGCTGCCCTACACATTGAGGGGTCATTATGGAACTTTTTAAGTAAGAGCCTAAGTAGGGTAGCATTTGCCGAATTACAGAACTCAAATGCAATTGAAATGAACTTTACGAGGCACTTCGAGATTCTCTGAAGGTATAGGTGTGGTCCAGTTCTGTGTCTAGAAATTGGGCGGAGCTAAGTTACTGTCATCATTTATTTTTTGTGGAGATTTCCATGGGGGCTCCTCTAAGTTGGCTCCTGTGCCCTTTCCCCGTGCCCCCATTTTTGAGACTTCCTTACTTACTCTGTTGGTATATTCCCGGTTCATCTTGTGTTTTCCCCACTCCAGCTGTGCAATCAACCATTTCTCCGAGAAGACTGTGTCTTTCTTTTTTTTTTTTTTAAGTAAGCTCCCTGCCCAATGTGGGGCTTGAACTCATGACCCAACTGAGCCAGCTAGAAGCCTCTGATTTCTTTTATTGAGAATGAGATGCGTATATTTTCAAGGGATTGTCTATGTGTGTATTTTGATGATCACATCGCATTGGTCACCACAATTAGGAAAACAGAGTATGGGTAGAAAAAAAGCAGGACATTTCAGAGTGGCTTCTTCGTTATTTAGTGCGAGCTAATAATGTATGTGGCAATTCATGGGTTTTTATCAGACATTCTTGGGATTGCAATAAGCCCAAACTTGTAAAATATATCCAGTTGTTGGATTATTTAAGGGACATTTTATAGAATATGAAGGAAAAGGACAGGTAAAGCCCATTGTCTTCTGGGAATTATGTTTACGGTTGACCAAGAGAAGGCTCCTGTTTTGCTTCTTTAAGGAAAATGGAACCAGTGTCATTGAGGGGGAAATGGATGCCCCAGAAAGAGGCCCTTTCTTAGGGCCTAGCTAGTGTAATTAAGTTCACTTTCCCCCTTCACATGGGGCTAAAGGAGCTTGTAGGTGTTAAAAAGTAAATTAATTAATTAATTTAAAAAAAAAATATATATATATAATACACACACACACACACACACATTTTATTCATGGAAAATGGGGTGTGACCAAAAGGAAAAAGTTGGATAGATTCTGAAAATTGCAGGCAGAAAGTTCATTCTACCTTATTGAGTCCAAACATTTCAGAGACCAGATTGTTGCGTAGCTGTTTTCTGAGCACCAGAAAGAAGAACTCGGCGAAGGCCAAGAACAGGTGATTCCAGATACATCTTACTTCCTTTCGTTCCTGGGGTACTTGGTGGTGGTAGAATAATGCCACGGAGGGGGTAACAGGGTTTCAGCATAGATTTTGAGAGCCTCTCGCTCACCACTAGTTTGTATAGGTTGGCACTAAAGGGCCTGGTCGAAACACTGAACTTACAGCTGGCTCTAGGCTCACTGCTGTGTTGGGAGAAAGCTTCCATTTTGGATGAGATTTTACTTCCTATCAGGGCCCTGATTGTAGGGCAAGACGCTGGGAGGGATTTTGCAAGGTAAATCCTAACAGATAAATACAGAGGTCTTTATTTAGGTTTGAAAAAATCAAGTACACAAATACTGTGTGGGGCAGGAGGGTTTAGCCACTGTATATGAGCAATCATTCTGGCTTTTGACTATTTTTTTTTTAATTGATTTATTTATTAGAGAGAGCACACTTGGGGGAAGGGATGCAGAGGGAGAGGGAGAGAGAGAATCTTAGGCTCCATGGCTCAGCATGGAGACCAACGCAGGGCTTGATCTCAAGACCTTGAGATTACGACCTGAGCCAAGATGAAACCAAGAGCCGGATGCTTATCTGACTGTGCCACCCCGGCGCCCCCGGCTTTTGACAGTCTTAATACTACCCCTCCCTCTTTGCAGCTTCAGAGATAGAGCATTCATATCAAGGAAGCTAATGCCCTTTGATTAGGCACCATATTCTAGTTAGTGGTTCCCAAAACTTGACTGTCCATCAGCGTCATCTGAAGGGCTTGGTAAAAGGCTGGTTTCTGGGCTGGACCCCAGTAGTTTCTGATTCAGTAGGTTTGGGATGGAACCTGATAATCTGCATTTCTTACAAGTCTGCCCTTTGAGAGCCCCCCTGATTTATCCTGTGTGGCAGTAAAATCCCCTAAAGCCCATTGATTTGTACAATAAAAGTTTACGTCTTGCACATGCAGTTTGCTGTGAGTTTGGGCCCTTCGCTGGGGCAGCGTCCTTCCCCTGATGACTCCGTGATCACGGTGGTTTCTTTCAGCCCCACCGTCTCCACACAGGTGTCACTGCAAGGGGTTGAGGGGGAAAGACTGGAGAACCCCATCTGGCCTTTACATACCCTTATTCTGGATGTGACACACAGTGTGTCATTGGCCAAAACGAGTTGCGTGACCAGGCCCAATTGTAGTGGACTGAGAAGTGTGGGCGCCTGTGTGCCCCGAAGCAGAGGGAAGGACCAGTAACATTTATCGCACCTGTACAGTGGCTGCTGGATGAACTGGTGTGCCCAGCGGCCTGCTGCACCTGCTTAAGATGGGTACTGACCTTGTTTCACTGAACGGAAGTAGAGTCAAGATGCAGAGAAGGAACTAGGAGATGAAATGAGAAGTGGGTGACTGATTTCCATGTCTGAAATTTACTGTTCCACAAGGGACAGAAAATGAAGAAAACAGAATGTTTTTGAGAAGGATTAATAAGTTATTTAGAAAATGTGACTCAGATAAGAATATATGATTCCAAATTTTGTTTACGGCCAGATTTTTCAGGTTCTTTGGAAGATTTGCTTTTAGGGTGAGGTGTTTGTGTCTGGTCAGATGTCTGTTAAAGGCATTTTAGAAGGTATTTTTCTATAAAGTCACTGGAGGTTTCTTCAAACAAGGTTGAAGGCTGCAAGCACTTATTTATATCCGCCTAGTTAGGTGGTCTAAGAAAAAGACCTCGCCTTCTCTGTTGACTTTTCTTATTGCCACGGTGTGCATGTTTTCTGATTACACTGTGGGACAGGCCAGGTTACTATACATCCCATTGGATAGTAAGCGTAAAATCCCAAATCAAGGGAGGTACAATAAAATTAATAACACGGAGTGGTAAGCAGATGTGTAAATGTCTTGAGTCCCAGTAACCAGACCAGTGGGCTTGCCTCTGAAAGTCTGTTAGGATTTAGGTGCTGGTGGGGCTGGAGTTGGAGCTGGTGGGGTCCCAGTGGAGGGGGTCTGACAGGACCAACTGTCCTGTGATCAGAACCCCGGAGATTAGACCCACCGGCAGATAACAGAAATTTCCAGTAGATCCCCACACAGCTGCCGGTGGGATCTTTTCGGAGTACAAGTGCATCTCTCCTGGGTGGACCCTCCCTGTGTGTTTAAGGTGGAATCCGAAGCCCTTCACCTCACGTGGGCCTTCTCCATACCCACTCCGCTGTGCCTTTCCTCGTGGTTCCAGCCATAGAGAGCTGCCCGTGGGCCCTCACGTCCACCGTTTCTTCCTCGCCTCATTGCCTGGTTAGCTCCCGTTCGGTTCAGCTAGTCGTGGCCAGCAGAAGTGCCCCGAGCCTGCTGCGCCCCCTCTGTATTCCTCCACGCACCTGTCACTACTGCGGTCATGACGCCTAACGTGGGAATCCTGTCTTTGTTTTTTCCGCCTTCAACACATTGTGAGCTCCTTGAGGGCAGGGAGATCCCGGTGAGTTAAAAGGAGGAGCCCGGTCAGTATTGTGAAATGAATGAAAGCGGGCCTTGCGTGGTGTGCTGGTTATTTAGGCTGTTGGGACCCTCCGTGTGGCCGATCACCCTCCCTCCGTTTTGCAACCACAGATCGCACCTTTAATTTTACCGTGCCACCCGGCAGATGCAAGCCTTTGGCCAGAATTCCTGGCCCGGTGTGGGCTCAGGAAACCGGTGCTGGGAGATCACTGAGACCACGGGCGCGACGGACACCAAGTTGTATCCTTGCACTTGAAGTTGAGCTCATTGGGAGCTCTTCTGAAAGTCAGCCCCCAGCAAGGGGCCAGGCAGTCACCGGTGAGAGCTGGGTGCTGCCCCCCACCACGGTGACTAAGATGTTGGCGGACATTCGGGCATTTGTGCTGCGTTGCCCGCGAGGCCTGTTCTCCTTTTGGAGTCTGAGGAGGACACTTCCTCCTCGGGCTTTTCCTGTTTATCTCTCGAGGCTCAGGAGGTAAAAGCTCTCTTGACGTTGGGCAGGTGCTGCCGGATGGGAGAAATAGGAGACTCCGGCCCGTCTGCTCTGGGTGACTGTTAGCGGGCCTTGCCGGCTTCAGAACATTGCTTACGAACAGCATCGCCTGCAGCCAGGGGCTTCATTGCCTCACTGCCACAGACGAGCAGTTTCCATTCTGTCTGCTTCCACCGCCCTAGACTGGTGTCCCCCACATCCCCTCTTGTTGCCTGTCAGAGCTCCGTCCCTTCCTGTGCCCACGGGGCTGGGGGAGGAGAGTAGTTTCTTCCATGACCTGAAGTTCCCAGATTTGCTCTGGGATCAGGTTTCTTCATCCAGTCAGTGCTGAACGTGGCCGTTGGCTTTAGAACATTGGTGCGGTATTTGGATCTGCTGAATTATGTGGGTAGACTTTTGTGTCCTTGTCCAGGATTGCAACGTGCATTTGTAATTCCTTTCGGAAAATACATCCCTAAATCCAAGTGGCAGGCCAGATTTCTAGATTTTAAGAATTTAGCATAGGATTCTATCTCTTAAGTTGATACTACCTCCAGGCCCAGAGCAACCGGAAAACAATTTTACGTACTGTTAAGTGGGGACGGCAAAGGAAAGAAAAGGCATTCTCGCCATTATTGACTTAGTAAGGAATCGTAAAATGGCACTAGAAGGTAAGTGAGAGCTCATGAATCCCCACTCAGTTCAGCATATAGACGGGAAGACTTCAGACCCAGAAGGGATTGCGGAACCATTTTCAGACTTTAACTTGTGCCAAGGGCTGGAACCCAGGAGCTCTTCCCTCCACCTCGAGGTCAGGGTGTGGGTCTCCAGGTCAGGAGCGAGAACAGACTCCTGTTGGGCAGAAGAGCCAGAGTCCCGGGCGAGACTGGAGCAAGGAGGAAGATTCTGCCTGATTCCGTGATTCATTAATTCAGCAAGCCCCGGGTGCGCTGCCCATGCAGCTGCACGTATGAATTTGGAAGGGCTGTCGGGGAAGGGAGAGAGCCTTTCAGTGGCTGCGTGACGGTTTGTCCTCACGCCGTGGCGCGGGGTGGCTTCCCAGGACGCTGCGGGGTCACGCGATCTCGGACCTGCAGCCTTAGCGTTGCTCGTGCCCAGCCGCGGGACCTTGTCAGTGCGCTTTAACGAGACAGCTGGAAAGATGAACGGATGACGCGGGCTGGAGCTAGGGAGAAAATCACCCGTGGTCGGTCGGTTTCAGTGTAGCTTTTTGATCTTTGTGCTGGCTTGTTTACTTTTTGAGCGTATTTACAGATGTCTTACAGATCATCTGATAAAAACCAGTGATTATCTTGAAGAGGAATGTCTAGTTTCTTTTGTCTTTTGGTTTGTGGAAATAAATCTCATAATCTCAGAAGGAGCCGACTTAAGTCTTCAGACACTGTATTTTAATATTTTTATTCTGTAGTAATATTTGTGCTCTTATAAAATAGTGATTGTAGGGGGAAAATCTTTCATGGTGACTTTTTTTTTAATGAAAAAGGGCAAAAAGATTGTATTAAAAATGTTATTAGAAGGGAAAAAAACATTCTATACATTCTTTCTTGTGGTCCCCTCTTAAGGACTGGGTTCTCTGAGAACAGAAACAATAGGGAAATAACGTGTCACCCATCTGTAGGCACGTGTGTGAGGAACAAAAGAGGCCGAGAAGATGGGACAGACCCTTTTAAGTAGAAGAAGGGGAGCGAAGCTAGACCAGACCCAGAGGAAGCTGGTAGCAAAGATTTTTTCATACTCATGTGGTCTTTGATTCCTGAATGTCTTAGAGTCGTGCAGCCCGCAGCACCCATCACTGCTGTTTTTCTCACTGTGAGTGGGAATGATAGGAAATAGTAGGGTTGCCCGTCGGAGGACCTTCAATGAAATGGGTGTAGGAGGATGGAGGCGAGTGAGTCTCCTGACAAGGAAGGGGCATGGGGTCTGTTTAGGATCTGTACACAGGACCCCCAAAGCTCCGCCGCGTGTCCCCAGCGGTCAGTGGAGGTAGATACAGAGGTCCCAGGCTGACACACATCTGTGGTGACCCCATGACACCCCAGCAGGCGTTTCGGAGTGTCAGCCTTTCGCTCAGCACCTTCCTTCCCCGCTGCCTGAGGGTCTGACGTGGCTCTGGGCACAGAGACTGTGGTGGGACATGTTTCTTTCCAGTCTGCTGTGGGTTTGGCCATCCATTATTCTGCCTCGGTCACAGCTCTGTGTCTTTTTCAGTTGTATGACGTCAGCAGCACACCAGATAGTCTTATAACCAGAAAGTTAGAAGACTGGTTTTGTTTGGTGTTGTTTTAAAGATGTATTTATTGAGAGAGTGTGCACAAGCCTGTGCGAGCTGGGGGAGGGGCAGAGGGAGAGTCTTCCGCAGGCCCCACGCCCAGCCTGACGCAGGGCTGGATCTCTCTACCCTGAGATCATGACCTGAGTCGACATCAAGAGTCCCACGCTTACCCGACTGAGCCACCCAGGCGCCCCTTGTTTGTTGTTTAAAGCAAACATAGCAACTAGCACATACTTGTCCTTGGGAACACCATTTCAGAGCTATGACCTCAGTGATCTAGACACACAACTGTGATCCTGGCGGGACTCAGGACACATTCTGAGCATGTCCTATGAAAAACAAACCCTTCTCCTTACTTTATAGTTACGGCTTGTTTTTTCCTGGATTGATTACCTACTCTGTTAAATAGATTTGGTTCTGACTTACTGAGACTTGGTTCTGTTTTCTAGAAAAGTGTGAGATCGTGGTCTAAATCAGGGTTCTCACACTATGGTTCACAGTCTGGCCACCCTATTTTCGTAAATAATTTGTTGAAACGCAGCCATACCCACTCATTTATGTATCACTGTGGCTGCTTTTGAACTGCAGGGCACAGTTGTGTAGTTGCAACAGACTTTATGGCCTGCAAAGCTTAAAATATTTACTGTCTGGCCCTTTGCAGAAAACGTCTGCCAACCTCTGGTCTAAATTTATACTCTGTGTTTAAATATTTCCCTAAAACCACTCCGTTCCAATTTGTAGAAACTTGGACGGTTCAGAACTCAGAGATTGTTTTTCTTGATGCTTTCAGACATATGTAGTCTGAGTTTCCTATGCTGTGCTCAGCTGACTACCCATTTATTTGTCTATTCTTGGATGTCGTGAGACCAGAAGATCTCACTTGTGTCCTAGATATTAAATTCTCAGGAAGGACTTTAGAGAGGGAAGAATGAAGGGGGGGTAAAGGAAGGGGGAATGAACCCACAAGAGACTGTGGACTCTGGGAAACAAACTGAGGGCTTCAGAGGGGAGGGGGATGGGGGAATGGGATAGGCCGGTGATGGGTATTAAGGAGGGCACGCATTGCATGGTGCACTGGGTGTTATATGCAAACAGTGAATCATGGAACACTACATCAAAAACTAATGATGTACTGTGAGGTGACTAACATAACATAATAAAAAATTTAAAAAGAAAAAAAAAGAGGACTTTAGAATTTACGACCCACAGTATTCCACACTTAGGGGAGGGCTACCTGCCTGTGTAAAAAACCACTCTTCTAGGAGAATGTGGGTGGCTTGGGTAAGCGGGTTTGCTTCTTACAACTTACCCTCTGTAACTGTAGGTGGTATTTGTGCGAATGGAAAGGGAGTGCCCAGTTTTGTCGGCACACACTGATGCTATCTGGATCTAAAATGGACAGGTGAAGACAGTGAAATCCCTATGAAGCATATTATATATAATATATATATCTCCTGGTGAAAAGTTTCAGGACCTCTCAGTGAAAATTATACCTTTATTCATTTAATACATTTAATAACACTAAGGATGTTACATATATCTTAAGTGAATTTCTTTTTTTAAAAGCAACTTTCTTGGGTTGTAACTCATATGTAATCTTAGTACATTTCTATTCTACAGAAAAGCTAGTTTATTTTATAGGAGACATAGTGGACTATAGATTTTTTTGACCTGCTCAGGTTATCAATCTATACTGTTTCTCTTTTTCAGTCTTTGGTTTGTCTGGGCACTTGCATATTATAGAAGTGATGCACTATTCTGAAACTATTTAGAACAGGCCATTCGTTCGTTCTTCGGGAATGTTTAACTTTTCATCTTGCTGCTTCTTCTGTGTGTACCTTTTTTTTTTTTTTAACTCTATAAATATTTACCAAGTTGCACAGCATTTGTTATGGCGGAAAACAAATGATATAATTCTTGCCCTGCAGATGCTTATAGTTGGGTATAAAAAGAAAGCATAAATATTTAAAACGCTGCAACTAGCCTGGGTCTTAGAGGAATCACAAGGAATACACAAGGATGTAATTAAAACTAAGGGAAAGGTGCTCCCAGTTCAGATTTCAGCTCAGGACTTGCTGAGGCTTCATGAATAGAGCGAGCGATAAAATACAGCAAGCACAGGCTTAAAAGAGGTCGGAGGAGGACAGAGTGAAATTAAAAATTAAAGTTGCATGTGGTATGTGGAAGAGAAGGTTTGGAGGCACCAGGAGGCAGGGATTTGAGCATCACTGTTTCTTGGGGAGTTGGCGGGGACTGGGAGATGCCAGGGAAGGCTTCACAGAAGAAATACTACCGAGTAGGTACTTGGAGGACGCACGGAAGGAATTCACCCAGTGTACGAGTGGAGCATGGGTGTGGTACAGACCAGCGTCACATCCTGAGGGACTGCCGGCAAGTCGTTCTGGAGTGTGACGTTCTGGAAGGGTGTGGCGGGAGGTTGGGGTTGGCAGGTAGGTAAGTCCAAAGACCTTAGCCCTTGAAGGTACAGAGAACAGGAGATGAATTTTCTGCAGGGAAGCGAAATACTGAAATGTGTGTTTCCAGTGGTGTGCTCAGTATCTGTGTGCGGTGAGTGAGGGAAGGAAAGGCTTGTGGCTGGACAGGTCAGGAAGGCCGCTGGGGGGCTGAGAGGCGAGCTGGCCGAAGGGTTCGAATGGGCCTCAAGGAAAGGGAAGGCTGTTTTTGAAGGGCAAGGGAAGAATGCACCATTGTCTTCGGAAGATGGGCCTTTGAGTGGCTTTGAATGCAACATTTATGAAATCCGAGGAGATGTAGTGAAAAACGGTGGGCGGAGGACGAGATTGTAGACAGTCTTGAAAGCCAGAAAATTTGGCCTTTGCCTCACTCCTGAGGAGAGATAGGCGATGAAAACCCCTTTGCATCCGCACGTGCATACCCTGCCCTCTCCTGTTACAAGGGTGACTGTGTCCCCGCGAGGCCCACCCCTCTGCCTGTGCGCTCCCTCCAGCCCCCTTCCTGAGCCACTGGAGGACCTCACAACCACACTCGTCCACTCTCCCCTGAATCTTCAGCTTTTCCTGGATCATTCTCAGAATCCTAAAGTTCGCCATGGTGCCTCTTACCCTGACTGAACAGCCTTCCTAACCCACTCGCCTACTCTCTGCTTTCCTTTACAGGGAACATCCCTGAGATTATTTTGTCTCCCTGTGCTCCCCCTGCCCCCCCTCCTGTGGAAGCCTTCCGGTCACTGTTCCGCAGAAACTGCCCGTCAAGTTCTGCAGGACCAGGGACTTGTGCCCAGGGGTCTCGGCCTTCTCAGTGGTGTCATTTGATCTGAAGCGGTTGATCTTGAAGTGCTTTCTTTGCTAGGCCTCTTGGTTCTCAAATCCTGCCTCACCGATAGCTCTTCTCGGTCTTTCTCCCCTTTCCAGCCTGTAAATGTTGATGTGCCCTTTATTCTCAGAAACTTCTCATCCAGGCCCATGACTTTAAATGCCACCCATAGTCAGCCGACTCACGGACTTCTGTCTGTGGCCTGGACTGCGCCCCCGAGTTCCGGACTTGAATCTCACCACTTAGTTAGCACCTCTACTTAGATCCCCCCCTGGGCTTCTTAAATTAATGTATCCAGAATGTAATTCTGGATTCCTCTCCTTCCCTAGGCCTGCTTCTGTCCTACTTTCCTGGTTAGTAACTGGTCACTGTTCTACCAAGTGCCCAGCCAAGGAATTTGGAGGGATACTTGACCCCTTTTTCTTTCTCCTTCATCACCCACATCCAGCCCATCCGGATATATACCAAATCCAGTCATTTGTCATCACCTTTACTTTCCAGGCCTACAGCACTGCTTCTTGTCCCCTGGATCGTTACAGCCAGCCTCCACATGGCTTCTTTGCTTCCACACTTGGCAGCCAGAGTGACCCATATAAAATACATTGATCGTATAAGTCCTCTGCTCAAACCCATTGGTGTCTTCCTATCACACTCACGGATGACCCATTGGTGTCTTCCAGGCATGCATCATGGAGGACATAGAGTCCCCACTGTCCACAAGGCCTGTGGTCTTGCTCTGACCTCCTCACCTGCCATTTTCTGCCTTTACTCCTCAGAAAACTGCAGAAAGGATATGACCGGGCCATTCACTAGGGAAGTAGAAGTGGCTCAGAAATGTATGGATAGATGTCCAGCATCCCTAGGTATTGAGGAAAAACAAAATGAAATGTAGTACAATATTTTACCTACCCATTTTGGTAGAGTTGAATGGTGATCTGTAAGACTTGGTAAATGAGCCCTGACTTAAACCGATGGGGTCTTTTTTGAGGACTGTTTGGCAAGAAGTGTGGAAGAGCCTTAACATTTTTCACAGCTTCTAAATTAGAAAGACTTTCAGAAATTCATACCACAGACATAATTGGTTGACTACAGAAATTTTTATCTGTAATTACTGAAGATTTGAAACAGCCTAACTCAATTAATGAGAGATAGTTAAATAAATTGTGGCCCATTTATACAGTAGAATACCGTGTTGTGTTAGAGCACAGAAAAAAAAAATCCGGTTACAAATTAAGATGTGTAACAGACTCATTCTTATAAACGCACATGAACGTGGATTCAGAAGAGAAACGGTAGGGATATACAGCTGGAAATTGACAGCAGTTACTGCAATCGGTGAGATTCGAAGCATTCTGTTCTCTCATTTATTTTGCAATAAGTGTTTGTTATTTTTATAATCAGGAACAGTAAGAGAAAGAAGATGAAGGCTGCATTACCCAGATGCACTGTATATACTTGACTTTGAAATGGAAGCTGCTGGGGGCTCCTGGGTGGCTCAGTCCATTAAGCATCTGCCTTCGGCTCAGGTCATGATTTCAGGGTCCTGGGATTGAGCCCTGCATCGGGCTCTCTGCTCAGTGGGGAGCCTGCTTCTCCCTCTCCCTCTGACCCTCCCCGCTGCTCGTGCTCTCTTTCTCAGATAAATAAATAAAATCTTTAAAAAGGAAAAACGAAATGGAAACCACTGGGCAGAAGTTCCTGCCGTATCCCAGTCCCTTCCTCACCGCCCTCCTGACCGTAATAAGCATTACACCTGTCCACGGAGGCGCCTTGTCTCCAGTCCCACAGGAAGACTTGTTCTTCCTTCTGTCTGAAGGCCCCCTCCTGTCTGAACTCTCCCTGCTCGCTGACTGCTCTCTCTCCTCTGTCCTCAATCGCTTTGTTTTTCCACGGGCTCTTAGCAGTACTTAGACATGCTCATGTCTGGCCCATCTTCCAAAAACAAGCGGTGGTTGCTCTGTTCCCAGCACGGTATCCAAGATGTGCTCCTCTGGGATTACTTTTTAGACCCTGCTCATATTTTTCCGGTAGATAATTAATTGTGTTTTCAGTTATTCTTTCCTTGATTTATTCACACAGTAAACATTAACTGAGTGTTTTCTGTGTGCTGAATGCCAAGGCGATAGAGATGAGTGATTTATGGCTTCTGTTTTCAAGGTGCTTACAGGGCACTGAAATGAAATAGAAATGAAAAACCAGAAACTCGTAGGGTTCCAGGTTATTCTTTGGAGGAAGAGGTACACTATATAAGTAGGTGTTTTGTCTTGTTCACTGAAAATCCTTTACCTTAACCCCACTAGTCATCAGAGAAGTGCACATTAAGCCCACAGCGGAGTCCTCCTGGGCATGTTGCAGGCTGGCCACAGGAGAGGGGCATCATCAGCTGCCGGAAGGCAGCAGAGCAGCTGGGGCGCTCCGCCGTTGGCGGAAATGCCAAGTACAGCCGTTCTGGGAAACAGGTGGATAGTTTCTTACTTATTTTACCCTGTGACTCCGTAATCTCATTCCTGGGGAGAAATAAGAGCATATGTTCACACCAACACCTGTACGTGCGTGTCCGTAGGGGCTTTTAATTCATAGCTGCCAGAAGCTGGGTACAACCTAGATGTCCCTCGCCTGGGAAGCGGAGCGCGGAGCAGAGCACGGGATTCTGCTCCACGGTGGAAGGGGACGGGCTGCCGGTGCACTCAGCAGCACGGATGAATTGCACGTGTGTTATGCCCATGGAAGAAGCCAGACTCCGGAGGCTACATGCTACACTATGCGGTTCCATTTACGTGACGAATGGAGGAGACAGAACGAGAGGATAGGAAGGAAGACAGATCCGTGAGTGCCCAGAGCTGGATGGAGGAGCTGTCAAGGGGCACGCAGGAATTTCAGGGCCGACGGAACTGCTCTGTGACTCCGCTGTATCTGTTTGTTGAAATTCATAGAACCATACATGAAAAAGAGTGAATTTTACATTTCGTAAGTTACACCTCAGTACACTTCACTTGAATATTTTTTTGAGGCAACAGAAGAAAATTTTTTTGATATGGACTCTCTCCACATTTTTTAGCAATCTAAACAATATGAAGGAATAAGGCGAGAAGCCTCATTCCTACCTTGCCGCCCACCAGCGCTTTTTCTTACGTATCTTGAAGTGTCTCGCTGCGAGTAACATCATAGATTCATACATGTTCTTCTTCTTTTTTTTTTTACTTTCCCATGCAGAACACAGCTGATGAGTATAATTCTCTGCCCTGGTCCCTTCTCCATGTAGTATATGTTATAGTTCTTTTCCTAGCAGTGCATCAAGGTCTTCCATTCTTTTCCATGGCTGCATGGCAAGCATGTTGCTAGGAGTGCATATAATTTATTTAACCAGTTCTCCCTTGATGGAGCCAGATTTTTTCCCCATCTTTTCCCCGTATACGCAGTGCCGCACCCAATAACCTTGTGTATACCGTCAGTTCTGCTCTAACGCATGTGTTGAAAACAGATTTGTTCTATGCAGTTGATCTCTCAGGGAATGGTTGGAGCCTGACCTGAATTCTGAGTTCGCACATGTGTGATCTCATCCCTGAGAAACACTAGGTGAGCACAGAGAATCGTGGAATGGGGTTGTGTAGGAAAACACAAAACACGTGCATGCACTCACCTCAGACTGCCCTCCGCACACCTGCTGTCACACCTCCCCTCTGACCCTCTGATCACAGGTAACCCTCCTTCCTCCAGTTCACAAAATCCCAGCAAGCCGCAACCTTCCCATGCCCGCCTCCCCAGGCATCCCGTGTAACACCACGCTGCCGTTCTCATTAAGTGTGTCACTGACAGGGTTTGAGTGTTAGGCCCCTAACTTCATTTTTGCTGGAAGCCCTGTGGTTTTTATTGTGTGATTTTGTGTAGTGCAGTGATTTGTGACCTGTGATCGATGTGTATCGTGTTACACAGAAGTGACCGTACCGTGGGGGGGGGGGTATCTGAAGGATAGATTTCCAAGTGAAATGTCCACAAGTTTAGTTCTGTCCTGTGGGATTAATGCTGTGATGGGATGAAGTTTGCCCAGGTGGTTGGGGTTTTCTGTTTTCATAGGAAGTGTTTATGATAGAGCTGGAGAGTGTGGGAGCATGGCTTGGGAATAATTCTGCACCCTGCCATCTTAAATCTGGAGGGGGGTCCTGGATGTGTGATGATAGTGGAGGAAGCTCTTCGCGTGTCGGTGGGAGGTGGATAACCTCGTGGAGGCAGGAATCTCAGGAAAAGGCCAAGTGCATGTCTGGCCAGAGGGATGTCTCCCTCTACTTCTTCAGAGTCACCTGAAACAGAAGAGGGCTTCAAGCTAAGACACGAGAAGGGACTAGTTACAGAATGGGAAGTGGCTGGTTGTGTGGGCCCGTGGCAATCCAGCCACATTCACCAAGTGCCATCCAGAAAGAAGGGCCTTCAGAGGCAGTTAAATCCCAGAGCTCAGACCTTGAGCCCAAGGCTGGGGCACGCAGAGCAAAGGCATTTGCTAAGAGGAGCTGATGCTTTTTTCCTAAAGAATGTGAAGGTAAAAATCAAAAATTGGAGCTTAGGGAGAACAGTTAGGAAATGTGCCCAAGTGTTTGTTTTATTTGGTTGTTAAAGTTTTCAAAAATTTTCAGACCCTCCCAGCTCTCCTCTCACTACTTCTTTAAAGAGTTCTATTGAAAAACAAAATAATTCATAATCGAGTAGGAAAACCTAACTATAAGAAGTCCACTAAAGGCCTTAGTTCCCTCAATATCAGCTTGCGCTACTGGAACCAGGAGGAAGAAAATGACTTTAACAGTCTTGAAAACCGAGTGACAATAGACTTTATGCCTTTCAATACAGTTTTGGTTTTTTTTTCCATTTTTGTTTGGTTGATAAAAATTGCTTTCTGTGTCATAAAGTGGCAGTAGGAACTATTCTAATACTGAAGATAGAAGTTAGGAAAATAGATAAAGCACCTTTGAGTAAGTCAGTATTTAAAATGTAACAAGGAAGTCATTTGTTTTCTTAGGTAATGGGAACACGGCAAGTCTGATCTGGAGACTGGTGTTGAAACCTGTGATTTTCTTGTCACCAGTGAGTTTGAAACCCTGCTCCATTGTTTGCGGATTGCATGGCTCATTTCTGCATTTTTTCATAAAGACATTGGAAAAGAAGAGTATCTCACACATTGTCAACTCTTTTTGAAAATAGTAATTACAGACTCAGATTCAGCCAAGCTGCTCTTCATTTAATTTATTACCTACTGAGGACTTCTTTGCTGATATTTCTCTGTTAAAATTTTGATTTGATATTCATATAATGACACCATAACAAATGGAATTTCAAACCCTTCATCTTAATGGAAAATCCAGTTTGCATTCCTTTGAGGCCTCTTGCCCTGTTGTATGGTTAGGAAGCTATGTCCGTTCTGTACATGTTTTATGGTTATTTGCTATAACTGTCTCGCTTTTAGAAAAATGTCTTGTGTTTTGACTCTCCCAGGATCTTAACATTGTCCATTTTATAGATACAAAATTCATTAGGAATTAGATATATATATATATATATATTTTTTAAGATTTTATTTATTTATGTGACAGAGAGACAGCCAGCGAGAGAGGGAGCACAGCAGGGGAGTGGGAGAGGAAGAAGCAGGCTCCCAGCGGAGCAGCCCGATGTGGGGCTCAATCCTGGAACGCCGGGATCACGCCCTGAGCCGAAGGCAGACGCTTAACGACTGCGCTACCCAGGCGCCCCAGGAATTAGATATTAATAGATATTTCAGTACCTTTTTTGAAACATAGGACTATTTATGACTGACTGTTCTTAAAGCTTTATTCTGGAGAAACCTCGTATTCGTTCTCTGGCTACGTAAATGCTAACCCAAGAGACTTAAGGATTGTCTATGTTACGTGATCAAGATTTTTACGAAGGAATACATGTGGGGAAAAGAGTGTGGCTCAGAGGCATTAGTTGGTTTTTCGCTTTGTTCCCCCATGTCCCCTCCCCCCGAGATTATTCTCATAATATCCCAGATCATATGCTTAGGAAAACGATAAAAGCAGTGGCATGACTTCCATCTTTAGCATGGGGAAGAAACGTCTTCCTTTGCCTCTGTCTCGGTTTTTGAACACTTGCGCACCGATGTGTTTTATTTAAAAGACAGTAGTTTCTACTCCTAAAATGAAACTTGATACATAACTTTATTATTATTTATAAAAGAATATTTATTGAGGATTTCTCTGTGTCCCAAGGACTGTGCTGACCCTTTCATTCCCCGCCCTTCCCCCAGCACCCTCTGAGGAAGGCACTGGGGTGATCCCCAGTTCTTAGCGTGGGGAGCGGATGTTGACGGAGAAACTTTCCCAGGATCACACGGTTTGATTTGTGAGCGATAGAGACGAGGCGCCAACCCATTTCTGGGTCTCCAGAGCCAAACTCAGCCACTTAAATAGATTTGCTTACCAGTTTGAATAAGGGCCGGTTTGTCAGGTGATTAGTATAAGAACATTGTTTAAAAATATTTATCATTTCTTTAATCACTTCGCCCACAATTGCTTGCTTATCTCTTATTGCCAAAAACAGTAATGTTATTTCACATGAGACCTTGTTTCTACTTCAGCCTTACTTTTAAGGGGGTTTAGCCAAATGTTGTTCCATTCACGAGGCCGACAGTTATTTCTTGATCTGATTTCCTTGTGAAACGGCATTGTTTGGTTCCAGGCTGCATATTGTACCCAAGGAATGTGTTTTAAGGTTAAGCCACTAATTTTGCTTCCAAGCTTCCACATGAGAACCTGTTAAATTCACCCAAGTGTGTCATAGCCAAAGTAGGGAACTTTTAACTTTGATTTTTCTATCTCCTGGCAGCTTTCTCTTGCTCTCTCACTGTCCCCCAGCCCCCGTGCCCACGAGCACGCCTGCGTGCTTAGACACGCGCACACAGCCTCCATAAAGTGGTTTCAAACTCTTGTGTTCTTGAAATAACTACATGGTATTGTTCAAAAGGCCTTTTGGAAAACTCTTCCCTTACGGTAGGAATAATTACTCAGCGGGGGGAAAGTCAAAATGTTTGAAATCAGCTAGAGATTTCATTTAAAATGGCACACCGGATAAGTTAACGTGCTTTCTGGATCTGTAGCAAATTAAGCATTGGTTTTATTCGGCATTTATTGAAGCATTATGTTTTCATATAGTGTCTGCTATGTGAAATGTTAAAAATAACATTTATATCTCTTCTGCAAGGAAAATTTAATGTTTTCAAATATCCGAGGGTTTGTGTTGAATCAACACCGTGTTTTGAGAAAAAATGTAATATTTTACTCTTATGATAACGTTTCTCCAGTTCTCTAGAAATTAATTAGCCCCTTCATGGTTACCCCAGCCCTGCCCTTCCTTTTTATTACATTTTAAGAAGAATCTTTTAGTGTTATCGTTGTATTGCTTAAACAGTATTGATTATTACAACTGAAACTATTAGGAAAGCATTCTTAATTTTTAAAGTGATTCTGGTTTTGTTCTCTTCAGTGACTCTCTCTCTCTTTTCTCCTAATAAAGCAAATGAAAAAACACCCTTGCCGCCAATGTGACAAATCTTTCAGCTCCTCACACAGCCTGTGCCGTCACAATCGGATCAAGCACAAAGGCATCAGGAAAGTTTATACCTGCTCGTAAGTCGTGATTTCTAATGTGGGAAGCACTGTGAAAAGGATACAGCGGGGACTTCTCTTGCGTTTTTCTTTTTTTTTTCTTTTTTTTTTTTTTAAAGATTTTATTTATTTATTCGACAGAGATAGAGACAGCCAGCGAGAGAGGGAACACAAGCAGGGGGAGTGGGAGGGGAAGAAGCAGGCTCATAGCGGAGGAGCCTGATGTGGGGCTCGATCCCATAACGCCGGGATCACGCCCTGAGCCGAAGGCAGACGCCCAACCGCTGTGCCACCCAGGCGCCCCTCTCCTGGGTTTTTCATATGTTGCCATTAACTTTCCATTTCTCTGCTGTAGTCTATAGATTTCAGTTTTTAGCCATCTTCTGTTATTTTGACATACAGTTTCTTAATTGGGTTGTAACACTTAGGAATAGTAAAATAAACAGGAGTGGCCTCTTCCCTACCCCGTGTACGTTCCTGGGTCTTCCCTGTTGACCAGAGGTACATATTCTGTGGAGAAGTGATTGATTGGCAGGTGCATGTTTGGTCACACTACGCCCAGGGAGTTGCCCGCATTCGTCGGCAGTTTGAGTGCCCGGATGTTTGGTTCAGAGCAGACCGCGTAGGGCCTGGTCATGGGTCAGTCCTTCCCTGATGCAGGGCAGCCTTTTCTCAGCACACACCCTAGGCTAAGCGACCAAATTCAAGGAATTGAGTGGGCAGGTACACTGAGTGGATGGTCGAGCCACTCGGGACGGCCACGAGCTCCTGCTTTGTTTTTGAGAACCAGAACTTGCTGTATCCTTAGTGGAAAAGCTTGATCACTCACTCCACCAGAGCATGCCTCAGGTGAATTGATAGAACACGGTTACTTACGGGAAGGCGCTTCTCGTAAAAGAGAGGACTAACAGACGCACAAGCCGTGTAGCCGGTGTGGCGTGATCAGAGCAGGGCACGGCGTATTGTGTGGCTCAGGACGCTTGTGAAGGTTGGCTGTAAGTTGGGCGGGGCTCCACTGTTCTCAGTTAGCGAGGGAAAGTTTCTCCAGTAGGGAAACTGGGACACAGACTCTCCTTCGGTGAAATTGAAGCCGGGGGTGATTTTGGTAAGATGAGAATACGGTGACCAAGGCCTGCATGTGTGAGACTGCGCTGGGAGGACCGGAGTATTTAGAAGGCAGCCCTGGCTGAGAGGAAGGTAGAAGGGGACTGTGGCATGGCTTTGTCCTTCCTCGGGTAGGTTTGTGTGTTTCTGTAGGGAGTCACTGCAAGGCAGCGAGATGCTCGGATTGTCCGGCTGATTTCCTGTATTCTTTGGGGTTCTGCTGGCTCCCGAGGCTGCCCCATAGCGGTCTCTAACATGAAATCATCAGGGTGTGCGGCCAGTCATTACAGAGTGTCCAGAAGCCTTCTGATTCTGCAGGAGACCCCGAGGTGCTGTTCACACTCGTTCTCTGTAGCGGTTCTCTTGATGTCTGACTTACAGCACCCATAGTCACCATGGCCATTAACTCTTTTTCCTTTTGTCCACTTCATTAAGAAAATGGTGAATTCATATCTTCTAAAGGAAAAACTGTTCATAATCTACAGGTTTGGGTCCCCCCCACTCACATAAGACGAAGTGAAGACTTAAAAGATTGACCTGTTTTGGTATCTGTTCAGTTTCCTATATTTTCATCTACTGAATGAACCCAGGACTTTGAGCCCTGTGATGCCATGTTTGTGCCTTGGCGAGGAACTTGGCAGGGCTAGACACCCTGTCTTCCCTTTGTTACGGCAGAGTGGACAGGAATAATTATCCACATGAAGGAATCAGGGAGGGACTTTTTTCATATTAAAGTACCTCTTACGACATAAATTCTGAGAGGACACTGAGTCATTGTAAAGAAAACTTTTGAAATTTGATATTCTCTATTTAAAAATTAAAACCCTCTAGAATTATAAATTAAGGAATACCTCAACCAAACCTAGACAAGAAATACTCCGTCTGAACCGAATCAGGCTGGTCCTATAAGGACACAAAAAAGCGACAGAAAGCCTTTTACAAAAACCGTAAAAAATTTTTCTCACCAATTGGAAACCGATACCTAGCGACATCGCTCTTTCATTTTGGACTATTGGTATTCACACGGCTCATCGGGACCCCACGGAGCATCCTGTTGGCTGGTGGAGGTCGTTCCGCGGTGAGCGGGCTCTTCAGCGTGGGCTCCTCTCCGGCAGACAGGTTACCTCCTTGTCTTTGCTCCACAGGCACTGCCCAGACTCCAGGCGCACCTTTACGAAACGGTTGATGCTGGAGAAACATATCCAGCTCATGCACGGTATTAAGGACCCTGACTTGAAAGAAATGACAGAAGCCGCCAATGAGGAGGAAACAGAAATAAAAGAAGATACCAAGGTCAAACATTGCAGATGTCCTCTTTACAGTGACGTTGTGTTCACTTGCTTTTTCCATTCATTCTCTTCCCTTTAAATGTTTCTAAAGCCAAGCCTATGCACGAAGGTATAAAATAATAGGTCATCTCCCTGCACGCCCATTCTGATCTTTCATCTTGCTCCTAAAAGGTACTAAGTTTCTTCTGTGTCTTTCCAGAAACAGCTCTAGGGATCTCCTTACATATATAATTACAGAATTTTGTGTGGACTCATGTAAACGGTGTCTTAGCCAGCAGGGATGTAGAAAGCTGGATTCTTTCTTGTTGGCAGTATATTGGTGGTGAAAGGTACCCAATAAAAATGAAGAGATTCTTCTTAGGTTCACTTTGTAATAGTAAAAGATAAAATCACAAATCTCTGCCTTGTCCCCCGGTCAGTGGATCGTGAACTTGAATCAGACAACACTATATATATTAACCTGTGGACCAGGCATGTGTGTGCTGAGTGCTATTCGAGGAGGGAGCAGTAGGGCAGACATTTAGGGGGATTCTGCTGTCTTTGGCACTGGGCTGCGTCCGGAATGTCCCTGGGTAACAGCCTGTGTGTGTGTTCAAGGAGTTAATCATTGAGTAAAGCCTAGTCAGAATACAAGTCAGACAGGAGTCGCATTAAAGTGTAATCTTTTCCCCACAAGTGATGGGGTTGGCGGGGGGGTTGGGACGGAATTAAAGAATCTTTGTGTAGGGGCAGGTTCAGGTCAGGGCTGTGTGTGAGTGCTGTCCTGTCAACAGGGCAGAAAAGACAGGTCACCGAGCAGGGAGGAAGGAGTGTCCCCCTGTCTTGGACTTTTGGGGAGCTGGAAGCATGAGGGGATTGAATGGAGGTCAGATTTAGAAAGCCACAAAGGAAGGAGAAAAGCATGGCCTGCGGGTGAGCCCTGGGACAAAGAGCAGTGAGCGTGCAGGGAAGCTCAGGAACTAGACCAGCCGGACCCTCCAGCCGCTTTGCGTGCCAGTCCCAGAAAAGGCAAAGCCCCGACATTTCTCGGCCTGCCCCCTGCCTCCCGTCTGCACCACCTGCTCGCCCTGATGCAGCCCCACTGACCTCCCTTCTGGCTCCCAGAGCCTGGATCCCAACCCTCCCCGCAACAGGCCTCTGTTCAAGTGTCACGGTCACCGAGGCCATCCCTGACTGTGCTCTGCAGCCTCACCCCCCCACCCCCACCCCTGGTTCCCATCCCCATTCGGTGCCTTGCTTTGTTCTCCTGGGGCCTGACGCTTGCTCCATCGCCTGGCTTGTGGTTTTCTGTCCCGCTGTGTTGGAACCTGCATTTTGGGGAGGCAGGGACTGGTTTGTCCGCGGCGGGGCCCAGTGGCTGCCTGGTAACATAGGAGCTCGGTTCCCATGTGCGGAGCGGATGAAAGGTGGGAGCCCCGGGGGAGCAGGGGGGGGCAGACACGAAGCTGTAGGAAACCCCGAATCCCAGAGCCCTCGCTGCCCTCGCAGCTGTAAGGCCCGGGGAGAACGGGTCATTTATGACCCGCGGGGCAGACCGATTTTCACTTGTGTCGTCCGCTTCGTTTGTTTTCTCTCGAAGGTTCCCAGCCCCAAGCGGAAGTTGGAAGAACCAGTTTTAGAGTTCCGACCTCCCAGAGGGGCAATTACCCAACCACTGAAAAAGCTAAAGATAAATGTCTTCAAGGTTCACAAGTGTGCCGTGTGCGGCTTCACCACCGAAAACCTGCTGCAGTTCCACGAACACATCCCTCAGCACAAGTCGGACGGCTCCTCCTACCAGTGCCGGGAGTGCGGCCTGTGCTACACGTCGCACGTGTCCCTGTCCAGGCACCTCTTCATCGTGCACAAGCTGAAGGAGCCCCAGCCCGTGTCCAAGCAGAACGGCGCCGGGGAAGAGAACCAGCAGGAGAACAAGCCGAGCCCCGAGGACGAGTCGCCCGACGGCGCGGTGTCCGATCGGAAGTGCAAAGTGTGCGCAAAAACGTTCGAAACGGAAGCTGCCTTAAACGCTCACATGCGGACACACGGCATGGCCTTCATTAAATCCAAAAGAGTGAGTTCAGCCGAGAAATAGCCACGGCCCTTCCGTAAGGAGAATCCCTGTCCACATTGGAAGAAAAGAGACATTTTTGTTACAAAAAGTTTGCAGTATAATAGAGTTAACAGTACTGTCTAGGCTGTTGCAATATATTCCCTTTGAGTGTACCTTCTTCACCTCGTCGTGTAGACCCTCGATAAGTATTACAACAGTATTTGAGTTTAAAAGAGTTTGTATATATTTAAATGAATAACTTTTTATACTCTTTGTTACATGTTTGTATCAGTATTTAGTGGAAAATGTTTTGAGGTTTTTGGTTTTTTTCCCTTTTTTTTTTTTAGTTTTTTGGTGTTTTGTTTTTCTTTTTCTTCTTCTTTTTTTTTTTCCCCAGGTTAGAATTTTTCTTTTTGTACTATTTCTTTAAAAACAGAGTTCTTAGTAACAGGGGCAGTTGCTGAATTCAAATAAACCATTTTGTATGTTACCGATTTGAATGGGTTAACTAATTCCAGGCTAAGATAATGCCTTTTTTAGTGTTTTTAATTTTTAGAATTCACTACATAAATTGTAGGTATCGTGGGTCTCAAAAACACTAGGGACTTTTAAGTGTCTTAGCACTACCCTCAACGTGCCTGCTCTAAGTCGGTGAGTGCACCTGTGTCAGGTCACTGCACCCCCGGCGCGTGGCGTTTTCGTTCAGGCCACGCCAGACCGTGTCGAAACCAGCCCCACAGGTAGCTTCTTTCCCAGCGGTGGATTAAACACCTCGGCCAGAACTCCAGGAAGGAGCGTGCATTTCCTTAATTCCATTGTAGAACGGGGAAGGAAAGGTATTCTAAAGGGAAAACCCAGAGGCCAGTGGTCTTCTGGACGGATTTTGCAAGGCTGGCTGGAAGAGCACAAGGAGGTCAAGTCACAAAAGGGCTGGACTACCGTAAGTCACACATCTGTAGTTAGACCAATAGATTTCTATAGTCGAGGTTTTCGTCAAGTAACTTATTAACTCTTACAAAGACACAACTAAAAATACCAAGTCTTTGGCTCTTGACAGGAAGAAAAAAAAAAAAATCACAGTTGACTTAACCCTTTGCTGTCTAAAGAGTTGGCGTTTCCTGTTCTGGGTGCTACTGCCAAACGTTCTGGTACTTGGAGTTGGGATGCACAACTTCCACCACCGACCTATCAATGCAGCAAGTGCGTGTCGCGATTGGCCGGGCGGTCACGCACGGAGCCACCAGGCTTTAGTTCGGTCGTTTCAATGAGTATCTTCAATATCAGTAGTTCTGCTGCTTCTTCGAAGCACAGCAGGGCTACTCCTCTGTCCCTTCCGTTTATAGTGCTCTGGGAGAGTTCTATTTTTCAGTTTTTGGTTTTTTTTGTGTTTTCTTTTGCATTTTATATCTTGTATTTATCCCTAAAGATGTTTTGTACTTTTTTTTTTTTTTTTAAGAAAAGAAGTTCATTTGTGTATATATAGATACTTGCATGATATACTGTAGTCAACGTTCGGTTCCTCAAAAGGTCTTGCTGCTGTCAGGTGTTACGCACTCCATCCATCATAACTGTATTAAACACATTTCATATGTAAATAAACGTGGGACATTGGCCCTTGTGCTTCTGTGAGAGAGTTATTGATGGTGGGTCTCTGACATCTTCATGAAGTTGAGGAAATGATTAATGGCAGGGACAGGCTACAGGATATTGCAGAATTCTCCACCACCACCACCCCCCAACCCCCGGAAGAATGGCGTATTCGTTCTCATTAGCAATCAGCTCTTTTGTCCCTTTCTCGTCGACTCCATCAATTCATGGGTATGATGCAAGGGCGTGATTAAGTATTCCTACACTTGAAATTCAATTGCTGTTTCTTGTTATATTTATACTTGTATTGCTCTAAGTTGTATTCATAGCACTTTCATGTGTTTCTGCATTTGAACCTTGCAATAAACCTGTGTGGTGGGCTGCACGGGTCTTAATAGTCTAGTTTTACACTTGAGGAAGCTGAGCTCAGATTCAGTTCTTTGCCTAAGCCCTCACAGCGGGTAAGTGGCTTTGCGTATTAGAACCCACATATTCTTGCTCTAAATCTTAGTGCTCGCTCTATGTGTTTATGTACATATTGACAAATAATCCATTTATTCAACAAATAAAAAGTATGTGCAAAACACGATACTAGAATTTTTGTTTGTGGCACAGTGGCTTTTATCAGATAGAGTGGAAGTCTCTCTACTCTTAAATACCCAGAAATGCTTGCCGATATAAAGTTAGCTTCATAAATGCCCAGTCGAGCATCCAAGAAAGTTTCAAAGAATGCCTTGAGATCCAAAATGAAGAAGAAATTGAAATCCAGAGTAGAAAAACAGCACACAAAGGTGCAGCTCTGGGAGGGAACCCAGATGGTTCAACTGAAGAAAGAATTGGTGAACTGGAAGACAGGTCATGAGGAAATTACCTGGAATACAGCGTAGAGGTAAGGAGATGGAATCTATGGAAGAGATTAGAAATCAAGAAGGACAAAATAACAGGATTTGTAGCCGTTCTGGGAAGAGGGAACAGAATGAGGAAGAAGCTGTGTGGAAAATTATTAGCCATTAACGAAAGATGTGACTACTTGGGTTAACGCGGTGCATGCTGAGCGGAAATTCACTGTGGGAACTTGGGAGTTCTCCCCGTTCTTCATTAGCGGTGGATCGGAATGGAATTGTGGATGTGAGGATTTGAGAAACAGGATATTCAGACCAAAGGCAGAAACTGGGACATGCTCCATGAATTCTTAAGAAGCCCATTTCCTCTGTTGGGTGAGCTGAGGCTTAACAGTGTAGGCTCAGGCCAACATGTAAAAAGCCTTGAATGATGGACTAGGGTTTGTACTCTGATAGAGGTGAGTTGTTTGGACAGGGGAGTGATGGAACCGGACTAGTCAGTGGCAATATTTAGGATGGAAGGTCGGGGAGTGTATCAGGATAGGTTAGATTATGCTGTGGTTACAACCCTAACTCTTAATGTCTTAAAACAGCAAGGCTTACTTCTCGGTCACATTTGATGTTCATTGTCGGTTGACCAGAGACATAGCACCAAATCCCCTTGTTACCCTTATTCCCACTGTCACAGAAATTGCTGGTTCCTCTGGCAGAGGGTAAGTGCAATTAAAATGCTCTGGGCCCCAAGTGACGGGTGTCATTCTTCACAGTTCATTGGCCAAAACCAGTCATGTGACGCTGCTTCCTCACCTGGAGGTTGGAAGTACAGTCCTACAATGTGCCCAGAAGACGGAAGTCTGCACATACATTGAACAGCATAAATGGCCATCACGGTAATAATGCTGACAGTGGTGAAGGCGCCGTGCTAGCCCAGCCACGGTCATGAGGTGCACTTAACCCAAGGTGCTGAGAGTAGGTAGGCCCGGAAAGAAGTCATGGCTGTAGGTGGCATTTCAGAAGCAGGACCAAGAGGATTCCGTGCTGTGGGACACAGAGAAAAAGGGAAATCTGACTTCTTAAGGTAATTTCTTAGATTTTCTTCCAAGGTTTAGATGATTTAAATAGAAATAGGAAAGTTAAAATTATAACTAGTTGTGGGGAAGTTTGCACTTTAGACATACAAGATAGATTTTTGCTGGAGGATGTGATCGGATGATTTTATTTTATCAATCACTGAGTAACAGTAATGCATAAAGAAGAACGCTGACAAGGGGATGAAGACCAAGAAAATGAGAAAAAGGAAGATGTCGGCTTAGACTACATGGCGTAGACCGCTGCATCCTCCCAAACACATTTTCTGCCAATTTTTGTCTCCTACTCCAGTAAGTACGCCAGAGAACAACTGTTCCTTCTTGAGGCTCTGGTGGGCACTTCTCCAGGTCAGTGGGCTTGTGAGTTCTGTCCCAGGATCTTTGGCTAACAGGGAAATTGACTGCAGGAATCTTTGGCCAAGATTAATATATTATTTCATGTTAATGGATTCATCATCCTGTGAGCACTGTTTTTTTTTTTTTTCTTTTAATGCCTAAGTGGAAGGGGGCAAAAAGGAAAATGTGTTTGAAGAATTGTGTAAACTATGATTTAATGGAACCATTCATCTATCCCAAAGAATGGTCTGAGAATAACGAGGGATGTGCTAAATGTGGAAAGCTGCATGTGACATTTATAAATGTTACACAAAAACCCAGTCACTTGGGAATCGTATGCTGGAAGGGTCCTCTATTGGAGCTCTTCAGTCTAAGTGTACATTTTCTACATAAGGAACCTAGATTTTGTTACCTTAAAAACTTGGCTCCTACTTTATACCATTCATTCCTTGCTTACATGGACCGTTGACTCTTCTTGTTTACTTGAGTCTCTTCTTGCAGTTATGAACCTCGTATCCCTCAAGAGCTCATTGTAAACTTTTGGGATAGGACAGTGGGAACTTAGGTCTCTGCAAAGAGCCTCTCTTTCTGCTGCCAGGAGCTTCTAGACTAGCCAGTTGTAATTCTGTTGTCACTGTTGAACCTCTTTTTTTTTTTTTTTTTTTTTTAAGAATTTATTTACTTATTTGACCCGAGGAACAAGGGGAGAGGGAGAAGCAGGCTCCCCGCTGAGCAGGGAGTCTGACGCTGGACTCGATCCCAGGACCCTGGGATCATGACCTGAGCCGAAGGCAGATGCTTAACCAACTGAGCCACCCAGGCGCCCCTCTTATTTTTTCTTTTTTAAGATTTTATTATTTATTTGAAAGAGATCGAGCACGAGTCGGGGGGGGGGTAGGGGCAGAGGGAGAGGAAGAAGCAGACTCCCAGCTGAGCAGGGAGCCGGATGCGCATCCCAGGACACTGAGACCATGACCCAAGATGAAGCCAGATGCTTAACCAGCTGAGCCACCCAGGTGCCCCCCAATTCTCTTATTTTGAAGTAGCCCAGCCTTGGTCCATGTGATTTAGCTGTGAGGCTCAATCTGAAACTTGTTTACTGTCAGTCTTCCCTATGAAACAGAACATTTTCTTTTCACCTCTATTTTCCCCTTCTGTCCGGATAGATTTTGATGAACACTTACCCAGACTCAACGCATTGGATGATAAAACTTCCATCATTTTGGACTGTTTTTTTTTTTTTTTTTCCTGGGAGTTTGCTCATTTATATTCACTGCCTTCCTTGGAAAGGTAGATCTGGGAGTGCCTGGCATTAGACCCTTTGTGAATTAGGGTCCTAGCAGGACACAACCAGCACACTAAGAAAGGTTTCGCTCCAAAGTAATTCAGGAAGGGACTGTTACAGAAGTGAGGGCCAGAACAAGTGATGGCGAGGCACCCAGAGACTTAGTGATGGCGGAGAGCCCTTAAGCGCACTGAGTCCTGCTGAGCGGGGTGGGGGGCGTGGTCTAGAGCCGTGGACCAGGGCTTCGACCAGAGCCGTGGCCCAGCCAGGAGAGTGTAGGATAGAAATGATAGGGAAGCTGTCTCCATACACTCAGGTCTCCTGCCCTCACCTCCTACTGGTCAAAGCCAAATAAAAGCAAGAGGGTAAGAAAGCCGCAGTAGTCTCTCATGTCAGTATGCTGGGCACAGAGCAGGACAGAGCAGGGTGCGTGAGGTATCTGGGCTACGGAGACATAATGATCACAGACACCTGGCACAGGCTTTTGGAAGCGCCTGTTGTATACTTGTTTAATTGTCCACATGCATTTTATCCCCTATAGGCTGGCTGTTGGCTGCCGCAGGGTACTTTGGATTCCACATTTACTTTTTCTTTCTAATTACTTTTCCAGGTTTATCCTGGAATTATACCCTTTCCTTAGTGGTTATTTTTACCTAAGGAAACAGAAGAGCGTTTCCCAGAAAATATTCTTCGCTGGTTTCCAAATTCAATTTGCAAGGTTAGTTCTGACTCAAAACAGCAGTATTTATAATGTCTCACAGTATTTAAAGGAACTGATTATTCAATTTGCTTTGCTATTTTATCGCAAGCTGCTTACCCCGGAGCTTTTCTTATAGTTATAATTGTAAATTACACTACCGTGGCAGTTCTGTTTCTAAAACAGTCCGTTGCAAAACTATGTATTTATCTAGGGAAGCGCTATAATTACAGTCCACTATCACACCTCTAACTCAGTTCCAGAAAGGGTGGGTCCAGTCCAAGGATAATTTTCTGACCCTCAGGTCAAGTTTAATTGGATCGGTTATTTCTGGAGAATAAACTTTTTTTTTTTTTTTTTAAGAACAAGGAAACCCTGCATCTGCTGATTGGAAAGGATGGTGTGGTGTTGACAAGAGTCAGGAGAAAGCAGAGCTGCATGTGTCAAAGGGATGACCCTGTCTTGGAAAGGGTAGAAGATGTGTCTCTACTAAGTAGATAAATGGACATTTATCCTTGGTTTTCTCAGTTCTGCATCTGATCACTTTCCAGGGGTAGGGAGTCTGCCATGGCTTGAGTCTCAGCAAGAGATGGGTCTTGCCTCCTACTCCGGAAACCAGAAGGTCACTGTCTCTGACCCCCAGCAGCCGAACCTGAGCATGGGATGGCCGCCACTTGGCCAAAACGGTGCTCCTGCTTTGCCTCTCAAGCAAAAGACACAAACAAGCAGGGACGTTTTGAATTTACTCATTCTGGTGGCGTGGTGGCAATGGCATTCCTCAGCTCCTCTCTTCACCGGGGAATCGGTCTGCCTTCAAGGAACCACTGAACCGTGTGGGATCCGGGCAGCGCCCGTCTCAGGGCGGGACATTTCAAAGCTTAGACTCTCGCTTCCCTCTAAGACACCATCGAAGTGGCATGACAATATCAGTTATTTTAGAAGAGACTTAACCAAGGTAAACAGAAGTGTGTGCCTGTCAATAGCCATGTAGACCCCAGCAGACCTTCCGTCCCCACATCCTGTCCCCTCACCAGCCTCACGTCCTGCCTCTTCTCCCTCGCCCCCCAGTTGTTCCTGTCACACCCTGTTCCCATTCCCTTCACGGGGCTGGCACTGGCTGTCTCCTCTGCCAGGAATGTCCTTCCCTCAGTTACTATTTCCGCCTGGGCCTTCTCCTTTCTTTCCCGTGGCTTCAGCAGTCCCCTTCTCAGCCTTTCCAGGTCACGCAGCTTACGACGTGCCCACCCTGCCCAACAGCACACAGCCATTCGCCTCTCTCTACTTCTTTCCCCTGCAGTCGATTTTCCTCCTGGCATTTACACGCTTGTTTGTCAACTGTCGTCCTCTGGGTACGTGCTGAGCTGCTGTGGGAGCTCTGCCGGTTTTGAAGTCCACGCTTGCCATTCCCTCGGGACAGAAGAGGCGTCCATTCTGCAGCCTGAGAGCGGCACGTTCCAGTTCTCTTTTCCCCACCAGGCTGATCCTTACTCTTGTCGGCAAAGACAAATCCTTGTTCCCTCCAAGCCAGGGCCGGCTGAAGAGCCGCTGACTGCGCCCTCCTGGAGAGCTAGTTACTTGAAGAAAATGACTGTGGCATTAAGAACAACATCCGCTGATTGCTGCTGCCTCGGGAGACGAGAAAGCCCTGCTTTCAGGAAGGGAACGCGTTATTTACTTTCATGTCCTATTTTTACGCCCAGCACATTGCATTGCATGAGACAGGTGCCGGCAATGTCTTCGTAAAGCAACCAAGTCTCCTTGAACCTCGATCCGTCATGATTTTATTTTTCAGGGATTGGGACAAGCATTAGAAGGGTCCCGAATGATTAATTACCCCAAACTAAGATTCTCTGTTTCCTTCTTCCATAGGTGGTATTTTAAAATCATTTTAGATGGTTTTTATTACTAATGATTCAAGCATGGCTCTGTGTTCTGCTCTTTAGGTTTTTTCCGCCAGTTGACAAAAGATGGAGTACTTAACACTGAATTCTAAGAGCTGTACCATTCCCACTTTCAGTGACTATAGACTATTGACAACAGAGTTGGAAATCAATTCAGGTGTCAGAGGTTTTTCTGTTTAGTGATTTTTTTTTTTTAAGAATAAAAAAAATGTTTAATCTCTACACCCAACATGGGGCTTGAACCTATAGCCCCAAGATCAAGCGTCACAAGTTCCACCGACTGAGCCAGTCCTGTTTAGTCACTCCTAAATATTCGGATTACCTAAACCTCTCGTGTTGGGAAGCCACCCCACCCCACCCTTTCTTTTTTTTTTTTAATGTAGGAAGGTAATTAAGCCCAGGAGAGACATTTGGAGCTGAGAGCTCTAAACCAACTCCTATTTGTTTAGGACTTAAGAGCTCTCGTTTAATCTTAGGAAACAACTTCGCGAGGCAGGATGATTTTATGATTTCACAGATGGGGAGACTGAAGTAGTCAACCACTTAACCCTTGTTTCTGGTGATCAGTTAGGTCCCCTTTTTAGTGGAAGTTTCTGCTTTCTCCAGGTAGCTCCAGGTTGGATGTTATCTTTCATTTTTTTGTACTGAACTTTCCACTTCTGCTTCAGTTTACGAACAACTCTGGAGGCGTGTGGTGACAAACTAATGCGTTCATGACAGAAAATAATTTTGAAGGAAGACTCAGAGGGTTTCAAGGCCAGAGAAGACCTTCAAGTTCGTTTGTATAAGGACCATTTGATGTGGGATTTCTTTTTTTTTTAAAAAGATTTTATTTATTTATTCGACAGAGAGAGAGACAGCCAGCGAGAGAGGGAACACAAGCAGGGGGAGTGGGAGAGGAAGAAGCAGGCTCCCAGCAGAGTAGCCTGATGTGGGGCTCGATCCCATAACGCCGGGATCACGCCCTGAGCCGAAGGCAGACGCTTAACCACTGTGCCACCCAGGTGCCCCTGATGCTGGATCTCTTGTCTAACACCCTGATCCAGCGTTCATCCAATACCTGAGCACTGCTATAACCTTTGAAAGAGCCCAGTTCGTCTTTGGGTAGGTTTGGCTTCTGGAAAGTTCTTTGTTATTGTTCTAGGACTTTCCCTTTGTAACTTGGATCTAATGATCTATTTTTTCAAGGAACTACTCAGCCTGTGTGCCTGAATCTTTTTTTTTCTTTAGTCCAATAACAATGACAGTAATAGTAAGTGGCCACAATAGTTATTGTTAATTAAGGGTCCACGTTAGGTCAGCCACTGTGACGTCCCCTGGTGTATATGTTATCTGGGTGTCTGGTGTATATATTATCATCTGCCAGGTGTGCAGGGCTATTTAGAATATAAACATAGTAGCTAATACGTCTCAGGGATTTATGATAGGCCAGATGTTCTCCTAGTAACTTTAAATGTATTCACTTAAATCTCAAAATAACTCTAAGAGGTTGAGATTATTGTTATCCTAATTTTCCAGATCAAGTAAATGGAGTAGAGAGACTGCCGTAGGTTCCACAGTTCAGTGTCAACTTTGCTCTTAGCTATGACGTAAATTGACTCTAAAAAAGCACAGGGGGATGAAAAGGGCACGGTGCCCGCCTTCATAGAGTTTCCAGGCTGCAGGAAAGGGGGACAGTCTTGGGGCACCTGGTGGCGCAGTCGTTAAGCGTCTGCCTTCAGCTCAGGGCGTGATCCCAGCGTTCTGGGATCGAGCCCCACATTCAGGCTCCTCTGCTAGGAGCCTGCTTCTTCCTCTCCCACTCCCCCTGCTGTGTTCTCTCTCTCACTGGCTATCTCTGTCAAATAAATAAATAAAATCTTTAAAAAATAAAAATAAAAAAAAAAGAAGTAGACAGTCTTCAGGGTGCGGAGGTAAAGAGAGTCTATAAAGGCAATGAGGGAGCACAGAGAACAGGCGCGTCTCCTTGCCTACGGAGAAGCCCAGGAGGACTTCCTGGAAGAGCCAACATCTTCTAGAAGCAGGAAGATAATGTCCAGGAGAAGGTGGGCTCAGAGAAGGGCCCTGGGGACAGAAGGCCCAGCATGAGCAAAGGAACAGAGGTGAGAGACAGTGGAGTGTTTGCGAGGGAGGGTGCTCTGGTCTGAATGTTTGTGTCGACCCCCAAACCCATATGTGGAAATCCTAAGCCCCAAAGATGATGGTATTTGGGAGTGGGGCTTTGTGGCAGTGATTAGGTCCTGAGGGGAGAGGCTTTGAGGATGGAATTTGTGTCTTTAGAGAAGAGACCCCAGAAAGGTCCCTCGCTGCCTCCACCCTGGGAGGGCACAGGGAGAAGGCACCGGTAAGGCTCTGGAAGGGGGCCTTCACCGTAATGTGAGCCTTGAGCCTGGAGAACCGTGAGAAATGAATTTTTGTTCAAAACACCCGGTCTGGGGCGTTTTGTTATAGCAGTCCCAACAGACTCAGACCGAGGGTAGAGGTCTGGGATGCTGGAGGCTGCCGTCCAGCCCGCGAGCAGGACGCATACCCGAGTCCCGGCCGCCCACAGGTGTGGGTGTGTTCCGGCTGCGTAAACAAGGTTTGCACCACGTTTGAAATGTAGTTAGGGAGGTTACTATTTCAAGAAAGCCTTTCTGGAAGGAGAATATTTACACCGCGAGGAATCCAGAGCCACACATTTGATGTTTTCTTAAAGTAGATGAACACCGTTACCATGGGCTTTTGTCAGCATCGTTTCCTTCCCAGCCTGTGTGTCTCAGCCCCCACGTGAGGATGCAGGAGCTCGCTTGTCCTGCTGCGGAGCTGGCCCTCTCCGTGGGGGAGGTCATGACTCCCACGCCTCCATCGCGTTCAGGTCCGGCGGACACATTCACAGAGGCGTAAGATAGCCAGGCGATCGCGAAGAAGCCCTTCGTTGCTTACGATCTATCTGAATGTTTCATAGGTCGGATTCATAATCATTCTTGGAAAAAAGCAAATATTGCCCCTTAACATCCTCCGTCTATCTTTTAAACCCAGAGATGTCCACAAGACCATCTAGCTGGGGAAAATCCGGCCTCTCCGTGGTAGGCGGCAATGTTAATCTGCGTAGCTAAAGGAAGCCAGGTGGTCAGCGGCCCCCACATCCACAGCGCGAGTTTAATGAACAATAACAAGTTGTGTATAAATCGGTTTCCATGGTTTGTTCATCTCAGCTGCTTTGCAGGTGGCTGAGGACTCACAGCTTATCTCTGCGTGTTAAGGACTGAGGCATGTCCCATTCCCCCCGCCCAGCACATTAGAGACGAGTGTTTCGTAAATATAAGGCTCTTTGTCTAAGAGGGGAATTTTACCCTGACAGGTTAAGGGACAACGATGGTCCTGACTTTATTATTTTGTCTTCTGTCTTTTCTGTTTCAATTACCTTTTGTGTTTCCCGCAGGAAACATTTCTCTCAAATGCATGCAAGACACTGATGAGTTCCTTTCTGATCTGAATTCAGTGGAGGCCAAAGAATACGCTCTAAGAAGTAAGTAGGTTTTGCTGTCCTGCTGGATGGTGAACAGAGGGCAATCTGAACTTTGTGCTGGGAGGATTCTAGAAAAACCCTTGATAATTAAAAACACAGAACCAAAGAGGGAAGGCGAGGTGCGCCTCAATTTACAGATTGCTCCAGGAATCATGGAGGGAGGAGGAATTTTTATTGCACAAGGGCAAGAGAGGAAGTGGTATTTAATTTTAGCCAGAAGGAATCTCATGAGGACCAACCTCTTAAATAAGACCAGAACTGTTTATAAATTGTAAGATGTTGTTACTATTATCGAAGTTGGTAGCATTTTGCCGTCGTATGAGATAACTTACTAATTTCTTTCTCTAGATGTTTAGTCTGCTTTTGATGATGAATTACTTCATTATTTAGGGGACAAGGTTTACCCATTATGCATTTGACGATAAATTCTGAGGACGGTGAATTTAGGTGAAGGCACTGGCCCACGCCGGAAGAAGTCCGACTGTAGCCAAAGCTCTTTGCATGTCATAGGCCGCCATAATTTATTTTTTGTTAGTTTCCCCAAATTATTCTCACATCTAAAGGGACACCTACCTTTCTGCCAGGAAGGGGTAAGAAATCAGATTCTTTTTCGGTGGGGTAACCTCTCCTGGAGAATGATTCATTGTGGATGCTGCAGGAAACCACTAACGAGAAGCAATGTAAAAACTCAACTCTTTCCAAAGCCAGAAAAACCATCATCGCGATTTCCATTTGCATTTGGACACGTGACTAATTTATTCTGTGTTGGAAAACAGTAGCAAATACACATCATACAGGCAGACAAAAGTTTTGATCTAATATGGGGGGATTCAAAATAGCCCGTGATCGGAAGCAATTGCCATTCGACACTGGATTACATGTCCTGATATTCAGTGCGACGTTGGAAAACATATAAATCCAACTCATTCAATGGCCATCTTCAAATCCCATTTTAGAGCTGATGATGTTTTGTTAGAACACTGGCTGAAACCAAACAGGGAACATTCTGACAAACCCGGGCCAAACACGCTGGCCAAGAAAATCCCAGGGTACAGGGACTGGCTGAGACCGCTGGTGATGAGGTGGTGGTGCGTGTTGTCATTGTTAGTCAACACAGCCGCGTTGACACACTATTTGCCTTACAAGTTACTCTGGTCATGTTCCAACAATATTCCGTCTGTAGGGGCCTGGAAACTGAAAAGCTTTTTTCTTTAGTGAAAAAGGTTTCCCAAAGGTCAATGGTCCAAGAAAGAATCAAATGATTTATACAAATGGGCTAGACGACCATTAGTTAACTGAGTAGATGAAAGCTATCTGTAGTTGTTGTAATCGATTTGCTTTCTAACGCACCAGAAAACACTTGACGCTGTTGCTTCGACATTTTGCCTGAGAGTTTTGGGTACAGAGCGTGATTCTGACCTTTCTTCTCAGCATGGTTTTCCTGACAGTCATGCGGATGGAAAAATGATGAGTCAATATTTAGAGAGCACTTTTACGTGGGGGGTGGCTCCCAGCTTGCACGAGGGCTGTCCCACCGAGTTCCGGCAGGCCCGCTCTGAGCAGGGAATTTTCTCTATTTTATAAATGACAAAAGGGAGCCACAGCGATGTAAAGCATCTTGCCCAAAATAAGTGGCAGAGATAGGGTTTGAGCCCAGGTCATTGGATTCCCAAGCTTGTGCTTTCAATCACTGCCTAAAATAAGCAGCGAGAGAAACATGAAAAAACATGGCAGGAAGGAATAAAGCAGCACCACATGGGCCAATGTTGGGGGAATATGCAGAAAGAACATCAACGAAGAAAGTTGTGGAAGAATACATGCGGGATCTAAAGGGACCAAATATGACATTAGGCTGCTGTGTTGTTTGGGGAGACAGGTATGTGTCAGACAGACAGTGGAAAGAGACGCGTGAAAATGATGACCTCCAAATGGAGTTAGACGTCGTCTTGGAGTGGGACCAGCTGGTCGGGCTGGGGGCGCGATTGGGGTCCTGTCAGATTTCAAATGATGAATCACGTTTCACTTTTTAAGCTGGGTGATAGGAACATAGGTGTTTCTTATTTTCCTCTTTATGCCTTCTTAGCATATTAAATGTCACGTAATCGTGTGTGAAAGCTCCCTTTCCAGCCCAGAGCCCAGAGAGGACAGCGGCACTTGGAATATATGTTGTCAGATGCTCTACCCCCAAGCTATATCCCCATAGGCACTCGGTATATATGTACATAATTTAATGGGCGGATGACCAGAATACATATTAGAAACTCCATTAAAAGGAGACATTGAAGTTGTGTTATGTTTCTTTGGTCCTGGTAGACACCTGACTGGCTATTTCTGCAGATCTTTTGCCATGGCCCACCAGGTTCTCCGACATCCATTATCTTGGGATCCCGTCTCTCCATAAACTTATCACACCTTCCCTGAGCACATGGCGGCTTCTTGCCTCCAGGCCCACAGCATCCCCAACCAGGTCACACAAACATCTTTGGCTTGGATTAGAATACCCACTTGGAGAGTGTTGTGGGTTGAATTGTGTCTTCCAAAAAGATATGTTGATACCCTAACCCCTGGTCCCTGTGAATGTGATCCTGTTTGGAAATAGGGTCTTTGTGGATGTGCTGAAGTTAGGATGAGATCGTGCTGGGTCAGGCAGTGCCCTAGGACAATGGCTGGTGTCCTTGTAAGAAGGGAATTTCTACACAGAGACCCACAGGGAGAGTTGCCGTGTAAGGACAGAGACAGAGATCGGAGGGCTGCATCTACAAGCTAGGGAACACCAAGCATTGCCAGCAACCACCAGAAGTTAGAGGAGAGGCATGAACAGATTCTCCCTCAGAGTCTCCAAAAGGCACCAAGCCCGCGGACCCCGTGATTTCAGACTTCTGGTCTTCAGAGCCGTGGCACGGTACAGGTCTGCTGTTATAAGCCACCCAGTTGGTGGAAATCAGGACAGCACCAGGAAAGAAACACGGGAAACTATGGGCTCCCAAACACACCCTCCGGATTAAAAAGGTATGCATCTATTTCAGAGACAAAAAACAAAACACAAAACAAGCGGTCTCAGGTAGATGCTGGAACTCATTTTCTCTGAGATACACCCGGCCCGCCCATGCCCATTTCATAACATCCACCCGGGCCATTTATAACACCATCTGCCACAGAGGCCTTTCAGGGGGTGCTATTTATATGGAATTAAAACTGTGCTCAACAGAGCGAGGCCCCCCCTGGGTTCACATGATGTCTGCATGTTCCTGCACTTAATTCCTCAGGGACGGAATGGGGGGGGGGGGGGGCTCTGGTTCCCAAGCAGTCTGCAGGGCTTTTCATTTCCTGTTTTCTCTAATCTCATAACATCCTTGAAATCTTCCCCAAGCAGCTATTTGTGTTTTAAAAATTGTTAACCCCTCAAGTCCCTTCTCCCCGGTCCCCATGTCAGGTTTCTCAGCCCACCCGATGGCGGGGTTGCTGAGCTTCCTCCTCTGATAACTTACCCCCTCTGGCTTCCTTGTTCATCTCTTGGAATGATTATTTCCTGTCTCTTCTCTGTGTGTCTCATCCTCTTTCCTGGAAGGCAAGGCCCGTGGTTTATACCCTGTTACAGGAGACAAGCTGTAGGTCGGTACCTACTGGGCTAGCCGGTCACTGGTCCCAGCTGAGCTTTTGTTCTCTTGTTATCGTTGGAGGACTGGCCCTCAACTTGATTTGGATTTGCAGACGTTGCTCTTTTCCCATCTGGCTGTGAGTCTGAAGGGCGTTTTCCTCAAGGCCAGCCCCTCCACCAGTGCCGGAGCTCGGGACAGAAAAACTGCTGAAACAAATGAAATCTCGTACTAGAGCAAGGGTGGCAGAGTGGCATCCACTGAAATGTCTGGATTAGCTGGATTTCAGACACATCCAGGCTGTAGTGGGCTGAAACATGGCGCCCCTACTGACATCGACATTCTCATTCCTGAGACCTGTGAGTGTTACCTCATATGGAAATAACATCTTTGTCCACGTGATTAAGTTAAAGATGTTGAGATGAGGAAATTATCCCGGATTATCCAGATGGGCCCTAAAGGCAATCACATGCACCCTTAGAGGTAGGAGGCAGAGGGAGATTTGACACACAGAGGGGAGGGTGCTGTAACCATAGAGGCAGACATCGGAGTGATGTGGCCACAAGCCAAGGGATGCCGGCAGCCATTAGAAGCTGGAAGGGGCAAAGAATGGGTCTCTCCTAAAGCCTCTAGAAGGCATGTGGCCCTGCCGACATCTTGATTTCTGCCCAGTGATACTGATTTTGGACTTCTGGCCTCCAAAATTGTGAGAGAACAAATATCTGTGGTTTTAAGCCACCAAGTTTGTGGGAATTTGTAATAGTGGTCACAGAGAACTAATACCCTGCTATTCTTGGTCTCCAAGTCCAAGATTAATAGTTGACCAGACACAAGGGGGACTTCCAGAAGGTGTTTGTAAAAAGCTGCTTTAGGAACTTCGGATATCAAATTGATAGCACATTCGGATCTCTTTCTTACTAACAAGGAGATCTCTGGCAACAGATGGCTAGTGTTTTCTGTGTATGCCCTGTATCATCGACAATAGTGCCAGGACTATTCAATTCTAGTTTTTAAAATTCTCCAACGTAACACAGCGATCTGGTAGGTGCTTAATAAATATTTGCTGATAATGCTGTAGATGATCCTTACTTTCAGGATTTCTTTGTGGCTTAGCATTCTAGAAGCTTCTGCTGCCTTCAGCGTCATGGTATAAGTGCATCCATATTTTACAACATTAAGACCACTGACCAGGGTCTGTCTTTCCTCCTTTCAAACCCAGAAATTAATCAGCTCCACATTTTAATATCCACATATTATCACCACCATGTGAGAAAGCAATCTGTCTGCCAATTAGCCCAGCAGAATTAAAACGAGTTGTTTTTCATCTTTTGGAAATGAAAATTTGGAACAACTGCCATGTGATTTGAAGCAGCAGGTGGGATTAATCATTAGTTTATCCTATGCCTTCCTCCCATGACAATCACTATGTATTTTTATTTGGATGGCGGCCTTGGCCCAGCATCTCGGGTTCCTGACAGAAACCAATTAAGCAGGAGGCAAGAAAAGGGCAACTTGTCCGTTTGAGTTCATAATCGGAAAGGAAGCAAATGCAATTGAAACTTGCGTGCATCCGAAATAATCTCAGCCAGAAAACCATAAATCCAATCAGTTTACAAAGCAGAACACCAACTGGAAAAATTAAAAAAGTGGAATTTGATCTTCTCAAGAGAATAATTGGGTATCTCTCTAAATTAGTCCTTTAGAGTTTTATCTAAGGATTAAGTCAAGCTCAGTATTGACATCTCTCTTGTTTTTATCTCCTTGGACTCTTATAGTTACAGATCCTTAAACTTCAGGCCACAGTGTTGGGAATACTCAGTGACAGAGAAAGGGAACAGGAGAATCATTTAGCTTATGTCTAATAAATGCATCTGGTTTTTTTAAAGTGTTGCTGGTTTTCTTGACACATGGAAGACCTCAAAATACATTCATGGAGCTGGATTTTGGGCATTTGAATTTAATTTTTTCAAAGTTTAGTTCCATCCAGCAAATGTTTTTTGAGTTCCTCCTCTGAGATATCCATTAATGGAAATAGGAACCCTCCCTTACATAGGAGACAGACAGGTGAACCATTACACGCCTTTAAGTGTGATCCACCAAGCAAGGGTCTAGACTGCTTCCCAAGGGAGACCATCCTTCTGCCGAGACCCAAAGGATGATTCCACATTTGCCAGGCAGACAGGAAGGAAGGACATTCCAAGCAGAAAAACAGACAAGTGCAGGCCTGGTGTGTTCTGTATAATGGAGCAGAGGAAATGGGTGTGGGTGTGGGTGTGGGAGGACGAGCCTGGAGAGGCAGGTCCGGTCACGAAGGGCCTTTTAAACCACTCTCAGGAGTCTGGAATTAAACTTAAAGATCAGAGCAATCAAGTCTGGCTGCACAGGGCATCACCTGGGAAAATTTAAAAAACCAGTTAATGCCCAAGCCACACCCTGACCTCATTCTTCATGAGGGTGAAACCTGGCCTGGGTCTTGGTGTTTTTTAAAGATGCCCCAGGGGATTCTAATGGCTGCCCAGACTTGAGAATCACAGCTCTAGATAAGAGGTCTGCAGTTTCCCTTTAAAGGACCCTATAGCAAATACTTTGTTTTTGTGGGCCACACAGCCTCTGTCGCAACTACTGAACCCTGCCTGTATCTAGAAAGCAGTGTTGACAACATATGTGTAAGCAAATGAGATGCTGTATTCCTATAAAATTTTACTTACAAAAACAGGGCCACAGTGTGCCAACTCCTACTCTAGATAATGAAATACCACTGAAGAATTTTTTTTAAAAATATATATTTAAAATTTTTTTATATTTTATTGTTTATATATTTACTAAATAATATACGAATCTATTCTCACTGTAAAAGAATCAAAACAATACAGACCAAGTTTAAGTAGTTTTTTGTTCCCTCATTTAATTCTCAGTCCCTTTCTTGGATAACAGCTCTTATCAATGGGTATATAGCCTTCTAGAACTTTCCAGAACCTTCTCCTTGCGTTTTTGTGCAATATGTACCTACTAGATATGTATCTACTAGAAAGATGTTGTTTTGCTTTGTAAAATTGAAAAATACATTTATTGTTCTTTTTTAAAAAAAGATTTATTTATTTGAGAGAGAGAGAGTACTCAAGCAGGGGGTGGGGCAGAGAGAGACAGAGAATCCTCAAGCAGACTCCCCACTGAGCATGGAACCCGACATGGAACTCAGTCTCAGGACCCTGAGATCATGACCTGAGCCAAAATCAGGAGTCAGCCGCTTAACCAACTAAGCCACCCAGGCGCCCCTACATTAATTGTTCATGAACTTCTTTGTTTCCCACAGAACAGTATGTCTTGGAGCATTTCCCATAGCATCAAATATAGATCTAACTCATTTTCATTGTTGCAGAGCATTATAAAATACGAAAGTACCATAGTTCATTTACCCTTTTCCTGACAAAGGTTGAACTATTTGACATTTCTGACATTAAATAGTTTTCGTCTCATAAAATGGAATTTTCATGTGGTTCAACCTAATAGTGTATGTCTACTTTTTTGCCTTTACAGGCATTATTGCCACAACCATCTTGCAATTGCATGCTTGTATGTGTTTCCTGGGGCAGATTCTTCTTCTTTTTTTTTAAGGTTTTATTTATTTATTTATTTGACAGAGAGAGAGAGAGAGAGACAGCCAGCGAGAGAGGGAACACAAGCAGGGGGAGTGGGAGAGGAAGAAGCAGGCTCCCAGTGGAGCAGGGAGCCCGATGCGGGGCTCGATCCCAGGACCCTGGGATCACGCCCTGGGCCAAAGGCAGACGCTTAATGACTGAGCCACCCAGGCACCCCAGCCTGGGAGGTTTTTAAAATCATATATTATTATTATTATTATTTTGTAAAGCACACGTGTAAGCAAAATGCAGTTCCTTCCATCTGATTTTTAGGTTAACTCTCAAAAACCCAACTGTTAGCAAAGACAAAGACAGAAATGCAAGAAGAGATGCATAATTGGCCAAGCTGTATGTGGAGTTTTTTTCCCACTCATTCTAAGGAACATCACCATCTCTAGTTATAAATAAGAACTTATATACCAAACTGACACGTAAAAACAGGGTATTTTGTATATTCTAGACGGCGAGAGGTTATGGGTTCAGGTCAAGATGGATTTGAACACACAGCTCTGATTCTTAGTTGAAGCACCCAGCGCTGATTCTGTGAGCCGTTAGAAAGGGGCAGATTTATGTGGCTGTGTACATTATTGACCATCTTTTGCCTCTTTATGAATCTGTAAAATGGAGATTAACATGATTACTCATAATCTCATAGGATTGTGTGAGGGGTAGACGAGACAATGGACAGAAGGCACTCAAAACAGCGCTGGGCACATAATCGTCTCCGTATGTTGGCTGTTGTTGGCATAATGTGAGGATCTGGCTCTGGCAGCATAGGTCTTACCGAGTAACTTTAAGGGAAAGTGATCAACTGGACCATATTAATCAAGCTTAGAAGAAAATCCAACTGTATCATGTTTACTATATTCTTTTTTTAAAATATTTATTTATTTGAGAGAGAGAGACAGAGAGAGTGACAGAGATAGCAAGAGAGAGCACGAGCAGGGAGGAGAGGGAGAAGCAGACTCCCCACTGAGCTGGGACCCTGATGAGGGACTCGATCCCAGGACCCTGAGATCAGGACCTGAGCTGAAGGTAGACGCTTATGACGGGGCCACCCAGGCGCCCCTACTGTGTTCTTGAAGCTAATGCCAGTGAATTGAGCGAATATGTGTACTACATGAAGCTGAATTATTGGAACAGACGGTCATCAAAGAGTTAACATAAGCACAGTAGGGGCGCCTGGGTGGCTCAGTCAGTTGAGGGTCTGACTCTTGGTTTCTGCTCAGGTCATGATCTCAGGGTCAGGAGATGGAACCCCGCACTGGGCTCTGTGCTCAGAGGGGAGTCTGCTCGAGATTCTCTTCCTCTCCTTCTCCCTCTGCCGCTCCCCTTCTCTCTCTCTCTCGCTAAAAGAAATAAATAAATCTTAACAAAAATAAAAACACAATAAGTATAATCAGAGAGCTAAAGGAGAATATCGGTAATACAAAGTATGAATAAAAAATCATGAAGGCAAGGGGCGCCTGGGTGGCTCAGGTGGGTAAGCATCTGACTCTTGATTTCAGCTCAGGATCTCAGGGTCCTGGGATTGAGCCCCACATGGGGCTCCATGCTCAATGCTTAAGGATTCTCTCCCTTGCCTTCTGCCCCTTCCCTAACTCACGCGTGCATTCTCTCTCTCTCTCTCTCTCTCAAATAAATAAATAGATCTTTAAAAATATCATAAAAGCAAGACAGACTATTAGAGTAAAACTAGTTGAAATGGATAAATAGCACAATAGATGGGATAAAGAGTAGGGTAGATGGAGGCCAGGGAACACAAGGAGCTGGGAGTTCCATTTAAGGGAACACTCCAAGTACAGCCGGAAGGAATAAAGAGCTGGGAAACAAACCACTAAGAGATTTTGAGGCCAGAAGTGCCGTCAGAAGGAGACACGTAACCAAACAAGCAGAAGGAAGGAAATATTTAACAAATAAGAGCAATATTTTCTCCAGAATTAAAAGAAGATAAAAGACATCAGATCGAACTGGTTTACAGAACGCCAAACCAGACTGATAAAGAAAATTCACATCGGCATACGCATCGGGACCGACCTAAACTTAAGAACATGAAACACGATGAGGAAATTGTAAAAATTTCCAGAAAGAAAGATAATCAGACACCTGACTTCGAAATGACAAAGGCAGAGCTAAAAGAGAAACCCTACGTGTATGGAAACTGAGTAACGTGTTACGCAGAGCCCTTGTGTCACAAAAAGACATGATGAGGGTTACCACCAAACAAGGTCACGAAACACTTAGAACGAGGAGTGACAATGAAAACACCAGCTGTCAAAATTAAAGATTCCGAAAATAGAAAAGCTGCCCAACACTTACTTTTTACAATACCTTTTTATTTTTAAATAATGGTAGATTTACGGGAAGTTGCAAAAATTGCACCGAAGTGTATCAATTACACCTACAGGTTTTCATTGATGGAGGTGACTGAGCGACAGCAGGAAGAGGACAATGCCACTGAAAGATTTTTATTGCTTTCGTTTCCCAAGATGGGGGAAGGCCACGCTGGGGGGCCACGTGGGAAAGTGTTTGCTCTAAGAATTGGATAGATCAAGGATGGGCCGTCTCTCCGCAGCCAGGGAGGCCACAAATGTCAGAGCGTCACAAATACAGAAAATAAGAAAATGTAGTTAATACAAAAATTGGCCCCATGATGAACGGATGCCAAGTGAAAAAATACTAGAATCCATGAACACACAGACTCAGAGGGGCCCCACGTCTTTCATTCAATTCCTCCTAATGGTTGCATTGAACATAATTATAGGACGATATAAAAAGAATTGTACAATGTGTGTGGGTAGCTCTGTGTTGTTATAGCACACGTGTAGACTGTGTAACCCACACCACAATCAGGACACAGAACTGTCTATCACCATAAAGTTCTCCTTTGCATTGCCAACATGTGTAATCCCTCCCTCTACTATTCCCAACTCCGGGCAACCAGTGTTAATTACGGTTGTTCCAGAAAATAAAAAGTGTGAAAGCTACCCAATGCTCCTTATAAATTTCATTGTAATTTTGATTCCAAAGCTAGAAAAGGGGGGAAAAGTGGTACAAGAATTGACAAGGAAGAAATAAGATTACAACACGAATAAGAATGCTTAGCAAATGTGCCAGATACCAAAACCTATTATAAAAATCAATAGCATTTTTCTACACCAGCAACAATCAATCGGAAAATATAATTGAAAATAAAACATCAAGAAAAATAGCCAACTATACACTATCTAGGAATCTTTTAAACAATCTGTGTTAAGATTACCAAGGAAAAATGTAAAATTTCACATAAGGACAGAAAAGAAGACTGACATCCAATGATGGCTTAATACAAAAATGATGTCAACTTACCCCCATATAATCTATAAATTTGGAGCAATTTCAGTCAATATTCTAGTTGGATATTTCAAGGAGCTCAATAAATGTTTCCTGAAATTTTCTGAATACAGATTTTCTGAAATTTGTATGAATCCTTAATGGTCTACAAATTAACTAGCTCAACTTTGAAAAGAAGACTAAAGGCAGGGGCGCCTGGGTGGCTCAGTAGGTTAAGCGTCTGCCTTCAGCTCAGGTCATGATCCCAGCATCCTGGGATCGAGCCCCGCGGTGGGCTTTCCGCTCAGTGGGGAGCCTGCTTCTCCCTCTGCCCCTCCTCCTGCTCATGCTCATTCTCTCTCCCGCTCTGTGCTCTCTCTTAAATGAATAAACAAAACCTAAAAAAAAAAAAAAGACTAAAAGCAGATATGCAGTATACTACAAATCCATAATACTAAAAACCATGTGGTTCCGGTATTAGAACAAGGACTGGCTTTGTAGGCATGTGACCTTTGCAGTCACACAGGCCCCACACTTCAAAGGGCCCCACACTTGATTTAAGTGTGATTTGCTGTCACCATCTCAATATTCTTAAACAAGAGGCTCTGCATTTTCATTTTGCATTAGCCCTGCCAATTATGCAGGCAGTCTTGACCAGAACAAAGGTTGTCGAAAGACTGGAACAGAAAGCGTAGGCTCAGAAGAATGGATTTCTGTCCAACAAAGGACGCCGTGGATAGGGAACCCACAGATAACCGACTGACTCTAAATGTTTTCAGTGAATCAGGTAGACAGGGACCAGTAGACAGAGTGACAAGGAGCTCTTGCACATCAAAGAGCAAATCCATAACCATGGGCAAAGGACACACACAGCACTTGACAGAAGAGAGTACTTCAATGGCTGGCTGACAGAAATACCCCGACTTTTTTGTAATTAGAGAAATGAAAGTTAAAACAACCGTATAGCATTTTATTTTATTATTTTTTAAAACTTTATTTATTAGAGAGAGAGCATGAGGGGAGGGAAGGGCAGAGAGAGAGAGGGAGAAGCAGACTTTGTGCTGAGCAGGGAGCCCAACGTGGGGCTCAATCCCAGGACCCTGAGATCATGACCTGAGCCGAAGGCAGACGCTTAACCGACTGAGCCACCCAGGTGCCCCTGGATAGCGTTTTAACTATCTTTTTTTTTTTCTTTCCTAAATAAACTCTACACTCAATGTGGGTCTTGAACTCATGACCCTGAGATCAACTGTTGTTTGCTATGCTAACTGAGCCAGCTAGCGCCCCTGGATAGCATTTCACATCCATTCATTGCCCAAAACAAGAAAGCTGGACAATGCAAAGAAGAAACAGGAATCAGCATCCCTGGGAAGGGTAGACTGGGGGAGTCACTCTGGAGCACAATCCGGTGGGATTTACCAGTGTTCGTTTACTTTATGACCCAGCAATCCCACTCGCAGGTGTATATCCTGAGCTAAGCCTCACGTAGGTCTGTATGGAGACACTCAGGGTGTTTCTGTGGGTTGCAGGCCATCTCTGTGTCTATCGCCCAGGGACTAGCTAAGTCTATGATTCTGATGAATTATTACAGGTAGTTAGAAGGTCTGGACTGTGAGCGCAGTAGCACCATAAACAGAACACGAATAACATCACCAACGTAGCACTGAGTGACATGTGTAGAAACAGGAAGTCCGAAGCACAAAATCATGTATATAAATTATAAATACACTTACACAAAAAAAGAACATCTGTGAATGAGAGGACAGACATCAAAAACGTACAGGGTCGGGGTAACGGGGAAGGGAGAGAGGAAGGAAGAGACGAGGGAAAATGAAAGGAAATGAATTATTTAAAGTGAGGGACACAAGGACACTTAAGAGCACAAACAAAAGAAGAGCTTCGCAGGGCCAAGGTGAAGAGCGTCGTTAACAGGGGAGCCTGGTGACGGCTCCGGACTGCTCCTGACGGTAAAAAAAATAAAATAAAATAAAAAATAAGAAAAAAAATTAACTGTCTAAAATGAGGTCCCACAAAACTGAGTAAAAAATTTTAAAGACTGAGTATTTTCTCCTGGCTGTATCAGGGAGAAAGAAAAGCTACCAATTTCTAGCTACATCTTTTTACTCCCTCAAACCAAGTACTACTTAAAAGAATTCATATTCCTAATTTTTTTTTTCCAGCAGCAGACCATGCCGCCGACCTGAGAACAGACAGCATTGTTCTCCCGCAGTGTAGACGGGCTGTGGATACAAGACGGAGGCTCGCGGAGTGGCATCGGAATGCCTCTGTCTCTCTTCTGTTTTCCAACATTTCAGATTGATGGCTTTACGAGGTGGAACTGAGTGCCCATAAATTCATTTCAAAATAACGCAAAGACCCTAACCTTACCTACTTCTTTTGCTTTGGAATTCAGTGTATGACTCCGTCGGGAAGCTTGGGAGCAACGTTCTCCACGGAAACGTGGACAGGCTGGGATCTTACAGCGAGTGCCTCTCCACGCGTGCTCCGTCGGGGAGTTTCCGAGGACAGTACTGCAAGCTTCGCATCGTGCAGGTGAGCGTGGGGATCTGCACTCATGCTCTCCGAGCACAACCGAACTTCATGATGGGGAACCTCATATAACTCCGTCGATTGTTTCTCTTAAAAAAAAACAAACCAAAACTCTTAAGATGTTTGGCAAAACATTAAAACTAAATTGCAAACAGCCCCACTTGCCTGTTTTAAGTGTGGGACGTGACAGGAGGCAGTTGTCCCCGAACCTCCTAGGCCTTCAGATATTCCCCCCGCTCCATCGTATGGGGCAGGCCTTCTGAACAACCTTCATGTGGAATCCAAGGTCAAGTCCCAGCCAGTGTTTCTGGGCATTAACTCCTGAGTCACCATCTGTTTCTGAAATACCAGAAGGAGGGCGGACTTCCCATTACCTGTAACCCTGTCCCAGAAACAGAGCTCCCAGATTGGAATTTGAGGCTATCTTAGCAGATGGGCCCGGACTTCTATGAACATCACTGCATCTGACTGAGGTCACAGGGCTCACTATCTTCAAAGCACGTTAGCTCTTTTGCTGCTGGAAAATAAAACCAGGAAAAACACGGCCTCCTGTTAAATACAAAAATAGACTTTATGATGTCACACCACATTAACAGAAAATAACAGGTTGGCTAAAAACAGTCATATAAAATAGCAATAAGAAATCCAAGCTCTCTAATTCTAATGCTATAAAATGGTCTTGCAATGGTTAACTATTGGAGCTAGAGAAATTATCACCCAACTCCGCTTGTCCCACCGAGGGTTATTATAATGATTGCTTGAGGGTTTAATCCGTGTGTACAAACGTCATATCTTATTTTTGAAGCAGATTAATGGTTTTGATATCAGAGCAAAAGGTCAGGCCTACACAGTCATGTACGATACATGTTTAGAAGCAGCATTCTGGAAATTTTTATTTATGATTTGATCTTTTCTTTATTGGGACAGGCATTCTAATCATGGGCTTGATTGATGAATAAAATCTTTTTAAAAGTTTTATTTATTTGAGAGAGAGTGAGCAAGCGAGAGAACACGAGCGGGGGTGGGGGAGGGGGTGGGAGGCAGAGGGAGAAGCAGACTCTCTCCTGAGCAGGGAGCCTGATGCGGGGCTCGATCCCATGACCTTGGGATCATAACCCAAGCCAAAGGCAGCCGCTTTAACCGACTGAGCCACCCAGGCGCCCCATGAATAAAATCTTTACTTGAGATGTTGTGTCCTGTCACTAAGAAATCACCACTTGGCATTTCTGTTGAAAATCACAGGACTGTCAAATCTTAGTACTGTGGGGGACAGGTGCACAGGGACAGATCCCACAGTGGTGGCGGCTTTGTAAATAATCGGCTGCATACTTTGATTTAAAATGACAGCATCCGATCTTCTGTAAAGTTAACTTGAACCACTCCGTAATGGGGCAGCCATCTCCAAAGACGTCAGCAAACATCTTTCCAAACCTTTCTGTCCCCTGGCCTAACTTTCTTAATCTCGGGCAGCACAAAGCCTTAGAAATGATGGCGCATGTATGCTGTGAACGCTAAAATGAAAGAACGTTGTGGCATTGTGTTTTTCAGGATGGAGCCGAGTACAGCGTGGGCGTGTGCGTCCCTGACTCCTGCGCCGAAGAGGATGTGACTGTGATGTCTCAGTTGGGTAGGTCCGAAAGATACCCAGGGAAACGATTTCCTTCTTGGAGTCAAGAAAGGCCATTCCTTCAGGAATGAACCAACCTTTTCATCCTGATAAGTCTAACACATGGAGAATAGTGGCATTCGGGGGATTTGGGAATGGAGAGGGTAGGATAGGAGGGGAGTAGGTAGGAAGGAGGGGAAAGAATAAAGAGAAGGTAAGGGCTGAATCTTCACACAATCAAACGTAAGATGTGAACAATCTTCCGTCACCCACAGTGGCCCGGGTAGGCCTGAAGAGAGGCGGCGGGCCGTGTCCGGTTTCTGTACTGCGAGTGCTTTCTGCTGGGGCCCGTGTGTGGAAATCTGTCAGCTGCCACGTCCACAGGGCCTTTCTGAGCTGGGATTGGGGCAGCCGATGTGCTGTCAAGGCTTAGCACTAGGGGCCCCGCGTTTGGTCCTGGTTGTCACCTCCCAGCTGTGTGATCCCGGGCAAATCACTTAATCTCCCCACATTTCAGTCACTTCCTCTGCACGGGGAGGGGGGGACCCCGAAGGTCAGAGTGGCTCCGACACTCTGCGGCCTAGCAGGCTCTTCGGACCTTTGCCTCACAGAATGAATACACTTCAGTTCACATGGAAACTGGTTTGGCTTCCTCTAACTCTTTCAAAATGTTCAAAGAAAGAGTTTTAAAGGCCGGAAGTCTTACTGCTAGCGTCTTTTGTTATTTATTCCGGTTATCCAAATAAGAACTTACGCGATCCATTAAAGGGAAGATACTGTTTCTCTACTGACAGAACACTTCTGACACCAAATGTGCGGATTTCCCCCTCACGCTACACAGTTCTGACACTAACTGTCTGGAAAGAGTACTCACCCCATAGGTTAAGGGCACAAGACTGTCTCCCACTTCAGACACCAATCCCAAGTAGTGGGTGCTGTCTGACATGGCTACAAATCAGGGGTTCCCATGGTATTTTCCTCAGGTTTGATAACTGGCTCTCATGGCTCACAGAATACAGAGAAACACTTTCCTATTCCTGGCTGATTGTTAAGGAAGAGCCAAATGGAAGAGATGCACAGGGGAGCTATTGGGAAGGGACTCAGAGCTTCCTCACCCTCTCAGGGTGACCCTCCCATCCCAGCACCTCCACGTGTTCACCAACCCGGAAGCTCTCCGAACCCCTCTGTGTAGGGTTTTCATGGAGGTTCCATTATGTAGGCGCATTTGATTAAATCACCGGCCATTGGGGCCATCGGTGATTGACTCAATCTCCATCCCTCCCGGAGGTGGGGGATGGGGCTGGAAGGTCGAATCCTCTAATCACAGGATCGGTTCCTCCATCAACCAGCCCCTTCCTCCTGGAGTCGTCTTGTTCCCATCAACTCCAGTCTGGTTGAAAGCTTATTGTGAATAAGAGCACACACTCCTCCTACCCCTGTCACTCAGGAAATTCCAAGGGCTTTACGGGCTCTGTGCCAGGAAGCTGGGCTGAAGACCAAATATAGATTTCTTATTATATCACAATATCGCACACGTATTAAACATCTTCTTTTAAGTGTTGATATTGCGGTTAGTTTCCAATAACCTGACACTGTCCTCTGAATTTATGATTATCCCTACAGCTTCGGGTCCAGGATCTGTCTCTCTAGGCAAATATTTTATGTGCTGTTAAAAAGAAAACCAATTGTTATGAATTAAATTTCAATTTCAATTCTGGTTGGCGAGGCCATCAATATCCTAGCAACGAAGAGGAATGTGCAGATTTGTTATGAGATTAGCATTTCAAGCGAATAAATGGCTCGCTAAGTCTGAGTTAATGTTCATTATTATTTAGGAGATTTATCAATTAGCCTAGTTTTGCTGGCTAATGCTAAGCTGATTAGCCAGAGTTGACATTAGAATAAAGTAGAAGGTGAGAGGCTATTATGAATACAAAGATGTCTTGATGATTGTCTTTGAGGACCTGGGAAAAGAAGAGCCCACAGGGGTGGATGTGCGAGGGGACCTTTGTCTGTGCTGCTGAGGCCTTTCACCAGCTTCTGCTGGGAGCTTCTCTGCCCAGGAGAGAAGGGCTCTATCCGGAAAGGATTTCTTGGCTCTTCCCTTTGCAGATGCAGGAGGCGGGGGCACAGCTCAGCAACGGTGGCCTCGCTCACCCAGAGCAGCAGGGCAGGGAGTTCACGGGTGGGGACCGTAGCAGACAGGCCGAGAAGAAATGAGCCCAAGACTGCAGAGAGAGGCAAGACCATGCCGGGAAGGGCAGAAGGTATTGCTTCCAGGCAAAACACCTGCCCCGCGTAGCTGCCATAGGATCTTACGACATTTCAGTCGCCTGACTTGGCATCACTTCTTGAGAATGAAAATATGTCACACCGGGGTGTTGAGAGTGTGGACCCAAAGAAAGGCAACCGCCAAGTAGGCCAGCAAACACTTTATTCGTTGTCTTCTGAGGACAGCGGCCCAGGAGACGGTATTTTAGGTCGCCCTGAAGAATGGCCCCGAAGCCTGTCAGCTCCAGGGGATTCTATCCGGGAGCAAGAGGGGGACACGCTCTTGCAAGCAGTTCTCCAAATACGTGTGAGGCACAAGGCATACTTTGTTTGGTTGTAGAAATCAAGGTCTTCTGATTTCCACGGCTCTGGGGGGCCGCGGGGTTGGGGGGAAGAACCACGCTGGAGGCGGTAAGGGGGCTTGAGCTGGCCAGGGTTAGCGAAGGGGCTGCGGGTGGCACATGGCGAGATGCTGGGGGGAAACAGATCAGACAGAGGTCTCCCCTTCCCCTGCATAGACCTAGAATCTGGCAGTGTAGACACTTTGCTTCGACTGAATGTGCACGGGCCGCCAGCTGGATTTATTTGCTCCGGCAGGATTTAGCACAAGGTATTGGCGCTTGGCCACGGTGCTGCTGGGACCGAGGACATTGAGTCCGGTCGTTTGGTGAGGGCGCACGAGCCCACAAACCCAACCGTCCTCAGGCAGCCCCATTCGAGAGTCTTGGCCTGGTTCCCGGCCTGTGTGCGGCCTCGTCACGTCGCGATCTGGGGGGTCTCTGTGTTAGGAGGCTAGGGCTGCCCCCAACAAAATACCACAGACTGGGGGGCTTAACAACAGAAATGCACCCCTCCTAGTCCTGGCTACTGGAAGTCCGGGTCCCGGTGGTGGCAGGGCTGGTCTCTCCCGAGGCCTCTCTCCTGGGCTTGCTCGCTGGGTGTGTGCTTACATGTGTGTGTCCAAACTTCCTTTGGACAGAGATCAGAATCTGTGATGGCCTCATTTTCATTTAATCACCTCTCCAGAGGCCCTACCTCCAAATACAGGCGCAGTCTGAGGTCCTGGTGGTTAGGGCTGCAACATAGGAATATGGGTGGGTGAGGGGGCACAATTCAGTCTGTAAGAGTCTCTTCTCAGAGACCCTTTGATTTGAGGACCTCCAAGGCCCAGTTCTGTTCTACTCACTCTCTTCCTCTCCTGATGGACGCCTGGCTCCCTGAGTCCTGTGATTGCCCTGAGAGGAGGGTGGGTGCCCTGGGGTCTGGGACAGTGGTGTCTGCAGTGCAGCCCTCAGACCTAGGACCCCACTTTAGGGACCACTCCTCCGGCCTTCCTCTGGCTGTGTCCTCCCCGTGGGATGAGATGTCTGTGGGGTCAGGGGGACATGCCCACCTTCCCCTTCTCTTCCAGTCACACTCTGAGTAACTAGAACCCCAGAATTCCCTGCCCAGCTGGCTGCCAGCCCCCCTCTAAGGGGGGACTATCGGGGAGGGTCAGGGAGGTGGGGCTTAAGTTGTCTGCACTCTGCACGTAAGGCCGCAGGATGGCTCTGGCCAAGCAAGAAGCCAGAACAATGCTCTGTGTGCGTGTGTGCGTGTGCGTGTGTGTGTGACTTCATCTGGGGGCAACCGCTGACCCCCAGAAGGGACTCCCCTGGGGTGACAGAGGTGAAGTCAGTTGGAATTTGCTTCAATCAGCTTCGGGGCCTGTGAGGCAGCTCCCCTAGGATTCAGATGCAGGAAGAAGACCATTTGAGACAACTAGGAACATTTTCCAGCTGCTGTTAGGCCTGGGCTTCTTGAGACAGGAAGATTCAGACCTAAGGAAAAGCGTCCTTTTAAAAACCATGGAAGATGAAAGGTTTAATCTGGAATCCCAGATGTACATTTTACCATTCTGTTCCTTATTCTGCTGTCTTGTACTTCTTGTTACATTCAGGGCCCTAAATTAAATTTTTTAAAGAAGGTTTGTAAGAGTGTAGATAAACTACGAAGCTTTTTGACATCTTGATTTTGGATTTCTCTGTGGCCTCCAGTACATGCTGTGCCATTAAGGCTGACAAAGGAAGGTTCTGGCTGCTGTGGTCTCCGAGGATGCCTGCAGGTCCCCGCAGGGACGCAGCTGGGCTTGGCCTTGTAGGTCTGGGAGGCTGACTTTCTCAGGGCATCCGGAGTCATCAGGCTGAAGGGCCTGGTTCACACGGCCCAGAAGCTCCTGAGTGGTTCCTGGATTAAACAGAAGGCCAGTCGATTCCTTTTAAAATTCCAACGAGGATGGACATGGCAGCTGGTCAGTACGCTTCTGCTTCAGGAGAAGAGTTTATCTGGTAAATTCAAGTAGAACCAGGCAGTAGCTGGCGGGGGTGGGGGGGCATTGATTCAGAGCAAATGGAATCGGATACTGAGGAAACTGCTGCCGTGTCCCCTTTGGGGACCTACTTAATGGAGCACCCTGCCCTCAGCCAGTGCTAAGGACACGGGGACAACTCCTTCCTGTCTCCACCGCTAACAGATCACAATTAAGAATCACAATTAACACATGTTATTAATCTCGTAGTGACATGCTGGGGCATTTCAGACACCCTCTGATCACACTCATGGGAACAATGGGTGTTGGAGGTAGAAGGGACATTAGAAGACATTGTGTCTAACCCATCCTTCCTCATTAGCCAGAGGACGAAATGAGACCCAGAGAGGTGAAGTAACTTGCCCAGGGTCACACAGCAAGCGGGCTCAAACCCAAGCCTCGTGATGCCAGTCGAGGCAATGCGTTGTGGTGAACTGAGGCAGCGTGAGGAACTGAAAAGACCACACTCTTCAGGTTCATACAGACCTGAGTGAGTTCCATCCCTGCCACTTAGCGGAGATAAGACAGGCAGTGATGTTTATTGGGCTCTGGCTGTACCAGGCATTTGCTAAGTGTTTTCTAGTTATCGCTGCATTTGGTTCTCACAACAACCGTATAAGGAACTGTTTTCTCCATTTTACCAAGGGGGAAACTGAGGCACGGAGCAATGAAGTACCTTGTGCATGGTCATATTATAAAGGGTAGATGCAGGCCCTCAAACTGCAGAAACTGTATTCTTAGCCACTCTGCTTAAGGGCATGAACTTATCCGAGGAGAATTGTCCTGGTCTATAGAATAAGGTAAATAATAGCTCCTTGTAGGTTGTTGATGGATTAAAGAGAATGATCAAAATATGTCTCATACCTAATGGGCACGTAATATTTTATTTTTTTGGTATTTATTATGGCCGTTGCTATTTAATGAAAACGTACTGTGTCCGCCAATGTCTGCTGAAGTTTTGGAAGCTCCCTGGTCCTGTGGTTCTGAGTGTGCATCCTGATTGACAGCACGAGCACCTGGTTTCTTGTTAGAAGTGTGAATTCTCAGGTCCCCCTGCCCCAGACCTACGGCATCAGCCCTCAGGAAGGGGAGCAGGGAGCAATCTGTGGCGAAACCCTCCAGGTAATTCTGGGGCACTCGAAAGTTCAGGACCACGGCCCTCATCTTGCCACTAATATCCCGACTAACTCCTTGCAATGACCATTAGCTGTGCCCTGAGTCGGTGCTTCTGAGTTTCCATTTTAGACCGCACCTTTCCCCAGCCTGTGGGCTTCCGTTGTATTTTTTCATCTCACATTGCATTTCTCTCTCTCTCTTGTGGGGAACCTGTTTGCAAACAGATTTGAGATCAATGGCACCTTTTAGGATTGTCCTTCCCAGCACTGTGCCGGAAGAGGATGCGGGAGTCTGGGCGGGCTTCGAAGTCTGGAGAGCACGGTCCACACCGCGAGGGGCTGAGTTCCTCCTTCCGTGATTCTCAGCATCCTCGTGCCTTATTTTCCCCATCTGTACATCAGATATATGAAAAGCCAGCTGCCCTTTTTAATGTCAAAGTTTTGTTTTGAAATAATAGATATGAAAGCTCTTGGAAAAGTATATTTATGGCAAAATAAAGTATTATTAATACAATCTCTCTTTTTTCCCCTTGCTAGATATTTTAAGATTCAGAAATACTTCCTTTTTGGCCCCTTCCCTCTCTCTCTTTACAATGAATTCCTCCTCATCGGACATGGGTGTGGCTAGATGCGCTGCTGGAATGTTCCCCTTCGACACCTTTGTTGCTGTGTGTCTGTGAGTATGGGCATCTGAGGTCCCGGGTTGGGATGTGTATGTCGGGGCTGTGTTATCAGCTTCCACTCACCAATGGTGCATAGTCGTTTAATTTTCATTCCTGAGTGATGTCTGGCCAATGCTCCACGGGAGATCGCCCTGTACCTTAAATGAGAACGTTCGGAAGTGTCCAAGAGGAAGGCTGGCCACACCCACATGTGACTGAGTTTCAGAGTCACTGAGAAATGTATCCTGTCCCAAAATAGTCCTGTTCCTGTCATGTTCTTCTGAAGATGAATTTCTTCTCTCTGAGGCATGGCTTCTCCCACAAAGCCCTCAGCATTCCCGCCTGTTACTTTTTCTTTGCATCATGCATTGGTCCTCGGGACAAACTAATAGAATTGCTGGCCTGTAGCTGGAATTGTTGGTAAGAGGCTTTCCTGAAAACCTCACTTATATAACCGCCACCCCCCAGATGTCCATGTCTGTAGCACCCCGTCACCCGCATCAAAGGCGAGCTTTATAAAAACTAGTACTAGTTTGATAGATTACATACATTGGTTTAATGAACATTTTAAAAAACTTAGTAACAAGGAGTTGTTTCCCGCAACTTTTTCTGCTATTCCTACTTTTCACTCCTGTTTCTACATCTCTGTGAGCGAGTTGGGTTCTTACTGATTTTGAAACTATGTAATGTAGATGAAAGATACGAATCCTTAGTCGTATCAGCTACAAGTATCTTCCTCAGTGTTTGGGTTGCTTTTGTTTATGTTTTTTTTTTTGTTTTGTTTTTTGTTTTTTTACAATTATAATAAGGAATTTAGTGAAATCCATTCATCTTTGACTTTATCATTGCTTTCATTCTTTATTCGAGAACGCCACTCCCACCCCTTGAAACTGTTAGGTATTTATCTGTATTTTAGTCGGGGGCTTGAGTGGTTTGTTTTTCACTGGGCTGTTTTCTCTGATGTGCCCGTGGCGTTGGTGTGAGAGGCTTGGTCACACCTGTCTTTTCCCTGCAGGTGCCTCACCTTGCTGGGCGTCTCCCTGCCCCTGGCCGGGACTGTCTACGTGGCAGTCAGGGAGAGGGGGTCCGACGGCAGGGCGCCAGCCGCGCCTCCGGCCACCGACGGGAGTCTGCCTTTGAGAGAGACGCAGAGGAGTGAACCGAGCAGCAGACCAGGTTGCCCGGCCCATCTCTCGCTATCAGGAGCCCCGAGCAGAGGAAAAAGTAGGCATTTTAAGAAACTATGACCATTCACGAGAGGCGACTTAGATGAGTGGCAGTTGGAAAATAAATCCAGTCTGGTGAACGCCCCGCGGCTGGTAAATGCCAGCGTGAGGCTGGGTCCCTGCTCTTTACAATTCGGTGTTTGTGCGCTATCAGAGTGTTGAGGCGAGGTCGCTGAAAACGCTGCTTTCTTTCTCGGGTACAATTCTCCAGTGTGTCTTTGTGCTACCCAGTGACTCGGTCAGAACAGAGCTTGGGTTTCAGTGGAGTAATCCTTTAGAGAACAATTCCATGACCCCAGTGTCTATTTTCAGTGTCACGGCTACGCAGATGACTCACAGAACCCTCCTGGCATGGCTAAGGTGAAGGATTTATGTACAGATCGAAGCCGGGGGGTAAGAGCGCGGCTGGTTAAAGGCTGGCGGAGGGCGGCTGAGCCCGAGCTGGATAACCTCCTCCGTGAAGGGAGAGCGGGATGGCAGTTCGCGGTCGGTCACCTTGTGTTGTGTGTCAGTGAAAAATCAGGAGCGAACCTCCTCCGTGAAGGGAGAGCGGGATGGCAGTTCGCGGTCGGTCACCTTGTGTTGTGTGTCAGTGAAAAATCAGGAGCGTTTCCTTCATTTCCGCCCGCCCATATGGCAAGGCAAAGACCACACACACACACACACACACACACACACACACATACACGCAGACTCTGAAACAAGAATAGCATCCTTGTGCAAACACCTGTAGAGCGTGGGCAATCGTGTCCAGCAGGTGCACATCATTGACCTTCCCTTCTGCCAACTAAGGGGATAAAAATAAGACACAATTTCAATGAATGGGCCAAAAGATTATGAGTACGTGATCAGGTAGCTTTGGGGACTAGGTCCACTGTGGAGGGCACGGTGATGATTTTATCCGACCCTGTTTGGATCTTCAGGCAAACCCCAAAACAAATGTTACACCACCACAAACTCCCAACAGCAAGGAAAGCAACACAAAGCCTGTGTGTGTCAGGATAATGGGACAGAAGAGCTGAGAACGCTTGCCCTCTCTCCCAAGTCAGAAGGCGCCCGCTGGCCCGGCGGTGCCTCAACACCCATTGTCATCGTGGGAAGCGTTCATTGTTAGGCCCCTGCACGGAGTCAGTCCCTGCTGCTCTGTAATTTCTACTCACAGGCCCTCGTTTGGCCCTTCGACTTAGTCTTGTTTCTATTCCACCACATCAGATACTGGGGACAATTATGATGGGCTCCCCCAAGTCTCAGAGCCCCTCAGTGTCTCCTCATGTGACGTGGTTCAAGAACTCGGCTCCCCAGCTGCCACGTGGAAGGTTTCATGGGCATGGCAGAAAGAGCCCATGCTTAGCGATCGTCGATCAAACCTGCCTCGGTTTCTAACTCTGCCCTTGGTCAGGTTGTTTGACTTCTAGGAAACTCGGTCTCCACATGCGTAAAATGGGGACATACAATGGGATTTGTCAAAGGAATTAAATGAGATAATGTGAACCATCCTCCTCATGATTCGTTGCTCTTTTCCTAATTCTCTACCCTGAAGCCAGAGCGGGGGAAGGGGAGCAGCTTCAGTTGGCCAAGTCCTCTCACTAACACTGACCTTGCTGAGGTCAGCTGGGTTCCAGGCACCTGCCACATGCTTCTAGTTATCAGACTGAGGGTGAGCCTACAGTCCCCAAAATTCTCTATTGCCTAGCATGAGTGGGAAGGCTGAGCCGTGGAGCCTGGCGTTTTAAGACCAGATCGCAGGGCTTTAGACAGACACACCTGGGATGGTGTCAGCAATGAGCCACCGAAATGTTAGGGTTCTAGCCCAAAATAGGACTCTCTATGATCGGGATATGAAGGTTATGTTAGCTTTTTCAGCAGCTACGCTTGAGTGTGCCTTCAAAAGATATACGGGGGGCGGTTTCCGTGTTCTGTTGCTGTAGCAATTTTTTTGTATTTAATGCCATCAGAGTAAAATATCACATCCTGAATGGTTGGAAACAAAAGTCGAGATGGAGAGAGCCCCAGGATCAACATCTTTTTCCTCTCCACTTTTATACTCAGCAGCGAGTCAAATCAACATAAGACTACCGTGTCTTCTAGAAGTTTAAAGCCAAATTGGGTATTTCAGATTCCTGGATCTTTATCCTCCACATAATCATTGCATTCGCTCAGAGCGGTTTCCTGTTACATGAGCCTGTCCTTTCCTACTTAGATGAGAAAAATACGAGCCTGTGTTTGAGGAATTTTCCATGAATTAAATAGGTGTGAATTTCAGCCCCTGGAAGTCAAGGCTCTTCATCTGTGGTGTGTCGCTTGAAGCAGGCTCACAGTAATAATCACTGAGAAAATCCAAAGGGGCCGCAAGATTTTCCAAAGCACCGTCACCCCCCCCCTCCCCCGTGGTTCTCTAACTTCGGTGAGCATCAGAAGCGCCTGGAGGGCTTGTCACAGCCCAGGTTGCTGGGCCTGACCCTCAAAGATTCTGAGTCAGTAGGTCTGGGGTGGGGCCTGGGACTGTGCCTTTCTAACAGGTTCCTAGGCAATGCTGAAAATGCTGGACTGGGGACCCCGAACTTGGAGAACCACTGACCGCATGCGTCATTTCAGCTGATCCTCCCATGCTCCTTCAGCTTCTCCTTTCCATTTACAAATGAGTACAGGGGGCTCAGAGAGGCTGTCCTCCCCATAGACCAGTTATTTTCTGATGGTATGAGAAGCTGCTACTAGTTAAGTTCACCCACAAGTAGAATTTAGATGGAAAAAAAATGAAATGGTAGCAAAATATATTCAGTACTCACTTGCCAAGGTAGGCATCAGGCCAGATGTTTGACAAACGGGCTCAAATGTTCCCAGGAGCCCGGCCAAAAAGCGTGCTCAGCTTAAAAGTGAGGGAAGAGGTCCTGAGAGGTGGAAGAGTGGGGGGACCTGGGCAGAGCCAGGGGCCGCATCTCTCCATGTGGCACGTGGCTTCTCAGGAGCCGAGGGGAGCCGGGACTCAGGGCTAGGACACGGCTGATCGTGCCGTGCCAAGTGCTGGTGAGTGAAAATCTGTCTGTCTGACAGGGTGAGCTCCGTGCCTTCAGGCAGGCCCATTGGAGACTGACCCCGGGGGAAAACCTCGTATTTACAGCTGCAGCCTCAGAAAGTTTGGCAATTACATTTTCCCATTTAAGAAATTGATTTAGATTTCCAGCTGCTGGTTATAAGCCAGATCTCAGTTGTAAATAAGTCTCAATTCTGCCATGTTGCACCTGCGACGTTTAAGCACCAAGCCACATCCGAGAGAAAACAGGAGTCCCTTGGAATGGCTTGAGCCTTTCTTTGGAGGTTCCTGGTTCACAATTCCAGCTATTTGGAATTAATCTCAGTGAGTCCAATTAAAATTTTTTAAAAATTAGAAGAATAAGTGAAGTGGAAGGGATTAAAGCAATAGGACTTAACTTAGTCAACACAGCAGCTCTGATGCCATCTCATTTGTTCTTCGTGATAATCCTAAAATTGTAAGATCTACTTTGATTCCCATTTCGTAGATGTGGAGACATAGGCACAGAGAGGTTGACTCACTTGCCAGAGGTTACAGAGCGTCTACCAGAGGACAGCCAGGTTCAGAGCCAGGAGCAGCTAACTATAAGGCCAGCGCCCCTGGCTGCTGTGCTGTGTGCCCCTCTGTTATCATCCCTGTACTTGACAGGTAGGGATGTTGTTGGCAAGTAGTTCATTCTTGGGAGGACAGAAGGAATGCTATTCCAAGTGGAATGCTGGCTTTATGGAGCATGTCCTTTGTGAATGATGTCTAAGTCCCCCTCCCCTTTGTAAAACAGGGCTGGGGGCAGGGGGTGGGCTGGGGCAGCGTATTAAGTGCATGGCAGTGTGGGCGCCGACCGCAGGTCCAGCATGTTAGTGCAAGTCAAGGTTTACGGGGGAGGGCGACCCCATCCGAAGGTGCACAGATAGATCAAGAGGGGACCGTGGAGAACTGGGTTGAGCAGTCCTGGGTCACAGCCAAGGAGTGTCTGTGTGACAACCAAGATCACCGGTGTGTGTGTTTTGACTCTTGTCTGTGGGGCAGCGTGTGGCCTGATCTGGCTTTCAGGGTGGACGGTAACACCTGTGCTCTTGTCCAGGATTTCTAGGAGCCATGGAGCATGCTCTGAAATGCTTTTCTTGGCAGAAGAACGTGCCGGCCCTCTGGACGAGAGAGACGCCAGGAAGCTCGTGCTCTGTGCTGAACGGCGTCCGAGTTCTGAGTCTCCTCTGGATCATGTCGGGGCACACCAGCCAGATGACTGCATGGCTGTCTTTGGGTGAGAGGCACCGATGAGTCTCTAGGAGCAGTCGAGGAAGAGAGACGCTTTCCTGTGCGGGGAGCCTGTTGGGTCAGGGGGTGCGGAGGCTGCAGCCTTCCCCACGAGCAGCCTTCCTCCTGTCTTAGAGCCACAGCCATGACCGCCCCCCAGTGAGTTTCCCAGGCCAGTGCCCGGTGGTCGCTTTACCTCCTCCTGGGTGTGAGTCAGGCCTCTGACGAACAGGTGAACAGCGGTATCTGAGGATTGCATACTCCTTGTCCAAAGGGCTGGATTCCTTCTAGTAATGATTGATGAATCCAGAAACTGATGTTTCTTTCACCTGGAAAAATAGCCAAGCATAAATAAATATTGTGCACTGGTGTTAAAGTGTTTCCCGGCCCGCTGTCTGTTGCCTCGCTCCCGAAGCACCGCCAGAAGGAGCAGCCCTTTATAAGTGGGGCCAACACGTGGGGCAGAGTTGAGGGGAGGGGCCAGATTGCTACAGATCCCAGGCGATCTGCAGCAGCCCGTGGCGGGGTGATGCTGTGTGCCCCCGAGCCGTGGGCCCTGTGAGAGCAGGAAGCAGCTCAAAGCCTTGGTACCATGCCATGGTAGGCCCTTTAAGTGCCTCTGTCACCACTTCTCATGCCAAGCTCCTGTCCCCTCGCAAGTTGTGGGGCTGCACGAGATCCTCCTAATGCTATGAAAGTTGAAGGCGTCTCTCTTGCTTGTTCTGAAAACATATATCACATGACTTTCTTCCGGGAAACAAAAAGATATCGTTTTCCGGTTTGTTGCAGATAACGTGCTCGAGTGGAAAACCAGAGTGCTTAAAAACCCACTGTACCTTTACTCTCGGAGCGGCCCGTTCTATCTTGGGGTTGACACATTCTTCCTGGTGAGGTAATACGGTGTTTTCCCTGCTGTTGTACATGTTGCTGTTTGTCTGGGGAGATGTGCGTGTGTGTGATGCCATCACCACTTTAGTGAGAAAAAGTGAATGGCTCACACTTATTTACTCACCTGGCCTTTGCTTCTGTCCTACTGTAAGTAGTACTCTTGTCATCAGCTCCTCTCTTTTGTATCTTCAGTTTGTTAAATGAGTTAGGGTGGCTCTCGAAAATTTTTTTAAGATTTTATTAATTTATGAGAGAGAGAGAGAAAGAGTGAGAAAGAGCATGAGCAGAGGGGAGGGGCAAAAGGAGAAGCAGGCTCCCCACTGAGCAGGGAGCTCGATGCAGGGCTCAATCCCAGGACCCCGGGATCATGACCTGAGCCAAAGACAGATGCTTAACCAACTGAGCCACCCAGGCGCCCCTCTAAATTTTTTTCTTTCTTTCTTTCTTTCTTTCTTTCTTTCTTTCTTTCTTTCTTTCTTTCTTTCTTTCTTTTTTACAAAAGGTGATTTTATCTGAATCAAAATTGTTTATTTCAGTGGTTCTCAAATTCTGGTCCACGGACTGATGCGAATCCGTGATAAAGTTGCCAGTTCTCACCGGAGTGAAATGTGACCACATCTGAAAAGGGTGTGACATTTCGTAACGCTTTCTTTATGTAAATGAACTACGGAGAGGTGCGCTGCCTTAATCGTGGGATGAACGGCGGCACTGTGTTCAGAGCCGTAGCATCACCTCACTTCATCCTCACCATGTCCCCCGACAGGGGCCACTGGTAAAATCCCCATTTTCTTCTTTTTTGGTGGCGAAGGTGAAATGCACATAAATTAAGCCCCTCAAGTGAGCAGTTCAGTGGCATTTAGTACGTTTCCAGGTTTGTGCAACCAACCGCTTCTAGCCAGTTCCAGAACATGGGCAGCACTTCAAGGGAGACGTCACACCCGTGAAGCAGTTATTCCCCACTCCCCACCCCCCCATTCCTAGAAATCCGCTCTCTGAATCTGTGGATTCACCTCTTTAAATATTTCGTATCAATGGGCCACACGGCGTCTGGCCTTTACGTACCCGGCTTCTTCTCCTTGCTGTTTCCCAGGCTCACGCACGTTGTGACACAATTCAGTACTTCCTTCCTTCTTGTGACCCAGTGATATTCCACTGTATGGCTGGACTACCAAATCTCTACTTTAAAGGCAAGACCACTGAGCCTGAGGGAGACAGTCCTGGTGTGGACCAGCTATCCAAACCCAGGCAGTCAGACCCTGGAGTCCATGTTCTCAGTCACTGTGCGGACCCGCCTCTCCCTCTTTTGGGTTGAATGTCTCTTCCTTCACAGGGAGATGGTGACAGTAGACGGCAGTGGCTTTCATCAAATGCTAGGCGTTCATCCGTCCAACCATCGTCCACTGACCACCTGTTTGCCAGGCATCGTTCTAGGCCCTGAGGGTACAACCATGGATAAAACACACAAGGACTACTTGAGGTGTTCCCATCAGTGTGTGTGTGCGTGCGTGTGTGTGTCCAGCAATAAGCAAACAAATAAACAAGAAAAAATATGGTAGTAATAAATACTAGGAAAGAATAGAACAGTGGTTGTGAGAGCGAGCAGGTAGCTGTTTAGACTCATCGGAGCAGCCTTGTCTGTTGAGGGGCTGCTGGATCTGAGTGGCGAGAAGGAGCCGGCCATGGGACAAATCCAGGATGGGAAAACTTCAGGCAAAGGGAGGCAGTAGTGGAGAAAAGCTAAGGGGAGGGAGAGAGACAGAGAGAGAGACAGAGCGCCTTGTTAAAGGAGCAGAACGAAGACTGAAGCATAGAGAAGGTGGGGAGAGAGGGAGGAGAGGAAAGACAGCGAGCCAGGCAGGGCCAGACCACAGAGGACCTTGTAGCAAGACTCAGGAATTTGGACTTCAGTCTTGGTGAAACAGGAAGTGATTGGATAGCTTTCATTTGAAAAGTGATATAATTTGACATTTTATTTATTTTATTTTATTATTTAAAAAAAAGATTTTATTTATTTATTTGAGAGAGAGAGAGAGTGCACGAGCAGGGGGAGCAGCAGGCAGAGGGAGAAGCAGGCTCCCTGCTGAGCAGAGAGCCCAATGCGGGCCTCAATTCCAGGACCCTGGGATCAGGACCTGAGCCAAAGGTAGACACTTAATGACTGAGCCACCCGGGTGCCCCTCATCTGACATTTTAAAAATGATCACTCTGGTCCTGGTTAATAACAGACCTAAGGAAGGCAGGGATGGGAGCAGGGAGAACAATCGGGTGCCCTTGGCTGTACTTTGGATGCGAAACGATGAGGGGCCTGTGGGGTGGTGGGCAGGACAGAGAGAGAAGGTCACGTTCAAGATGGGCTTTAGAGGTGGAATTGTCAGGACCTGTTGCTTATCGGACATGAAGAATGAGAAAGAGAGGACTTGAGAAGGATTTCTGGTGTGGCTCAGTAACTGAAGAAAAGAGGGGTGATGCACGCTGAGTGGAAAGACTGGAGGGGTCTGGAGGGAGAATCAGGCCTTCTGTTGGAATTGAACTGTCCCGACCACATGAAGATAAAGGGAGCTCGTGGACACCCACGTGGAGGCGTGAGGTCAGCCTGGGCTCTGGAAGCCTGGAGCTCAGTGGACATGTCAAGGCGAGAGATGGGAACTTTGGAGCCCTTGGGTTACGGGCAGCATGGAGGCCACGGAGCTGAATCAGAGGCCGCTGGGAGGAGGGCAGAATGACGGATCAGGGGGCATGCTAAGGTTCCCTCTCGCCCCAGGCTGGAGAAATCGGGGAGGAAGGAGAGCCCCCGAGGGTCCGAGAATGAGTGAGCAGTGAAATGGGAGGACAGGTGGGACAACACAGGGACCAGAGAGCCAAGACAAGAAAGTGGTTGAGGAGGGAAGGGCGTCGTCGCCGCTGGGCCCACGCTCTGGGAGCTGAATGTGCCAAGAGGTGCCCTCTGCGTTTGGCAGCACGGAGGCAGAAACGGAAGTGACAGCCTGACAGGTGGGGCGGACTGCAGACTGTGCCTGGGGGCTGCACGGCCGGCGGGAGCAGGTCGGTCCCAGGTAAGAGAGGAGATCCAAGACTGTCTACATTATATGCCGGGAACGACCAAAGACAAGCCACGCGGGGACGGGGGGATGGGAGTTGGCCAGACGAGGGAGCAAGCTTCTCACGAGTGCCACTTAGTTTTTTAAATTTTAAAGTCTGTGAAATGCCAAAGGTATGCACCAGCGAACCACCAGATCAGGAGAGAACCTGCTGGCAAACAGGGGGAGCCACAGAGGCTGACGGGCCATCCTTTCCCGCGGCACTTATTTCCCAGACCCCGGTGGCTTGTTTCCTCTCCTCCTTCAGACGTCTGCTCGAATGCTGCCTCCCCGCCAGCCCTGCTGGTCCCCCCTGTTTAAAATGCACCACCAGCACTCTGGACTTCCTTTTCCCGATTTATCTTTCTCTTTATCTAACATACCTAGAGATGCCCTTATATATTCTTCTGTGCTTGTCTCTGTCTCTCCACTGGAATAGAGGGCAGGTCTTTTTTCTGTTTTGTGTCCTGCTGTCACGGATGCTTAAAGCAGTACCAAGCGTGTATACTATTGCTCGATAAGTAGTTGTTGAAATTATTTTTTTCTTCTTTTTTTTTTTTTTTGAAATGATTTCTTAATTGTTTTAGCTCAAGCCTCTGGTATGACGGTTTCTTGGGGGAATGCAGAGAAAGTAGGGTACAGAGTGAGCTGAGACCTGGTCACTAGGGCAGCAGCTCATGCTAGGAGATGGCCAGGGTGACACTTGAGTGACCCAGATAGGCGGGGGTCAAAGGCCACCGTCTCTAGTGATATGGGAACCACTAGGCACCGGACTTTCCAAGAGGGCACACTGGGACTAACCAGGCAGGAAAAGCCCAACTGCGGGAGACCTCGGCCAGCCCCCGGTTGGGTGGGGAGGTCTGCCCAGGGGACAGCATTACGAAGTCCAGAACTCTGTTCCCTGCAAGAGGACTAGTAAGAACAAAGCAAAAAAAAAAAAAAAAAAAAAAAAAAAAAAAAAAAAAGACACCAAATGCTGGATGGGGCTGATTGGCCGAGCTCCAAGCCGTGGGCGGGCGGCTGGCAAGGACGATCAGGATGGCTGGAACCGGAGCCAGAACTCAAGCTGCAGGATTGCCACCAGGAGGGGAGAATGAAGGCCTAAAAAGCCACTGGTCATGCCTGGACTATCGGTGCAAATCTCTGAGACAACGTGGACGCCACTGGGTCAGCCCTGAGATACCCACAACACAGGCCAAGGCTATGAAATTTCCGACGTCCAAGAAAATGAGAATTAGGTGCCCCTTTATTGTAAGGACTACATGTCTGACCCCAGGCTTGCCCTGGGGCCTGGGGAGTGCCGGGCCTCTTATCAGTGGTTCTCAGAGTCTAGTCCCAATGCAGTTGTACTAGCCTCGTCTGGAAGGTTGCTAGAAATGCAGCTTCTCGGGCCCCGTCCCAGGCCCGCTGAGTCATACCATCCGGGCTGGAAAAAGCCCTTGGGGTGCTGCTGCCTCCTGGTCAAGTCCGAGAACCGCAGCGTGAGCCCCGCGGCGTGAGACGCGGAGGACGGCGGAGTGGAAGCCAGCCGCTCCTGACCCAGCCTAAGAGACCAAGACATCTCTCTCTTTTCTGTTTATCTCTGTGTGCTTCTGTTTCTCATTGCCTGTCTCGGTAACTGTTTTCTTCCCCTCCAGCATTCATTTTGTTTACTTGAGAAAGTGCACGTTGGGGCGCTAGCAAGTAACTCTTGATCTCGGGGTCGTGAGTTCGAGCCCCACGTTGGGGGTAGAGATGACTGAAACAGATAAACTTAAAAAAAAAGTACACATATTCTCTTAAATAGAATTTTCATTTGGACAATGGAAATAATACTAAGGGATTCGAGTATCGCCATCGTGCTGGGAGCCTACAGTCTTTTATTCCATACACTATAATTCTAGGAAGTTGCAACGAATATCATGCCCGCCTTCACAGCTGGGAAAGTTGATGTGCGGACACGAAATAATGTGCCCGTGCCCGTGCCCCCGCCCCCCAGCTAGGAAAGTTAGAATCGGAACTGAAACAGAATGTTTGTTTCGGGCCCAAAGTGTGTCGTACCCACCACGCCACTCATATGTTTATATAGTAAAACTAAAGACTCCTGACTCTCGCTGGGGACGGTTGGGGGGATCGCTTTCTACCTCTCCGGCTGACTCCATGCATCTCTACCACAGGACCGTGCTCTTCACCCGTGGGGTCGGGTCTCTGGGTCTTCCCAGCATCCGACAGCGACTTCTCCTGCTCACAGCCTGTTTCCCTGCCAGCCTTTCTCTTTGTCCTCCGGACGAATGGGATGGTGCATGCCCGCCCACAGAGACAGACCCCGATTCATTCTTCCCTGAAATGAAGAGGAGGCCGGGATTAGAATTGGCTGTCCTACCTCCACATCTCAGCACTGCTGTCTACATGTCTCCATCAATTGTGTTCCTATCCTAGTGAATCCGACCTGCTGCGTTTCAAAAGAAACTCATGCTGGCAGAGAACAAAGACATTCTCTAACCCTCCCTGATCCCTTCCAACACACACACAGCCCTCTTTTGCAATAGGAAATGCATTTGTTCCTTAGGGAAACACCCACAAGGATCATTGGCATCCCTGTCAGAAGGTCAGGAAACTCACTCCCAAACTTGCTTGTTGTCAAGTTAGAACTCAGAGACGTAGCCTGTGTCTTTAGCTGAGCATTCTGGGTAACAAATTCGTCATCAGGTATGTTGGTGGAGAATGTTGGTCAACCCACTGAGTCTTTGAGCTTCAATGTCCCTGTTAGGTAAGCCGGGGTGGTAATATCTTCCCTTTCACCAATCACTCGCTCAACAAACACTTATTGCAAAGCAGTCTGGCAATGATCTAGAAGGAAAAGCAACACCATTAGCGAAAGTACTTTGAAAACGATGTGGCTCTCTGAAAGGGGAAGGCTTTGGACGTCATTATTTCAAAAGGCTGATGTGGTAGCTCAACGAGCTGTTCACCAAATATTTCTGGTTCTCTTCCCTCCAGGCCCTTGGTGACTTCCTGGCCCCGCGGCGGTTGGGCAGGAACTAGGTCTGGCCAGCGAGGGGTACCTGGTGTTGCTGGTATGCTGAGAGCTTTAGACACGTCCCTTCTGGGCTAGAGCATTTAATTGTTAGTTTGAAGCCCTCCAGCACCCTTTTGTTCTCTGCCATGGTCGCTGGTGACCTTTTGGAGAGTGGCTGTAACCTTGGCATGGGTCTCCTGGTGGGGACGATGCTGAGCTCCAGGCGACCGGCCGTGTGCGTGCAGCACAAGCAAGAAAAAAAAAACTATTATTGTTTAGTGTTGGAGATAATCTTCTTACTGCAGCATCGCTTACGGACCCTGATAAAGACAGCCCGGTGTATCATCCGATGAACGGTATCACTGAGAAGTCATTCCTGTGACTCGTCTTCTCTCTCTCTCTCTCTCTCAGTGGCTGGTTAAGTGCGAGGTCGTTTTTAAAGATACATCAGAATTCAGACAAAGGAACGACCCTCAGTGTCATACTCAGATACGTCCTCAGCCGCTTTACAAGGTAGGGCTGTCTCATCTTTTCATTCGTTATTGCTGTGTAATCATTTATTCCTTTTTAGTCTTTAGCCCTCCTTTGAAATAATTTTCAAAGAAAAATAAACTGAGACACAGGGTTTTCTTTATAAAGTTGATTTTTGCTGGCTTAATGGCCGTTGCCATTACAAGATAACAATTTTCATGGCATTTGTCCCAATAGAATGTGAACTATATTAAACCAGCAAAAACGTCCTTATTTCTCAGCTGATGGGCAGCAGGCTTCAATACATGTACTGTCAGGTGTCCCTGGAATGTGTCTCCAAAGGGAGAATGTCCATGGTTCCTATAAATTGGTAGTAACTGGGTCCTGTAAATCAGAGTACTAAGGGTAATGATAAAAATAAAATAAGATATAACGAGGAGAGGGGAAGGTGACGCTTGAAACAACGGTCCTTCTGCTCAGAGGGAGGCGGGGAGGATGTGGTCCTCTTTACGAATGTGTGGACAGTTGGGGCAGGAGGGGATACGCTATTGGGACGGAGTATGGAGTCAGTGGGATAGCAGACAGGTAGTGAAGCAATGAAACACACTCTGCTCGGGGAGAAGAGGAAACTCAACTCAGGTAACCCAATACTCCTCTTGTACCTTCTCTAACTCATGGTTTGTTGCTGGCTGAGCTGGGCCAGCTCTCACTGCTTAGGGCCCACGCCTCTCTTGTTACATTTCATGTCAAGGAACAGGAAGGGGGGTGTTGAAATAGTCTTCTGGGCTGGTAAATGGAGTGGGTAGATCTGACTCTAGTTGGTCTGCCTGGGCTTGCATTCTGGCTCAATCTTCTGCCAGCTGTGTGACCCCGAGAAAGTGTCTCAACCTTCCTGTGCTGGAGTTCACCCATCTCAAAAATGGGACGAATAGTGGCACTCACTCCACTGGACTCTTGCGAGGATAAAATGAGAGAATGTGTGCTAAGAACCTAGAAAAGCGTGACACGTAATAAGCCTTCATAAGTACGAGCTGCCATTATTATTCTTGTTGCTACTTGCACCTTGTAACTTTTCTGGTGAATAGGTTAGCAATGAGTCTGAGCTAGGGAATAGGCCTCTATTGATTTCTTTCCACCATGACCTTTGTGGTTTCTTCCAAACACTATTAAATCTAGCCCTTGTCCTGCATGCTTGACAGAGTGCTTATTCTTTCAATATCTTCTGGGTGCCTGGCACTGGGTTTAGCCTATTCTGCTCTGTGGTCTTCTGTAGAGGGACCGGCATTCAGACCAGGGTTTCTTAGTGAGAGAGGCTGATGGGTTGTTAGGGGGTGGGGCGTGGAATGCCATGGCCTGGTGGGTTCTGCCTGGGAAACCCGCTTCAGAAGAAAAGTCCTAGAGCTGGAGATTGAAGAGCAGGAAGTGTTTTAACAGGCAGATAAAGCAGTAGTGGGGGCAGGAAGAGTCCGTGTGTGTGTGTGTGTGTGTGTGTGTGTGTGTGTGAGGCCTTACAGGGCAAGATGGTGGTGAGGATCCCATGAGTAAATTCTTGCAATATCTGGGCAGGACAGCAGGTCTGGGCTGGTGATTGGCATTGGGAATGGAGAGAAGGCAGATCAAGGACACTCGCATTTTCCAGCCTGAACGACATGGCAGGTGGTGGTGATGTTCTTGAGATAGGGAGCTCGGGGAAAGTGGCAGATTGGAGCCAGGAAGAGAGAGTCCACAGCGGGACAAAACTTTGTTGAAAAATCAGGGGAAGCATCCCCAACTGAGTTTGAACTCACTCTGTAAGGTAAACCCAGTGAGAAAGCAGCCACACTCCTAGCCACTTTGCTGTTCTCATTCTTGTCAGCAAAACCCACAGTTATTACTCAAATATGATGGATTGTTTGCCTACTTACCTCCAAGGGGACTGGAAGTAAGATCATTTGTTCACTCACTCTTTCTGTATTTGTGGAGGGCCCCCTGTGTGCCAGAGACTGTTGTAAGCCCTGGGGACCCAACAGTTCATAACCATGCAAGTGCCTTCTGGCCTGGGGTTATGTTCTAGTGAATAGAGATAGACGATCAACAAATAAATATGCAACATTAAGTTGCAACATGCAAATACATTTCTAACAGGTCAGTGCTGGTAAGTGTCACAAGGTGCGAACTGGGAGATGGAGGCACGATGCGCTCTTCCTCTGGAAGGGTAGTCATGGGAGGTGACATTTGTCCAAGGAAATAAAAGAAGGTTCTAAGCAAAAAGAATGCTGTGCGGGAAGAAGGGCCTACATGGGGAGTGGGTGCAGAGAAGGGCACACCGTTGGTGTGTTTGGAAGACCCCAGAGAGCCCGCTAGAGAGGAGGGAGCAGTTAACTTGGAGAACAGAAAGGTGTGAATTCAGAGAGGTGGGGCAGGAGCTCCGCCGGGGGGGGGGGGGAGAGAAA
>NW_024424230.1:16145127-16269102 GCF_017311325.1 Ursus maritimus | reverse complement strand
GGGGGGCGGCATACAGGACCGTTAGCTGGCTTAAGGACTTTCTATTTCATCTGGAGACAAGAAGCCTTTGGGGGGTTCCCGGAGGGGAGTGGCATGGTCAGATTCACATTTTCCAAGAATCACTCTGAGAATAGACAGTGAGAGGAGAGCAGCAGGAGACGGGCGACAGCTGGAAGCTAGTGTGGCTATAAGAGAATGCAAAACCCAGCTTCCAGGGGTCAATCAGGACAGCTTCTGTAATGGGAAACAAGAGGGGTAGATGTTCCGGACCCTGAAAACTGTGTGGTTATTCCAACCAGAGCCACATTTTTAAAATATCTATATCTATCTATCTATCTCTATCTATCTATCTATCTCTATCTATCTATCTATCTATCTCTATAGATAGAGATAGATAGATTTGTGTATGTAAAAAAATTACTGATAAAAATGTCTAATGATAACAGAAGGTTATACACTAAAAGAAAGGGTACCCACTGCAGTCCCACTCCCCACAGGACACCTTTGTTAACGGTTTCGTGTGAATTCTTGCAGGTACTTTCCATGTATTTATATGCATTGGGGTTTCCCCTTGTGAGTAGGATTATACAATATGCCGCACTGTTTTGCATGTAGCTGTTATGCACTTAATGATTTAACGTTGGCATGTCTCTCTCTCTGCATGAAAGGAACCACCTCACTGACTCCAAAGTTCGGGTGGGACGGTGATGCGTGGGTGAACTATCAGTTTAACCTGTCCCCGTTAATGGGCATGGTGCTAATTCCAAGTTTTTGCCGTCTCAGACAATAATACAATGTCTAGACACTTATGCACTTTTGTGAACATGTTTGTGGGTAAATTCCTACAAGTAGTAGTTTGGTGCATCTAACATTTCGATAGACATTTTCCAATTTACCTTCCCGCCCAACAGGTCTGAGAAGGCCTGCTTCTCACACCTCTTACAATAGCCAAAGTTGTACTTTTTAATCTTTGAAAAACTTGACTTTAAATCTTCCAGAAGCTTGGACAAAAATGAAGAGCGTTTACATTTATCTGATGCTCTCGATGTTTCCCAGTGTTTCCTTACTGATCTCATTTGATTCTCAAAAAACCTCAGGAGGCAGGAATCGTGATCTTTCTTAAAAGAATCTAAGGAATTATCGTTCCCCTTTTTCCATAGAAGAGGAAAGAGAGAAGTGAGATGATCTCAGAATGAAAATTTAGATAAAACTAAAACACCCATTTCTGTAGCCTTGCTCCTCAAGGTGAGACCGACCCCAGCCCCCCCACCCCACCCCCATGGGCCGCAACTCAGAGGCAGTGCTGGGGAGGACGCCGCCTGGACCCTGCTCCCTCCTGAGGGCATCTGACCTGAACCCTGGTTCTGAGGGGAGCAGGGTGGATTGACTTACTGTCCCCGGGGAGGTGACAGATGGTGGGAAGGGAGGCTTGGGAGGCCTGTGGGAGCAGCTGCAGGGCAGCCTGGTCAGATGGCTAATGTGGCAGGGCCCAGGCCCAGGGAGGGCTCCGTGGCTGTTGTCTGAGCTCATCTGGGGAGACACGTCTTGGCACCGTCGGCAGCCCTTTCTGTCTGACTGCGATCTGTAATTCCCGCCTGCTCCCCACGTGCCCACAGCCCTCCGGCCTACCAGACACATGCTAGGAAGGATTCTCTCATTGTGGGGAGGACAGGAGGCCAACAGGTCTGGGGCTGGTGTGGACCAGAGGCTGGGTGCCCCCCCCCCCCGCAGCAGTCCTCCCCTTCCCATCTGTCACAGCCCACCCCGGGCCCTGATGCCCCCTCTGAGATGTTCGGAGATGCTGCTGGGCCATGTGCTCTGCTCTGAATTTCTAAATGTGTTCTTTTAAAAAATGGCTGGCATCATCGCTCACCCAGAATCCATGCCAGCATCGTGTCCCCCTCCCGGCTACAACCTCACTTCTAAACTCGAGGCCGGTGAGGTCCCATAGGTAGCCATCAGACAGGTGGCCCACGGCCGTGTGGGCGAGTATTAAATATACACACCGGATTCAAAAGATGTAGTCAAAGAAGAAAGGATGTAAACCAGCTCACTGCTTTTTTAGCTGGATTACCTATTAAAATGATACTATTTGGGATACATTGGGCTCTATAAAGTATAGTATTAAAATTTACTGTAGCTGTTTGGACCGACAAATGTGGCTGCTGGAACTGATACACCAGGCAGCAGATGTGGTCCAATTCTGTTTTTAAAGGACACCTGTGCCTTTTCCCCATCATCTTTGTAGCTGCTTCAAGTCTTGCTCGGACGAGGTAGGGTATGAAGGGAGGGAGGGAGAAATAAAGCTAGGAAGGGAGGAAGGAAAAGAGGGAGGCAGGGAGGAAAGGTCTTGTCCTCCAGGGGAGCCCGGGGTAAAGAACAGGAACCAGGGTCTGATCCCAGCCCTGCTGTTTGGCTGAGCCCCCTTGGACAAGTCGCTCACTTCTCGGGGCTCTGATTTCCCCATCAGTGACATAGAGGTACTATTTCCCTGAAGGAGTGTTCCGAGGTTTAGAAGTATCTGAGAAGCTTCTAGCACAGTGGCCGGCAGGCACCCCTCGCTCCAGGACTCGTAGGATTTTCACAGCTGCGGCACCGGAGCCGGCTCACGGTGGGCACTCACGACTTTTCACCCAGGAATGTAGGGGGGTTGGAGGTGTGGCTGGGGAGCTGCTCGCCCACCCAGTACGATCCGTTTTGGAGTGTCTCTATCGCTCGCTCACCCAGCGCACCGAACGGAACCGCTGCGGGGAGTCACCTTCTCTTCCCCTCTCGCTCTCCCTGCCAGGTTGCAGCCTCTTCACCTGTACTCGGTGTGCTTGTTGGTTGGACTGTTCTCCCTTGTTCCCTGGGGACCTGTCTGGGACGTGCCCAAGTTCCACCTGGATAACTGCCGGCAAGCGTGGTGGACGAATGCGCTGTTGCTTAATAATTTCCTGTCGGTCCGGAATGCGGTGAGTCCCGCGTCTCGGGCCAGCAGCGGGCAGGTGGCAGGAGCCAACGCCGGGCCTCCCTTCGCGCAGCTTGGTGACTTTCCCAGGGCCAGCCCGAGTCTGATGCCCTTTCTTCTGGCATATTCGCTGGAGTAACAGCAAAGCCATAGTAAGGTGGGCTGTGGGTGGGCAGACTAACCCCTACCAGTCTGGGCAGGCAGTTGCGGTGAAAAGCAGAGGGAGGGAGCAGGGTAGTAGGCACTGAGGGGCCAGCCATCTAGGTGCGTGTCCCGGATGCAGCCGGCCTTGTCGGCCAGATCTGACTATGCCACATCAGTACGTATTGGTGGTGGCTTCCCCAGAGCCCTCATATCCTCATCATGATGCTGGAGGAAACGAAAGTGAAATCGCCGTAATTAGATCATGTCACTGATGTGTGCATAGGCCTGGAAAGCAAGGCTGAAAAGAGAATCGCTCAAGCGTGGCTAATGACTGCACAGAACGACTTACCGACTAGATGGCCGCCTTCCATCGGCCGGCGCCCGGAGGCTCGGACAGGGCGCGCGTCACCGCCTAACTGCCTTCAGATGGGCCTGTGTCTGTGACAGGGCCGTGGAGGCCAGGCTGGGCTCTTTGCCCAGATGCAGACTGGCTTGGGCCCTCTGTGGGCACTGGGGGCAAGGACACGAACGAGCCAGCCGCCTCTTTGAGGCAAAGCCCACTGTAGGTCCTTGAAAGCAGAAGTGTCAGGCTGTCAAGCCTGGAGTCCCCACAAATTTCCCCATCACGGGAACTTCTTTCTGATGGGGACGAGGAAAGCTGTCACTTCCCCTGGATAAGTCTGGTCTCCCTTGGACTGGGGGGGATTGGAGGGAACAAGGAGCCTGTATCTCTGAAGCCCTGGAGAGAATTGCCCCCAGGAATTTCCTCACACTGAAGAAGAAATACAGGTAACGGCCTCATTTCACACAAACGCGGACAGCCTGTGCAAGGAGGTGGCTTTGGCCAGACGATCGCCTGTCAGTCATGCGTGGGAACTCTGGGGTTTCCCACAAAAAGCTTGTCTGGAGCCAGGCCTCCTTCCTAAAGGAACACACTCCTTGCCGGAGGTGGGGAGGGCCGGCAAGGCAGGGAGGAGAGCACAACAGGGACCCTTCCAACTCTGACGGCACCAAAGCCACGGTTGTTCCTTCCATTCGTGTCATGGGATGGAATGGAGCTCCCACAAGGCTTCTAGGAGCTTAGCTATCACTGCTTTTTTCAACAAGCAAGAACACTTGTCTGCGTTTCCATTTTGTAAGCTGACAATAGGAATCCCCACCACCCAGGCTTGTAACTGGGTTAAATGAGAGGGGGTTACCTGAAATACCTCTAACTCAGACTTCCTTTCCCTTCCCGTGGAAATCCACCGCCCGCCCTCCCCCCGCCCCCCACCCCAGCTGCCCAGTGAATTCTTCCTCCAGCTCCAGGAAGGCGAGACAATGTGGGGTGCCCCGTGAGCAAGGGAAAGGGGTCACCTCTGCTCCTCTTGTTTCAGTGTAATGGCTGGACGTGGTACCTCGCCAACGACTTTCAGTTCCATCTCACCACACCGGCGATCGTCCTCGTCCACGGAAAGTGAGTTTCCCTGGGACAGATGTGTCTCCCCGGGACAGGGGGTCTCCCCAAGACAGGTGTGTCTCCCTGTGGGGCATCTCCCATGGAACTCTCAACGAGTACCACAGTTCTGGGCAGAGTAGTTTTACAATTTAGGAACCGCACTTTTCAGAACAATCTGGACACCGAACCCTCCTCTGTTTACCTTGCGCTGTGTCCTCCTCCGATTTTTGTCCTACACGAATCCCTCTGGGTTTTTGCAGAGTTGTAATCCGTGTGTATTAATATCTAGTCTCAGCTTTCCCACTTAACGGTCTCTGCAAACATGTCCACATAGCGACATGCTCTGCGTACTTGTCAGTTTCCGGAGTTATGTACCATTTTTGCGGTTGGCCATTAGCTTAGTTCCAGCTTTTCATGACTTCAGGTGACACCTCGGTGACTGTCTTTGAACACACTACGTTTCCCTCATCTTCATTTCCTTGGGGTCCTATTTCCAAGTGGAGTTACTAGGTCAAGGGGTGGGAACAATTTCGTGGTGCTTGTTACATATTGTGTGATTGTTCTCCAGAAAGAGTGAGGTAATTCACAGTGCCCCCAGCAATGCATCAGTGTACCTGTTCCCCACATCGGATATTTTTTACCTTAATTTTTGTTAGTTCCAGAAAAGCTGAAGACCTCAATAATTCACAAGAAGACTTATAGCTTGTGGATTATCCATGCCATATTTTAAAAAATAATTTTTAAAGGATTTTATTTATTTTTTTGAGAGACAGCAAGAGAGCACAAGCAGGGGGAGCCGCAGAGGGAGAGGGAGAAGCAGGTGTTCCACTGAGCGGGGAGCCCGATGTGGGGCTCGATCCCAGGACTCAGGGATCATGACCTAAGCCAAAGGCAGATGCTTAACCAACTGAGCCACCCAGGGGCCCCTCCATGCCATATTTTAAAAGATATTTCTTTTTTTGTTAAAACACATGTTCAATTTAAGAAACCCTGCAAGGTAATAGGATGAAGAGAGGGGAAAACCATCACCCTCGACCCATCCCTCACTCAAGGAGAAGTGAATTCCCTGTTAATATCTTCGTGTTTATTTTTCTGATCTTTCTTCTGCATCGCTTTTTATACATGAAAAGATTCCTTATCTACACGTTAGTATCTTTCTTTTAATAGTTTTATGACATAAGCAATTTCCCATAGAATTTTACTTCTAAGTAAACATAATTTTAATGTGTGCATAACATTCCATTCCATGAATGAACTCTAGTTTACTTATAACTTCCCCTATTGTTAAATGCTTGGATTATTTCTGATTTTATGCTTTTGTAGGTAACAGTCTGATAAATATTTTCATGGTCACCATTTGTCTCCAACTCCGATATTTCTTTAGAATGCATATCTTTAAGGGAAATCACTAGGTCAAAGAGCATGAATGCCTTCTAGGCTCTCGAAGCATAATTTTTGCTTTCCTTAAAGGTCTATCAATATTCAGTCCTCTGGCCATCTAATTACACTGTTGCCAATATGGAACGTTAATGATAATACAGAACAAAGTACAAACCTTGTTATTTTGATATGTAAGAAAACATTCATTTTTCACATCTAACTTGCAAGTCTTCAATTACTACGGTACAGCTGAGTTCCAAATGTGTGTTGACCAGCTCTATGTCACAGTTACCTGTTAATGCTCTTTGCGGACAGACCTTTAAATTCCAGGCTGACCCAGAATATTGCCCATTCCAGCCACATGCGAACATTCAAGTATCCTGGGCAAGGGAAATGCATCCTAATATTTTTTTTTAAGATTTATTTATTTATTTGAGAGAGTGAGAGAGCATTTAGTTTAATCTAAGAATTAGGCAACTAAAAAAAAAAGGAAAATCTGCTTTTCCACATATCTTAAGCACACACCGCTTTCTAACTTTAAATGTAAAGAGGCGTTTGGATAGTTTGTTTTACTAATCATTAAAAAAAATGTTCCATGGATTCCACTAAGCACAAAGGCAGTTTGCTGGGATAGTGAGTTTGAGTCAGAAGACATGGGTTCCAATCCTGACTGGGAAGTCACTAGCTATGGGGTCCAGGGTAGCTTGCGAGACTCCCATCTTCAACTTCCGTCTCTGTAAAAGGAGATGGTAGTGCTTCCCGTCAGGGCTGGAGGACAAAGCGAGGTCATACACATGGGAGCCAGTCCAGCACCTGCCTGTCAGTCATGTGTGACCACATGTCACTCAGCTACCTGTTACTTGAGATGCTTTGTCATCGCCATTGTCCCCAGCTGCTGTCCTTAAGCAGGGGCGGCCCCTTGCCCCTCCCAGTGTCACAGGGACTCAGGGGAGGGTGTCTGGATAAGCCACTGCTAGCGCCCTGCTCTGCTCCTCCGCTAAACCCATGCAGGGATGGCCATCTCCCTATTCTCTGCACCATCCCTATTCCACAGAGGGTCCCCTTCTCTGGGCAATCAATCGCCTTCCTTGCTTCTTCTCTAAACACCCTTTCCAGAAGGTATTGGTGTGGAGCAGATGTTAATGGAGGCTTCCCAAACTGAAGGGTCCACATTCCCCTTGCTCAACCTCACCCCTTCCCACAGGCTTCCTGCTTCACCCCTTCTTAGTTCTACTCCCCCGAGGTGAGTGAAGGGTTGTGGAGACGTGAGCAAATGCCCGATGCTGGGGGATGTCTGTCTCTGTATGATTGCTGTGGGGAGAGCGGGGAGGTCCAAGTTCTCCTCCACCCAGTCTGCTGAAACAAAAGCATCTGAATCGAATGGCTTATTTTCTCAGAGTGGGGGTTGGGGGTGGGGAGTCCCATTTTTGATAGCCTAACGGAACTGATAAAAGCATATGAAATCGAAACCAAATCTGGTAATAAGATGGAAATGAGATCTAATAATCACTTGGCTATTTATTTTGGAAATGGAGATTTAAAAAAATAGCTCTGAACATCCTCTGGTAGAAAGATGCCACTCGATGCCTGCTTATGTGATGCTCACATCTCCCCGGAGGCAATCACTGAGAGTGATGGAAATTAGGAATTCGTGTGACCTCCTACCCTCACCCTGCCATGGATCAGGCAAGGAAGGTGAAGAGGAGGTGAAGGGGGGTTTGGGACGCTGACCAAGCTCCCCGTCCCCCCAAGCCCCTTAGAAAGGGTGGGCGGATTCCTGGAGGACTCCTGGGTCACCCATCTCTCCTGCTGCCAGGGGAGGGGCTCCCTGAGCAGGAGCTGAGAGCTGCTCAGGCCCACAGGGCCCCCCCTGAGGTGGACTCTCGCTCCTACAAGGCGGTCAAACCCTGAGAGCTCCCGCAGGGTCGGGGGAGCAGCTGGGCCCAGCAGAGCCGGGTTGACCTGTTCTCTGGCGCTGTCACAGCCCTGGCTCTGTGCTGGACTATGGCTGCTCGAAGGGCACTGGAGACCTTGGCCAGTGCCTGCAGGAACAGGTGGGTCTGGTGTGAGGCCCCAGCAGGCCCGGCAGCCCTGGCAGCGGAGAAAGGGCAAGCCTCTCCCAGCTTCCTCGGAGGTGACATTTGCAGCAAGATGTACTGATTGCTGGTCCAGGTATGTCGTGAAGAAAGAGCAAGAGAAATCCTGTAGGGAATCCTGGCCGGGATGCTGGGGGCTGACAGGCTTGCAAGGAAGACGGGGGTCTTTTCAGAAAGGGAGACCCTCTGCTATTCCTTCCTCCTCTTGGGCTATGGCCCCTGAGTGGATCTTTTTGAGGGACCATCCCTCTTGAGAGAATGGGGATGGCAGTCTGTGCTTGAAGCTCTGGGACTTTCTCAATCCCATTGTCCCAGGAATAGTCCCCTCCAAAAGCCAGAAAATATAACTGCTAACCTGAGTTGGCAGAGGGAAGGCTTTGGCACTGGGCCGTTTGGGCTGTGGTCAAAGGCCCCGATCAGCGGCTCAGGGGCTCAGGAGGACAAGGGACAAGCAGGAGGTAAGGTGGGCCGTGTGGCACTATCTCCCTGTCTCTTTTGGTCCCTATGCGTAGTCGCTTGCTCTGGGTGCCGTGACAAAGTACCATACAACAGAAATCTATTTCCTCGTGGTTCTGGAGATTAGAAGCCTAAGATCAAGGTGTCAGCAGGGTTGGTTTCTTCTGAGGCCTCTCCCCCTGTCTCCCCATGGTCTTCCCTCTGTGGTTGTCCCAGTCCTAATCTCCTCCTCTCAGATTGGATGAGGGCCCATCCCGATGACCTCATTTCATCTTAACGACCTCTTTAAAGACCCTGTCTCCAAACAGAGTCACATTCTGAATTGCTGGAAGTTGGAATTGGGGCAGGGGGACCCAATCCAGCCCATGAGAGTCTATGTTAGGAGGCATTACTAGTTTTATTATAGTGGTGGTTAGCCAGGGGAGACTTGTCGGACTCCTGAGGGGAGATGCCACAGATTGGGCTCAAGTCCTCCAGGGAGTTCAACAAATATTTACTTGGGTGGATGTGGGTTTTTATTGGATATCCTGATTGAATGGCTTACCACCCACCTAAGACCATGAATTCTTAGTACCTCCCAACTACAGACCTACTGGGGACCTACTTGAGTGTCCTCGTGACTTAGGAGCCCTGGCCCCAGAGTCAGCATCTTTCCTAGAGGTTGTCATGGAAGGCAGCTTTCAGTCCCTCAGCTAAAAACCAGCCAAGCTTGTGGCCACGCAACTACATTTAGCTTCTACATAGTGGGAGGTATAAAAGTTAGGGCTTTTTTCTTTAGAGAACACACTCATATAGAATGCCAGTCATTCAAGGAGGGCAGAATTAGATGGTCTGGCAAAAGGCACAGTAAATAGATGGCATTGTTGTCATAACTTCCCAGCCTACGCTCACAGCAGACATTACTAATCAATCACAGCACCACTGAGCTACACGCCTCCATTCCAAGCATTAACACTAAAGTAGAATTGGCACTCTGGACGAAAATCACTTGTTCCCTGCATCACTCGTCGTATATCCCTTTCTCAAGAAGAACCACGGCAACTCTGAGCAGTGGAATGGGCTTGTCAGGAGCATCATCCAGGCAGGGTTGTGCCTGGACAGTCCTGCACCTGTGTTTGACATTTCTTTTGTACCACTGCAGATCGTCTTGGTCCCAGCCCTCATGACTCTGAGTAGGTGCAACCAGACTTTGCCTTGCTCTGAGCCTGTGTCCCTCAATCTCAGTTCCTGTCCCAGAACCTCCTATATCCTGCAGCTGGGATTCCTTCAGGACTCCTCTTGGCCTTAAACATGTGTAGTCCCAAAGTGTGGCGGCATTGGCTTTTGTGGGGCCTCCCTTGACCCATGGGGGATAGAAGACACTAGAAAAGGCTTCTTTCTTTCATCTCCCGAGACAGTTTTCAGGAGCATTTCATAAGGCTCCCTAGAACATTTTGGAAGAATGGAGCATTAGCCACCTTGATAACATGTCCCTAGTATTAGGTTTCCCTGCTTCCTGTTCCACACCCCATCCCTCATTCCTAACCCCGTGTCAACTACCAGCACCCAGATATTTGTTTCAGATTGCATCTGGGTGGGAGAAGAATCCTGGCTCCCTTATGCTATTCCCTTCCCCGTGTCCCCCTGTGCCTGACAGTCATTTCTCCCCTAAATCAACCACCATGTATGTCCTCGTGGCTGGCAGGGGACATTCCCAAGCATGGTCTCATTTTGCGCTGCATCATAAATTTCAGGGTGAAGATGAGGAAATTCAAGTTCAAGGTCCTGCCAAGGGTCGCACAGCCAGTAAATGGTCAAGTTTAAAGGCTAACCCAGTTCTCTAACTGCAGCCCACTCTGCCACAGCTGCCCCCACATCAGCCTCCCTCAAAGGCCGCCCTAGCAGGAAGTGCCTCTGATTGCCAAACTTTCAAATCTTTCGCGGCCACAAATGTTGCGATGACGGAAACTGAAGAGTGCTTCTGTCAATGTCCTCTCTTTGCAGAAGTAAACATGTCCTTGTCCTCCTCGGAGCCGTGCTGTTCTTGGCATCTTTCACTGCCACGGCGCTGCTCACACTGGCTTATACCCTTCCGGTCGCAGCTCCATCAGAAGCAAGGTAACCCGCAGTTCCCAGCCTGCCACTCTCCCTTGCCTGCCCTCCGGATGGCCAGGACCTCCCAGGGAGGGCTGCTCCATGAGTCCCAGGCTGTTTGTGCTGTGTGCACTGGCTTGTGGAAAAACTGGGTGGGAAATGTTCAGCCTGGATGGGAAAGTTGATTACGTTTTTGTTTCCAAACTTCCGAACCTTTCAACTTGCACTGTGGTGGGGTGGGGGGGAATCTTCTCTGAAAGTATGGGCAACTCACTGCTGCCCGTTGAAATGCTTCTCGGAGGAGAGGAGCGCCCCCACGTGGTCGCATTGGGTTTCTCCTTCAGTAGAGAACTTGCGCTTGGAAGCTCTTAATAATTGGCTGGAGAGACTCAAGTTTAAGGAAGTTGGAGTCATCCCTTGAAAGTCACACCGCTAGTAAGTGACATAGGTGTGAGTGGAACCTAGGATCTTACCCACTATGCTATTTTGCCTCCCCAGTGAGGTATATCGAACGATTCTTCCTTATAACCACCCTGTGTATCATATGGGGAAAAGTGGTCCGATTTTCTGCTAATCTCTTCTCAATGCAGCAGGCAGAGTGAGATCCTGTCAGTCACCTGCTTGAATTTGTCCAATGGCTTCCCAGTGCTGTCACAATAAAATCCCTGTCTGACCTCCTCTATCAGTCCCCTATGTGCTGACTCTGGACTGGCCACACTGGCCTTCTTACCGCCCCACACCCAGCGTGCTCCCTCCTCAGGCCTTTGCACTTGCTGTTCCCTTACACTAGAATGCTTTTCCTTTAGAAGCCAGATCTTGGCAGGGCTTTCCTACAGGTGTCAGTGCAAACATCATTTCTCAGAGGAACCTTCGCTGACCTCCTGATGTAGAATAGCCCTGAGCCATGTCTGGCTCACCGTGCTCACTGTGTATTTGCGAGGGGAATGAATGCATGACTGCATGACTGCATGAATGAAGACACCCCAGGTTTTTTGACCCGAGGAGCACCATGCCCTTCCTGTCATGTCATCGTCTTCTGTGGACACTGCCGGGTGACTGAGGAAGAGGCTCATTCCCATCTAGCCCAGGGGTTCTCGATTCTGGAAGCACATGAGACGCACCTGGGAGCTTTTAAATCCACCGATGCTTCTAGCAAGCACCATCTCAGACCTCTGAATCACAGTCTCCAGGGATGTGGCCCAAGCAACCGAATTCTGTAATAGCTTCCATGAAGAAGTTCACTCCTGAGAACTGGAATTTTATTTTATTTTTTAAAATATTTTTTTATTGTATTATGTTAGTCACCATACAGTACATCCCTGGTTTCTGAGGTAAAGTTCAATGATTCATTAGTTGCGTATAACACCCAGTGCACCATGCAATACGTGCCCTCCTTACTACCCATCACCAGCCTATCCCATTCCCCCACCCCCCTCCCCTCTGAAGCCCTCAGTTTGTTTCTCAGAGTCCATAGTCTCTCATGTTTCACTCCCCCCTCTGATTACCCCCTTTCTTTATCCCTTTCTTCTCCTACTGATCTTCCTAGTTCTTATGTTCCATAGATGAGAGAAATCATATGATAGTTGTCTTTCTCTGCTTGACTTATTTCACTTAGCATTATCTCCTCCAGTGCCGTCCATGTTGCAGCAAATGTTGAGAAATCGTTCTTTCTGATGGCTGAGTAATATTCCATTGTATATATGGACCACAGCTTCTTAATCCAGTCATCTGTTGAAGGGCATCTCGGCTCCTTCCACGATTTAGCTATTGTGGACATTGCTGCTATGAACATTGGGGTGCATATGGCCCTTCTCTTCACTATGTCTGTATCTTTGGGGTAAATACCCAGTTGAGAACTGGAATTTTAGAGCTGTCCTGATGTACCAGCTACCAGAAACAACTACTTAAAAGGAACGCAGTCGTCATGTTTCCTCGGGATCTAGGGTGGAGGAGCCCAAGGGAATTTGGAATTTTAGCAAGGCAGCTGTGGTCTAAGGCGGGCTCATGAGGTTACTGTTTGTGGATCATTACTGAGGACATGAACAAATGTACCCCACATTTTCCTTTGGATTTGCTGATTGCACCAATGGACATCTTAGGGATTCCCTTTTTCAGGTCCAGATCAAACAGACCCTTTTGCCTTCTGTTCTTGTGTTTTTCAGTGAACACGCGACTGTGTTGTATTTCTTGGAGTACTACACTAAGCCCTACTGCAGATACGGGCCATTCCTCGTGGGCCTCTTTCTGAGCATTTTTATGCAACAAAACCACCAGGCAAACATTCTTAAAACCAAGGTAAGCTTGCCCCACACCTCACGGTAAAGGCTGGGTCTGCTTGGGACTGGAGTGGCCCATTTGGCCAGGCTCGTCGAAAGCCATGGGCAGGAATCAGACTGCTCAGTGCTTTATTGGGCCGTGGTGTGTCAGCAATGTTTCTTGGTGCTAGAGAGGAAGAGAGACCTTATCTTCTTGCCAGAGGCTAATTCTCTGCTTCCCTCACTGAGCGCCTTTAAGAAAGCTCCAGGACTGGAACCCAGTGGTGTTCCAACCCATTGGAGCCTTGGTACAGACCCAGAGAACTCACTGATATGGGAAAAACACACCCAGAGAGTTTGCACTGGCAAGGCCCTCTTCTGGAAGGCCATAGTTACTTTCTAACAGCACAAGCTCCTTGGTTTCTATAGACAGGATTCTTGGTCAGATTCAATGGCTCCATTTGGGCCTGAAGACACAAGGTGTCTAAGGGGAAAGAAGCTGTCACTTTGTCCTCCAGGTAAAATTGCTTCCCTGGCCCCTTTGTGGGTAGTCGTTCTGGTTCGCCATCCAACCTCATTATTCAAGCCAGAAGCCTGGGTTCATCTTTGACAAGTCCTCCTCATTGACCCTCCTCCCAGGCAATCCTCCACCAAGCCCCCCTGTTGTTTCCTCTGCTGTCCTCTCAGCCTGTCCAACTAACCTCACTGAAGCTCTTCTCATCTCTTGCCTGGACTTCTTGTCTTGTCCATCGCAAATCCACCCTTTGGGCAATCTATTTAAAACACTACCCTGGTGTTGCCCTTGAATGTGCAAAACCTCTTCATATGGCTTTCATTGAGCCCCTAGAGCTTGAGCGTAGACCGAGTCTTACCTCTGAATCCCCAGCGTCTGGTTCTGAAATCACTGAAGGCACTTAATAAACAAATGAATGAAGGATAATTTGCATTTCAATGGATGAAGTGCCAATAATTCCTTTGCACTATTAGGGTACAGAGATAGCCCCAAATCTCCTCCGCTAAGCCCTACCTTTGCTTGCCTAGGTCTTGAGGGTACCTCACCTAGATGCTCTGGAGAAGAGGTCTTTGTCCTTGGAAAATCTTGTGTTGCTTACGGCAGCAACAGGAGATAGGGCTTCATTAGACAGAATGGATGTATAAGGGCTACGTGACTTTTCCTGTGGGTTGGAGTTTCCCCTGAAAATGCACAAGTCAGTTGTAGATTACAACAGAGTGCCACCAAAGAGGTGTTTCAGTGTCAACCAGGTTCCAGGTACCCAGGGAGCAGAGGGGCTCTTTGCGACAGAGCATTTGCAAACACTCCAGGGGTTGAGTCAGGACCGGGGAGTAGGGAGCAGAATACAGGTCAAGCTGAGCTGGAGAAACAAAATAGAAGGGATGGGTAGACGAAACTCAAACCTCTAGAAGCCAAAAAATATGAACACAGAGGTCAAGCTGGAGGCAGCTGGGGCCGATGCCCTATGCTAGGAATGAGTTGAGGCAGGGTGCATTATCAGTGAAAGAGTGAAGGGGATCCTAGCCTAAAAGAAGGGGCTTGTGGAGACCCCCCCCCCCCAGGAAATGGTTTTCTTCCAATGTAGCCAGAACCTAGCGCAGGAATCTGAAGCCAAAGAGGGGAGAGCTTCTCTTTAGAGACTAGACGGTGGACTGATAAGATGCTAGCTTGGTTCAGTGGAGGGGTCATCACAGCAACTTGGGAACTGGAACAGAGAAGCAAGAGAGAGATTCTTGGAAGACAGGTGTGAGTCTAAAAAGGTCAAGTAAGGTGACATAAGATCTAAGACCTTGAACTGAGCCCGGTAATAGAATTTAACCCATGGGGCTCTTCTCTGAGCTGGAAAGTTCTCCATTCTCCCACTCCTGCTGCCATTTTATGACCCCGATGACTAGGGTGCAGCCCAGGTACAGACCGCGTGACGGAAGCACTGTTGGTGGGCACAGAACCAATCCAGGAGCCTTCTTAGGTTAAGGAACAGAATGGGAGGTCAGGAGTGGGTTAGAATATTATCTTTTCTTTTTTCCCTTCTAACTTTCATTTAATAATTATTTGAGATTCATGGCAAGTTGCAAAAATAGTATAGAAGGTCTTGTGTGCCCTTGACCCAGGTTCTTTCACTGGTAACAGGTTACAGAAGTACGGTAACTTATCACAACCAAGAAATTGACATTGACGCAACCCACAGGCCTTAGATCCGCCAGTTTTATGTGCACTCACTTGTGTGTGTATATAGTTTTGTGCAACTTTAGCACACAGAGAGTTGTGTAACCACTACCACAAGCAAGGTACACAACTCTGCTGTCACCACAACGATCGCCCCTGTGCTAACTCTTCGTGGTCACGCCCCCCACTCTCCCCTACCCCACCCCAACCCTGAACCCTCATCACCACTAGTCTGAACCTTCTATTTTAGTCGAAGCTGGGCACTGATTGAGGTTTACAAATAGATACGTAAAGTGACACTAATAAGAGAAAAAACTGAATTAGTGTAGAAAGAGGTAAATACGCAACGTCCAAATTGGCTTGACCACGCCTCCCCTTTCCCCGTAGGCTCAATTGGCTTGACCACGCCTCTCCTTTCCCTGTAGGCTCAATTGGCTTGACCACGCCTCTTCTTTCCCCGTAGGCTCAGGCTCTGCTGGGGTGGATTTGCTCGCTGTCCACCCTGTTCATAGTGGTCGCTCTGGCGTATGTGCTCGATGACGCCTCTGCCACCTCTTCCCCTGCCGCTGCTCTGTACCAGGCCCTCCACCGGACCCTGTGGGCGGCCGCCGTGGGCTGGGTCATGCTGGCGTGTCAGGAAGGCTATGGAGGTATGGTGTGGCGTGGGCTGCTGCTTGCGGGTTCACGCCGTGTCCCTTTAAAGGCGACAAATGCAAAAACAACGTACACGGAAGGGCTTTTTTATTCGCTGGAGTGGTTGGTGAAAGACTGCTACTGACTCAAAAACATCCATTGGTTTATATCCTGGGGGAGAACTGCCCGCATATTCTGTTTTGGATTTTTACCCTGGTTTATGTACAAATGCAGGTTCTGAAAGAAAAATCTGCAGCTTTTCCAATGAATCTAGTTTGGAAGCTGCAGGAGAAAGATAGGGTCACACAGTGAGGACAAAGTACCAGTGCCGGAGACGAAAGTTCTGGTCACGCTCACCCTGGACCTCAGTTTCCTTACCTGAGGGTATAGACTGAGTAGTTCCCAAGATCCCCTCAGCCCTCTGATAAGCAGGGAAATTGTCTCAACTGAGCCCGGCTTTCAATGTGTGGAAAAGTCAAGCAGAAAGGGCTTAAATGGAAAGAAAGGGATTCTTCTCCAGATTAGAAATGTCTATTCAAGTCACCTGACATTTTCCCCCTGTCTTTTCTACTTGGCATGAGGTAAGAACTGGGTACTTGAGGTGTCAGAAAATGACAGGAGAGGGGCGCCTGGGTGGCACAGCAGTTAAGCGTCTGCCTTCGGCTCAGGGCATGATCATTATGGGATCGAGCCCCACATCAGGCTCCTCTGCTGGGAGCCTGCTTCTTCCTCTCCCACTCCCCCTGCTTGTGTTCCCTCTCTCACTGGCTGTCTCTATCTCTGTCGAATAAATAAATAAAATCTTAAAAAAAAAAAAAAAGAAAAGAAAATGACAGGAGAACGCCTGGCAAGAATCATCCAGAAAAAGTTCTGGCCCCACACTGCCCAGAAGCCCTAAAGCGATGAATGTGAGCCAGGTGGAGCCATGACCCCTTTCCACCCTAGAGAAATAATCAGGATGCGTTTCCACTTGGGCCTGTGAACCCAACCCAGTTAGCCTCAGCAGAAGTGTTTGGAAATCATGGTTTAAGGAGAAAAATGATAAAATGATCCCAACATCTCCCGCTAATTGAGCACAGGCTTATGCTGGGCCCCATGGAGAACTTCACCCATACGATCCCGGGTGACCCTGGCCATACCCCTATGGATAGAACCATCAGGAGCTGTTTCTCTTGAGAAAGATGGTGCCTGGAGATGAAGTAACTCGTGAAGGTCAAGCTCAGTAGAGGCTGAGCTAGGAAGTGAACCCAGACCAAGTGCAGGCCAATGCTCAAAGCCCATGACCTTCATTTCTCTGCAACAGTACCCCTCCCAGATGTTTGATTGGTAAAGCCGTTTTTGACTTTGGTGAGTATATAATGATGAGGGATTTGTCCTTTAATATTTTAACTGTAAAAGCTTTTCCTTATATGGAGAAATGACATTAACGAAGTGGGTTGCATTCTCTCTGACTGATGTATTTGCATTTCTGGGCAGCTGTTTGAATCACATGACCACACCCTAACGCTGCTCCCACCCAGTGACAGTGACCCTAAGTTGTCCCCAGAGCCTCAGAACATAGGCAACTACTCCCCCTGGCCCATGGTATGTGGCAAACATCACAGTATTCCTGTCTAATGTGAAAAGTCGAGCTCAATGAAGAATTAACCTGCTAGAGGGAGTGACTTAGGTCAAGTTAGAAGATTAATCGAATTTGCAGCAATATCATTACAGTGGATTAGTAAGTGCTATCGACCATTAGGCTGAATATGGACAATATCTCCATCAATCCAGGTGACAGACTAGCCCTTTGGTTGTTCTGGAGCAATGTGTCTTTTCGAAGTCTGTTGTCGTTAGCCGATCACAGTTATCTAGGTGTGACTGACGTTCTAGGTTTGCGTCTCCAACGCTATTTTGAGATCTCAAGATTGGTTAGTAGGTGAATGTAGGAGGTGATAGGCAAGATACAGTTCTAGAAAATATGTATCCACCTGGTGACCTTTAGACAAGTATATCTATAAAGGGAAATCTGAAGAAGAAGTGTTCGCTGAGACTCTCAGGGTGTGAAGGGATCCTGACGGCTCAAATCATGTGTCCGCCAGCTCAGTCAGGGCCAGCGTAGACCATGGGGGTGTGGTTCCGTGCAAAGTCGTGTTCTGTTGAGTCGCCAGAGTCATCTTCTGATACGTTACTCCTCCAGTCAAAACTTTCAGGGCTGCTTTCTGTCCTACAGCAATGGTCCTCAACCTTGAATAATATATGGACCCATTCTAAAGGAATAAGAAGTCTTTTGGATCCCTTGTATTGGCTTAAATTTTAATTCTAATTTTACCTAAACATGAGCAAACATAAACCTAGACACAAACTTTTATGTTTATAGCACATACATTTACAAAGCCAAAACAAATTTATAAAGTAACCATAGAAATGGGGCACCAGGCTGGCTCAGTTGGTGGAGTGTGTGGCTCTTGAGCTTGGGGTTGTGAGTTCGAGCCCCAGGTTGGGTGTGGAGATTACTTAAAAATAAAATCTTAAAAAAAATAATAGAGTAACCATCAAACTATAAAGCCAATAAAATCTGAATCAACACCATTAATTTAATGTGATTAGTGGTTGGCTGGAACCAATTGTAGCTGGTGATATGAACAAGATACTGTTTGCCTCAGGAATGTTCTCTTGTGTTTGGTTTACCTGTGCTCTTTGCTGACTTAATTCTTCTACAACTGTATGACCCCAGTAGTATCTTGGTTGATCTTCTCCTTGGGCACTCACTTTGGGGCAAATGCATCTTTTGTCTGTGAATCCACGTCTATTTATTCACTCAATCTCATAAAATACTTAACAAATGCTTGTTTTATGCCAAGCACTGAGATGCAGGGGCTAGAAGCAATAACAAGAAAACAATCTCTCTCTTGTAGGAGATCACAGAGGGCTAGGGGAAGTAGAGAGACCAGGAGACTCTAGTAAGCTGAATAATGGCCCCCACGATATCAGGTCTTATTGGGACCTTGCAGATATGATGGTGGCCAACATGAGATGGGGAGATGTGGAGATTATGCTGGGTTATCCCGGTGGGCCCTAAGTGCAGTCACGTGTATCCTTAAAAGAGGAGAGCAGAGGGAGCTTTGACAGACACACCGAGGAGATGGGGATATGAAGGTGGAGCAGAGCGTTGAAAATGCTGATGTTAGTGGGAGTGGCCATAAGCCAAGGAATGCCAGAAGCCCCGAGAAGCTGGAGGAGACAAGGAATGGATTCTTCCCTAGAGCTTACAGAGGGAATGTGACCCTGTCAATACCATGATTTCAGCCAGTGATAGCGGTTTTGGACTTCTAGTCTCCAGAATGGCGCGAGAATACATTTTGGTTGTTTCAAGCCACCATGTTTGTGCAACTTGTTAGAGCAGTCATAGGAAACAAATCCAGAGCCACAGTAAGTAAATACATTTATAATATAATTCCAGGGCAGATATATATAGTGAATAAAAGTAAAGCAGGGACCGGAGGGTAACTGGAGTAGGGGTGCATTTGCAAATACGTGGTACAAAAGCATTGCAGGCAGAAGGAATGGTGAAGCAGAGATCTCAAGACTGGAATGAGTTCAATGGGTGGGAGAAACAGCAAGAAAACCAGCGAGATAGGAATTAGGATCAAGGTGGGAGAGCGATGGGAATGAGGACACAGAGGAAGGTGGCCGCCAGGTCATGCAGGGTCTTCATGGCTGCAGGAAAAAATCCGGATTTTATTTTAAATGTCATGTAACGTCATCTGACCTGTGATTTAACAGATTACTCTAGATGTTGCTTGGGGACTGTAGGGCGGCAAGAACAAGAGCAGAGAGACCATCAGATCCGGCAGGAAGCTACTGTAGGGGTCCGTGGAGGAGGAATCCCTGGTGGATTCGATGAGGGGGTACTCAAGGAGAGGGGGAGAAAGGGTCTGATTGGAGAGAGATAGTTTTAATGATAGACTGGCGGCACTCTGTGGGATACGGGAGAAAGAACAGAATCTGGGATGGCAGCAAAGACTTTGTCCTGGGCAACTGAAACCTCATGATGCATTACTGAGCACTCGAGATGGGGCTTGTGGACAAGAAAGACAAGCTTTTTATTTTCTTTTCTCTCTCCCTTTCTTTCCCTCTCTCCCTCCCTCCCTCTCTCTTTTCTGTCTTTTTCTTTCTTTCTTTCTTTCTTTCTTTCTTTCTTTCTTTCTTTCTTTCTCTCTCTCTTTCTTTCTTTCTCTTTCTTTCTTTCTCTCTCCCTTTCTTTCTTTCTTTCTTTCTTTCTTTCTTTCTTTCTTTCTTGCCTTAAAACGACAGAAAGTGACTCTCTCATAGTTTTGGAGACTAAAAACCCAAAATCAAGGTGTTGGCAAGGTCCTTCCAGAAGCCCTGTGGGGATCTGTTCCGTGCTCTCTCCTGCCCCCACCCCCGTGGCTGCTGGCAAGCCCCAAGTTCCCTGGCCTGTGGGTGCGTGCGTGCCTCACTCTAGTCTCTGCCTCTGTCTTCACATGGCTTTGCCCTGCACCTCTCCTCTGTGTGTCCATGTCTCCTTTCTGTCTCTTATAAGGACACTCGTGTGGATTTGAGGCCCACTCTAATCCAGGATAATCTCATCTCGAGTACCTTACCTTCAGTCCATCTGCAAAGACCCTCATGGCAAATAGACAAGGATCCAGGTGGACATAGCTTGTGGGAGACCCCTCTTCCAGCCACCAGAGAGAGCAGGAAGTCCCATGCAGAAAGGAATGTCTCATTGCACTTCATTTTAATTACTTGCAATTAAATAGCCCCAAATGGGTAGTGGCTATCATGTGAGACAGCGCAGTTCTAGAAGTTATACCAAGTTACAGAATATTTGTCCTGAAAGGGACTAGCAGCTGACCAAATGCAAGCCCGTCCATAACCAATGACAAGGCCGAGGTCTGGCGATGCCACCGCCTCGTCCCAAGGCCCAGCGGCTCCTGGGCTGCTCTGGAGCCAGATCCGAAGCTGGTGGAAGGACTTGGCCCCTCGTCTTGCATGTGCCATGTTTTGTGCTCCGGCCCTGAGAGCGTACGAAGGGAGTAGACGGACGGTAAACTGTACGTTAGTGTCTCTTCTTTGTTTCATATTCCTGCAAAGGGAAGTGTTTTTTGTCTTTTGTTTCTTGTGGGGTTTTTTTTTGTTTGGTTGTTTTGGCACAGTCTCTTAAAAATGAGAATAAAGACCCTCTTCGAGGAGGTTCACACACTCAGGAGCAGGGATGGCCCCGCGGAGCCGGAGAGGCGCTCGCGGCTCCGTGAACCGTGCTGTCGGTTCCCCGCAGGCCTGGTGACCCGGCTGCTTTCTTGCCGGCTCTGGACGCTCCCCGCCAGCATCAGTTACGCTTGCTACCTGGCCCACCCGATTCTCATCGTGCTCTACAACGGGCTCCAAGAAACGCTCATTCACTACACCGACACCAACATGGTAAGTGAGTCCCTGCTTCTGGCTCCGGCCTGACTCCACTGTCCCTTCGCTGCTGGACCAACAAAGCCACCCGCTGGCTTGGGGAGAAGCTTGTTCCGTTGTTGCGAAGAGCCTGTCGTCCTTTGTTTTATTTGAGGGTGGGCTTCAGGATAATACCTTTCGTTGATGGTATTTATTCTAGTTTTAGTGTTCAGGGCTGTCTGCCTTACAGATGCATTTCATACAGCCAGGAATCTGGTAGTAAGATTGCGTCCGACTCTGCCCCTTTTTCTCTCCAGTTCTATCTCTTCTCTGGACACTGTTTGCTGACCTTCATCATGGGGCTGGCCCTGACGCTGTGCATTGAGAAACCATGTCAGGAACTGAAGCGGTGCTTGCTGGGACCAATGCCTGCAGGGCCGTGAACGTTCTGGTAAAACCTGAAAGAATGAAGGGGTTCGTTCTGCTGGTGATGAGCAAAAGCAGGCGTGGCCTCATTTAGGTTACGAATGCTTGTCCCCCTGGCAAGGGGTGTGAATCTGATTTTGTGAATGTTTAAGATACACAACTTCTCTGTGCTTAATGCAGAAAAGAGTTCTGAGAGTTTACTGTATAAACGCGTTCTGATAACCTATATAGTAGCATAATAATCACCCTCTGATGTACATTTTCAGAAAGAAAAAAAAAGAACCTGGATTTTTGGGGACTCGTCCTCCATGTATTTTCTATAGCAAAGATCACAGGAAAACAGCAAACCTTGTGAATTTAATGCAATTTGGGTTATGTTCGCTTTTCTTGGTAAAATCACAGTATGTAGTTTTTCACGTTTTTGTGTTATCATGATACCTTTGTAGACTTGTAACTTTGTCCTGGAGCCTCAGGATTGGGTGACCCACTGGCATGCACTATTCATGGGTACATTGCAAAGGCCTTCCAAACATTATCGCTTTTACATTAGTGGTCCCTGTTAGGGGTTGAATGTGTCCACTGAAAAAGATACAAAGTCCGAATCCTCAAGTACCTTAGAACGTGACCTATTTGGGGGTAAGGGTTTTACAGAGGTAATCAAGTTCAAACGAGTTCATGGGGGGAGGTGGCCCTAATCCAATATGACTGGTGTCCTTAGTCTGGACATAGAGACAGATCTGCACAGATGGAGGAAGGTGTGAAAATGTACAGGAATAAGGCAGCCACCTACCTACAAGCCAAGGAGCCCCAAGGATTCCAGCAGACACGGAAGCTAGCCGGGGCAAGGAAGGACTCTCCCCGGGAGCCCTCCGAGAGAGCGCAGCCCTGCCGACACCTTGAGTTAGGACTTCCGCCTTCCAGAACAGTGAGATGATACATACCCGTGTGGTAAATCAGCCAATGTGTGGTGTTCTGTTACCGCGGCTTTAACGAAGGAATACCGTCCCTCAGCTAAACTCCCAGTGGAGAAGGACGAGACCCTAGGGAATGGCTTCCATCCCAACCCCTCGGTTTCCGGCAGTGAGGCCTAGAAACAGAGATTTCTAAGGCCAGGGTGTCCAGGGTGTCAGGCTTGGTTCCTCCCTGGGTGTGTGATTTCCCGTTAACCATCCCTCCTCACATGTGCTTAATATCACTTACAGCAACACTTGTTGTGTACTTAAGAATCGAAGGATTTATCAACGATCATGGGGGTTACGAGGAGCTAATTAGCGCAGAATGCTCCCCATCTCTGTATGCGCTACGTCTCTCCAACTGGATCTACTAGGAGGACCACTGGCGGATGGGGAGGGCTGCTAAGCTCAAATCCTTCGAAAGGGCAGTTGACGGCTAACCTTGTCCTTTTCCAGCTCGTCCTGGGGAGCCACATCTCCCGGGGGCCTGGTCTATTCTGTTGGCAGAATCTGATGTGAGCGAGGAGACAAGTCCCCGCCTGGCATGTTCCGTATCTGTATTAGAACGCACCAAGTTGGCTCTTTGAGCAACCCCAAAGTTCGCGGAGTTCCTTGGGAGCCCCCTGGTGGCTGATTTGGCACCTGACCCCTGGACTTAGGCCTCAGAGATCTTGAGGGTGGGTGGTGGCATTTACAGAAGGAGGAACATTACAATCCCAACGGACCCCAGTGGGAAATGCCTCGCCTTCCAACATTGCTGGACAGGCAAATTGCCAAGTGCTTCTAGTTATGAGGCTAGAAACTTGGGGCCCACGGAAATAGCTTTTATAACTACTAGCGCCATTGCCTCTCAAAGTTTTTTTTTTAATAAGGAAAAAAAAATACCCTCTCTACTATTGCAATTTCATAAAATATAAAGTAGGGATAGAAAAATCCAATTTTGTTCTGGCTTTTTGTTTCAATCTGGAATTCCCTAGGAGTTTAAGATTTATAGAATATGGGGACCTTCCTTCGATTCTGAAACAAACTGTAAAAAAGCATATGACATTTATGAGACAGTTGGAAATTTGAACACCTCCTGGATATTTGAAGATATGAAGGATTTATTAATTTTTTAACGTGATAGTGGTATTGTGGTCATGTTTTTTTTTATAGCTCTTATGTTTTAGATGCATACTGAAATATTTATGGACGAAATGATAAAATTTGGTATTTGCCTCAAAATGGTATCAGGAGGAAGTGGGATAGATGAAACAAGATTGGGCATGTAGTGATAATTTTTGAAGCTGGGTGATGGGTATGTGGGACCTTATTATACTGGGGTTTTTTTTCCCCTATTTTTCTATATAATAAACTCAAGCAAATAATAGTAATAAACTCACTCACATTTGTAGAGGCAGTGACAGCAGCATAGAGAAAGCATCAATTGATGGGAGGCTCCTCTAATTCTTGTTAAATTCTGAAATCCATGTTTCATCCCCACATACCAACCCACAGATAAAAATAGGTCCTATTGACAGTATAGTCACCCCCAGCAGATCTAAAGGAACTCCAGCTCTCCTTAAGTTCCTCCTGACTGGTCTTGGGAGAGTGCAGGAATATCTCGCTTGTCTTGTGAACCCCTGGACCCTCCTAGCTCCCTTTCTAATGGTGCTGGCTCTCCTGAGAGCTGTGCCCTCCCACCACCCTGCTCTCAGAATGCTGAGAGCTGCCGGGGGGTCAGCGCTTCCTACACCTGCTGTCCCCACTCCACTCTCCAAAGCACGCCGCCTTCTCCTCTAACTTCTCTGGGCAGGAGGTGGGCTGGGCTGGTTGGGTGCTCAGGCCACTGTGTCCCTTCAGAGCACAAATGAGCTCCCCAAACGGCACACACAGATAAGTCCCCTCTGCCCCCCTTGTGCCAGCTGTGTTTTCTCATTCAGGCTTTGATGCAGTGCTGCTAAGTGCTCAGCATGTTTTTATAGAAACGGCTCCTGCAGATTTTCCTTATTGTAACAGTGGTCGTTCTCCCTTGGATACAGTATGAGTCTATGCGTGCTGAGATGGAGGGCGATCAGAGCGACAATTTCTTCCTCTTTACATAAATGCCCCGTTCACCACTAGCCCTGACCGCCACGGCCGGCACACAGTAGGTGTTCAATAAATGGCTACTGACAACAGTGATGGAATCAACCGCTTCTTTTTTTAGGTGAATTCTTTTCCAGGAGGCCCCACCTCTCAGCCAGGTCTTAGATATGTTCAGTTTTATAAGAACCTTTCCCCCAGATGGCCCAACCAGACCCCCTTCCAGTGCAGGTCAAAGTTCAGAGACGCCAAAGTACTTAAAAGGATGAGAAGCCTTTAGAACTACAGTCCCTAGACCCCAACTGGGCCTTAAAATAATGCTATGCTACAACACACTCAGAGGCGGCCATTTTCGGCGGCCTACCCATGTGCCTGTCCCTCCTCTCTTGCTGAATGAACTCTGGCATTCGATCATGGCGTTACCCAGACAGAGGCAAAGACTCATACTCGGTAAAAAGCCAATTTTAAAAATGTATTGATTACGACTAGGAATGTATTAATATATGTTTTTAAGTAACAATCGAATTTTATGTAGTGTTTCGTTTTTATTAGATAAGCTCATAAAATAACGTCTGGTTCTGCACCTTTTGTTCCTACATTTATTAGATGAATTTTTTCTTTTTCTTTTTTAAGTTGAGATATAATTTATAAAAATTTATAGAAGTATCCACTTTTGCGAGTTTTGACACATGCACACGGTTGTGACCAGCATGAGCAAGATACAGAGTTCCATCACCCCTCAACATTTCTGGGGCTCCTTTGTGGTCAACCTCTATACCTACCCCCAGCCCTCAGCAATTATCTATTTTCCATCCCTATAGTTCTGCCTTTTCCAGATGTCTTTATTTTTTAAAGTTTATTTTTTAAAAATAGAAAATATTTCAAACATTCCAACAAGGCTAAAGAAATGAAACAGTTGATAGCCTGCATAGCCATCATCCCTAATAAACACAGGGTAACATTTTGCCGTTTTTCTTTTTAATGTGTTTCTGTTTAAAAAATAAAACATGTAGGGGCGCCTGGGTGGCTCAGTCGTTAAGCGTCTGCCTTCGGCTCAGGGCGTGATCCCGGCGTTCTGGGTTCGAGCCCCACATCAGGTTCCTCCGCTGGAAGCCTGCCTCTTCCTCTCCCACTCCCCCTGCTGTGTTCCCTCTCTCGCTGGCTGTCTCTATCTCTGTCAAATAAAAAAATTTAAAAAATCTTAAAAAAAAATTAATAAATAAAACATGTAAACACAATTGTAGACCTCCAGCATCCCGTGTCCTTCCTCTCTTCTTATCCAAGTTTCATCCATGTTTTTGTATTTTTACTAATAACATGCGCATGTCTATAAATGTTATGTACTTTGTTGTTTTTAAGCACTATGTAATTGGATCCATGCTGTAATAGCCTTTCAGAATATGATTTTCCCCATTAAACATAGTCCGTGTAGCTGGCAATTCACTTCTGACGTTCATAGAGTTTTACTGAGTGCATGCATGCCTTAAATATTTATCCATTCACCAGTTGCTAGGTAGACATTTGGTATGTTTCCAGTTTTTCATTTTTGCAAACACAGTTGTAACAAACTCCTTGTATGTGTTTCTTCATGGAGATATGTTAGTTTCCAGGTGTCTAGTCAGGAGAGTAATCGTAGGGTTATCAGGCGTATGTATATTCAGACTTTCCTGATAATGCTACGCAGCTTCTCAAAGTGATTTTGCCAATTTATACCTCCACTAGTGGAGGAGGGGAGTAGATACCATTAGTCAAGACCCTCCTCTTGGGGCGCCTGGGTGGCTCAGTCGTTAAGCGTCTGCCTTCGGCTCAGGGCATGATCCCGGCGTTCTGGGATCAAGCCCCGCATCAGGCTCCTCCTCTGGGAGCCTGCTTCTTCCTCTCCCACTCCCCTGCTGTGTTCCGTCTCTCGCTGGCTGTCTCTTTCTCTGTCAAATAAAATAAATAAAATCTTAAAAAAAAAAAAAGACCCTCCTCAACACTTGGTTCTGTCACCTGTTAATTTAGTGTTAAATCCCTGAGGAGTAGGGTCTGATTACTTCAGTTTGCATTTCCCTGTCTACCGATGGGGTTGAGTGTTTTCCATGTGTTTAATGGCTCTTGGAGCTTCTCTTTCAGAGATTGCCTAGCATATCCTTTGCCCATTCTTCTACTGAGTGTTTTTCTTGTTGTTATTGATTCTAAGATGTCCTTTATGTATCCAAAGACCAATTCTTTGTTGATTATTTGTGTTGCAAATACTTTCTCCCCATCTGTGGGAACATTGTAAATGATAAACTCTTTACATTTCGATGTAGGCAAATTTACCACTCTTTTCCTTTTGGTTTGTGAGTTTTTGGGTTTTGTTCATGAAATCCATAGAAATATTTTAAAAATATTTTCTCCATAGGGGAAAAGGCTCCAGTAAAAATTCCTGATGTAATGCTGCAAGTCCTTTGATTCGTTGTAAGGTGGATTTGTAAGATTAGATAAACAATATAATACATTTGTAAGGTTAAATAAATAAATACTGCTCAGTGGGGCAGAGGGGACGATTTTGTCTTTCCAGGGGAGCTTTGGCAATGTCTGCAGACATTTTTCTTGTTCTTCCGAGGGCAGAGCCATGGCTGCTGTTTGACATGCTACAATGCAGTGGCAGCTGGGTGGCTCAGTCGGTTAAGTGTCCAATTCTTGATCTCAGCTCAGGTCTCTATCTCAGGGTTATGAGTTCAAGCCCCAAGTTGGGCTCTGCATGGAGTTTGGAGCCTACTTAAAAAAAAAAACCAAAACAGGGACACCTGGGTGGCTCAGTCGGTTGGGCATCTGCCTTCGGCTCAGGTTATGATCTCCAAGTCCTGGGATGGAGTCCCACATCGGGTTCCCTGCTCAGTGAGGAGCCTGCTTCTCCCTCTTCCTCTGCCTCTCCCCCTGCCCCTGTTCTCCCCCCCCATCTCAGATGAATAAATAAAATCTTAAAAAAAAAAAAAAAACAGTGCGTGGGATAGCCACCCCTCCCCCATCAAAGAATTATCTGATAAAAGTCAGTAGTGCCCGCGTTGAGAAACTCTGAGTTTGGAATGATCCTTTTGATTGCTGTGTTCTCACAAACCGGAAACAGTCAGGTGCAGAGCCCCTACATGGAGGGACTTGGCCTTGTGCCTGGGGCTGTCCGTACTTAGACAATTAACACTGGTCATTCTGTGTTGAACTTAGCAAATACACCCCAGCCAAGTGTGGCAAGTCTGCTGGTGGAAACTCGACTGAGTCTCCCAGACAACCTAATATCTTTGCTCAGATCACAATAGGAAGGGGGGGGTGCTGCCAGGGCCTTCTCATCAGGGCCTGTTGCCATGCTAATGAACCCCAACATGCATTGTTTGTGTTCTGCACTGTTTCAAAAGGCACACCATATTTTCTCGTCCCAACCAAATTATGTTTACTTCATCGTTCATTAAAAAAATCATGCTATCCATCTTGACATGGTGTCAGTGTGCCTCTGCCTCTTTCTCTGTAAAATGATGGAATTTGGCAGCACGAGAGGTTCTCAGATGCTGGCCTGCGCAGGCTGCAGGCTCGCCTGAGGAGCTTTGCGCAAATTCAGGCCCCGGGGTAACTCCAGGGGTTTGCAGGTGGGCTAGGACTCAGCCACCTATACTTCTCTCAAAAATTCCTGAAGGATTCTAGGAAGTAGCCAACCGTGGTTTTGAACCACCAGACCCACTGAGTAATGGGATTGTTCGATGTCACGGTCTGAATTAATGACACTCATGTGCAAACAGGAACTTCTCCAAGACATGCACCATCTTTGGCTCAAAGTGAGCTTTCTCATTCAAAGGGACTCCCTACAAGGCTCCCTTTGGGAGTCGTAGTCTGTCAAGCCACCAGGTATCCTTTGGCCAACAATGTCTTCCATAGTGAGTTTATCAAGGGGTTTGGGGGCACTGGCTCCCTGAGGCAGCCTCCCTTCATGCTTGCATGCAAGTGCGCACTCCCCCATTCACTCCCCCATTCCTTCGGGAATTATATGTTCAGCAAATGTTTACTTGCTCCTGTCGTGTGCCAGGCACTGTGCTTAGCCCTGGGAATACAGTGTTGACGAATACAGAGGTAATTTCCGCTCTTTGATCTTGTAGTGTCCCAGGTGAGGGTAATAATAACACCACAAATGCCTCATCACAACTTAGGGGAGAACCATGAAAGCCTGACTCTAACTGGGAGGCTGAAGAAGGAATTTCTGAGAAACTAGCCTGAAGCTGAGATTTGAAAGATGACAACAGCTGTAGTTATCGAGGGCTGTTACATGCCACACACTGTTCTAGGCCCTTTGTAGAAACCAAGGCATTTAATCCTAACACAGCACCCTGAGGGAAGTACTGTTCTCATCCTCACTTGCACACCTAGAAAATGAGGCACAGGATAAGTCATTTGCCCAAGGCCACAGCCAGGTGGGGACACCAAGATACACACCCGAACAGTTTGAGTCCAGAGCCCACACTCTTAGCTATCACATTCTGAGGCTTTCAGGATGAGAAAGGTTAATCAGGCAGGGCCTTTATGAAAAATTCCTTCCAGAAGTTTGGCTGGAGGGGAGGAGAGAGACAATGGCGAGCTGGAGTGTAATGGGAGTTGTGAGGATAGAAAGCACGATTGCACTCCTTGCGGATTCCGAGGGGACTTTCTTGTCCATGCTTGAAGGAAAATGAGGACTAAGGAAGTCTAAGGGAGAGTCTCACGACCAGACGTGGCAACTCAAGGCTCCTTCCAATGTGCTGCTTCTCGCAGCCTCACTCAGTCTTCCTACATCTCCCCAGAAAGCCCCCTTGCTCCCTCCAGGTTCTGCAAGCATGCCCCGGGACTTCACACATCTGAGCCAGAAACCATGGAGACCCTTCCAGAGGCTGGCAGCCTGTGACTTCCAGACCCGCACTGGGAGTGGGATGACCCTGTGCCCTGAGCTCTGGTAATTTTTCCTCCGGCATCAGATGAAGCTCGTGGCCTCCTAAAGCCTTCTGAAACACGGAGAAGCCCCTTCTTGGGAAATGTCTCAATTTACAGGGAATGACCTGAGACAAATGTGCTTCAAGCCTATGCAGTGTCAACGATACTCTACCCCTCAGTGCCTGCTCTTGGGAGTGTTGGGGAAATACATCAGCCATTCATTACATTTTAAAAATCCCAAATATCGTGTTGCATCATGGGCCTGAGGTATAGACATTAGGTTGGTGAAGTAACTATCCCCAGTTGCCGAAATTTGATTTGCGAGTTACTATTTGGTACAAGGCGGTGAAGCAGGTGTCGTGATCCGCTGCAGAGGATAGAGACCGAGCGTATCTCGGTGTAAGCAAAAACCAGCAGAGCTTCATCCAGGAGAAGGTGGAAAGGGGGCGACAGGGGGACCAGATGGGAATGGAAGCAGCCGCAGCTGCCTGGTGGCTGCGGGAAGCCACGCACCGGGCTGAGACCGGAGGGAACAGGAGGACGCTTTCTCTACTTTGGAAGTGGATTCGCAGTGGAGCGCTTCTCTGTCCCCAGACTGTGCCTTCCCAGCTGGGAGTCTAGGAGTCGCATCCCCTCCGGCTCCTAATGCGTGATCTCAGCCTTCTGTTCTCCAGCTGCCTGCCTACCTCATCAACGGGATAACTTCTGGGATGATAAACGGGGCGCTGCTCGGGCTCTTGGACGTGACAGTTTCTCACGGGAACGCGGAGGCTCCCCTGCCCTGGTGCGTGGCCCCTTGCGGTTGAAGGCTCCACCTTGCAGGTGATGGGGATAGGGCCCCGAAGGAGCGTTCACAGTCCGATACCTTCACCCGTGGTACCTGCTACCCGCGCAACAGCAGGACCGAAAGCTCAAGCTTGCCTTGCTTCCCCCTCTTTCTCTAGCCGCTCGGCGCCGGCTCATCGACAAGGCCATCAAGCAGGTGGCACGCTGGCTGCCGAGGGAGAGGCTGGCTGACACCCGCGGCGTGTGCCGTCTTCTCACCTGATTATTAAGAGCTTCACATGCAGTCGTGCTCTTTAGTGACAGTCACATGGGATACAATTATTGTCACACTTGGGACTCATTCGGTGAAGATCTTGTATATAACTTTCTCCCAGACGTGCCGACAGTTCCCCTCATCTCACTCCTTCCGAGCTTCTAGCCATCCAGCCAGAGGATTAGTAGCTGCCCAGGAGTGAGTGAAGAGCCAGGTCTCTGACCACATCTCCTTCCAGGACCCCAAAGTCCCGCTCATTGCAAGGCTTCCTCTGCCCTATGGGCTGCCCCGCAGCGGGTGTCAGCCTTCTGCCTTGTTGCAGACTGCTGTGTGGAACCTTCTGAAAACCAGACTCAACTTCTTCTCGGTCAGCTGGTCCCAGGGGCACCCTCCCCCCAGCCCCCCGCCATGAGGTCCTGGCCGAGGGTAGAAGGCAGGTGGCAACGTGGCAGAAGGCGTTGTGCTGGGGTTGTGCAGCACCCGTGCCAGCAGCCTAACGGCACCCCAGGACCTGCTGGTATATTCCACGCCACCCGATGATGGGGTACCGCTGTATGCGCCCGACCTTACGACTTGCTGGGTTAGGTAACAGGTGAGTTATGATGGAGGGCTTGAGGCACGTGGCCACCAACGTCCCACGGCCAGCTGGTCTATCTTCACCAGGACACAGAGCAAGTTAGGGGCTACTTCTCAAGAATACTAACAGCCAGAGAGACCTTGGCTTTGATCCCTGACTTCTGGGGCCTATTAGGGCTTGTCACGGGCTCCACAGAGCATCTTGGGCTCCCCCAGGGGCTTGGAATACCATCAGGTCCCTTGGGTCACAGGGGCCAAATGGCAAGCTAGATCCCTGCAGAGCCTTCTCTTGCTCAGAACTTTCAGGAACAGTTCTCAAAGGCACACCTCAGTACCACGAGAGCCACTTCCTCTTCTGTGACCAGAAAGTCACCTGTCGGTATGGTCACTCAGCTTTGCAGCTGCTAACCCCCAAGCCATGCCTCTGCTGCCACGTTTTGGAAGCCAGTATAGCTAGGAACCTGCCACGATCGGGAAGCCAATACGATCAGAAACAGCCATGGCCAGGAAGTTTCCAGAAGCAGCAGCAGCAAGTTTTCGTGTTTACCTCCCTTCTGCCTTCCAGATCTCACCCAAATGCCTGTTTGACAGAATCTAAATCACAGTCACTTCCTGTGTTAGTCTGCCAGGGCCGCCATAAGAAAATACCAAAGCCTGTGGGGCTTAAACCACAGACATTTATTTCTTACTTACTGAATTTTAAATTGAGGAATAACTGACCTATAGTATTGTATTAGTTTCAGGTGCACCATACAGAGATTCGACATTTGTATATATTGTGAAATGATCACCACAAGAAGTTAACAACCATCTTCTTGCATAGCTATATTTTTTCCCTCGTGGTGAGAACTTAAAAAAAAAAAGATTGATTGATTGATTGATTGATTGTGTGAGGTGGGGGGAAGAGAATCTCAAGCAGACTCCGTGCAGAGCATGGAGCCCAACCCAGGGTTCAATCTCATAACCCTGAGATCGTGACCTGAGCTGAAACCAAGAGTCGGACACTTAACCAACTGTGCCACCCACGTGCCCCTCTCGTGGTGCGAACTTTTTAAAGATCTCTTCTCGTAGCAATTCTCAAATATTCAATCCAGTAACAGGCATTTATTTTCTCACAGTTCTGGAAGCTGGAAATGCAAGACGGAAGTGCCCTTGGTTTGGTTTCTCCCGAGCGCCCCCCCCCCCAACTGCNGCTTGTGGGCGGCCACCGTGCCGGGCTCCCCCATGGCCTCTCTCCTTCTTGTAAGGACATGAATTCTCCTGGATGAGGGCCCCGGGCTGATGACCCCATGCAAACTTAATGACCAATTTAAAGCCCTGTCTCCCAATGTGGTCACATGAGGGGGTTAGGGCTTCAACCTATGAATTCTTGGGAACATAATTCAGACCCTAGGAGGACGCTAGCTGCAAACAAAGCTAAGGAAACTCATGTTTGGCTTTCTAGACTCTACAGAACAGTAGCTGGAGGTGGAGAGGGATAACTCCGGCCAATCCCCGGCTTCTCAGGCACAGCTGCTGGGAGGAGGCGCCAGGCAGGGGCGCTGGGCTGGGAGCCGGGCTGGGCTCGATCAGCATCATGCAAGGCGCATCTCCACTGGGGCCTCAGCTTTCTCCCCGCTCGGCACAGATGTAATGCAAAGCAGCCTCATTTTTCCTGGGCTCAGGGAAAGTTTAATGGGACCTAAGACTACCCTTCTGGCTAGCAGTGTTAAACCTGACCTTGCTTCTCCACCCTTCGGAACTAGGTAGGTGGACTGCTAACCAGCCTAACCCTCTCCTCTGACCCACAGGCTCTCAAACTGCTCGTCTCTTTGAACTAGATACTATTACTATCCCTGGTTTTGGTCTCAGGACCCCTTTACCCCTTCAAAATTATTTGGGACCCCACTGAGCCTTTGTTTATTATGTGGGTTCTAGCTCTTGATATTCACTGTGTTAGAAACTAAAACGGAAGGAAATTTTAAATGCTTAGTTATTAATGTATTCAAACATAACAATAAATCTATTACATGCAGGATGTAACAAATTTTTATGGAAAATATCTGTAGTTTCAAAACCAAAAACAAGAGTCAGAGGAATGTCATTGTGTTACAGTTTTGAAATCTCTTTAATGTCCAGCTTAATACATCTGCTTCTTTTATATCTGCTACTGCTTTCAGTTGGCTGCAATATGGTACATCATATAGATTCTGGAAATCTCCAGTGTATACTCATGAGGGACTGAGAGAGTAAAAAAGGAAATAATGTCTTGGTATTACAAAAATAGTTTTGGCCTTGTGGGTCCCCTGGAAGGCTCTCAGGAATTCGGGGTGTTGTGGGGGGTGGTACCCAAATTACACTTTGAAAATCACTGCCCTAAGTCAGCATGTAAATGAAAGCAACGAATGCCTGGTGTGTAGCCTGCCTCAAAGAGGAGCTCCGTGGTGAAGCCTGACTCCAACAGTTTCTGAGCAGGAATTGCTAATTTACAACAACGAAGGGCGTGGTAAGATACACAAGTTTTAGGGGAGTGTGAAAAGAAGAAGAGAAAAGCAGAGACAACAGGAATACCCTTGAGTGAGATTCAAAAAGAAAAATGGAACTTTCCTATATAATATTGAAAATCTCAAAAAGAGGGCAGCACAAAACTAAGCCAGAATGACAGCATCAGTTCTCTGTTAGAGAATATGGGAAGAGAAGCCGGAAGGAAGGAAGGCAAAGGGGAGGCAAAGTCTATCAGCCGGGGCGTCTGCAATGAGTGAAGAGAAGGGGTTTCTCTTCCATTTTGTTTTAAGTAGTTTCAGAATTTGGAACAGGAAGGGACTGCAGCGATTATCTATCCCATGATGGCATTTTACAGGGAGGCAGCTGAAGCCCAGAGAGCTTGTTACCCATCCGGGTTCACACACCTGTCACCATGGAGCCCACACCAAAACGTGTTCTCCCTGCTCGCCCGTAGGAGCAGGACAGAAGAGCAAAATAGACCCCTCTGCCTCTCCCTCTATCTCTGTCCCTCTCTCTCCCTCTCTCTCCTTACATATACTCATACACAGACAACATACACATACTCATGTTTTTTTTCCCCCTTACTTTCCAAATTTCCTATTAACAAAGTCTAGGGAAATCAGTATGACCTGCCTCGATGATTTCTCTTATCTCCTTTGCGCACAAAACATTACGAAGCGACAGCCATGGCAACAGTTTCAGACCTGTGGAAACATCTGTGCTGTGGCCCACTTCCACCCCCCTCCCCCCCTTTGGTGAGAGAAGTCAGTTCTGGTCTCAGCTCCCTTTGATTTGAAGGAATAGATGTGTAGGCTCCGAAAGCAAGCTTTAGCTTGCATGCGTTCGGGCGGCCACAAGAGGGCAGCACCTGAAAGGGCAGCGCAGGGTCCCTTTGCCGTGTTGACACTCACCAGCAGCTTCCCAGGAAAACCGTAGCCTTGCTGAACCGCTANNNNGAAGAGGCCGAGTATTCATGGTTTCCTCTTAAATGACCAGCCTACTAGGAAAATTAGACCGTCGTCAAGAGGACCGGAATAAGGTTTCCACTGAATCCTTTTGGAAATGTATCTATTATTTCTAATCTAATTTGTTATCTTCAACCGAAAACCACTTCACAATCTTCTCCGCGATTTCCATTGCCTTGTTTCTGAACAAGTTGAAATGAACCTTATGTTTCATTTATTTTTTCAATTGTGAAGATGAGGACTGTCTGTCACACCTGACCTCAGAGTTCCTGATCTTTAACACCCAGTGCATCAGACAAATGCCCAGATGTGCCCTTTCCGCCTCCCCCACCCTAAGTAAGGGACACTGCTGGCTGGTGATGGAAACCCCTTTGGGTGGGCGCTGGCATTCCTGGGTCAGAGGGCAGCGGGGAGGACTGCTCAGCCCCACGCTGCTCTGGGGGTTTCAGGACCCGTGATCTGATCCGACTGTGGGGCCAGCCCAGAGATATCACGAACCCGAGGACCTGAACCCCCTTGGGAGTGAGGGCAGGTCTGAGTGCAGAGTGCCTCAGTGGCCCTGGCCGAGGCAGAGCCCAGGGAAGGTTCTGTAAATCTTTATCTCTAGCGTGGCTTCCAGACCACCGCAGCAGCTGCACCTGGGGACTTGTTAGAAACGCCAGTGCTCAGTTTCCACCCCAGACCAGCGGCATCGGAGACTAGGGGGCTGGGGCCCAGCAGTCAGTGCGTCACGGGGCCTCCAGATAATTCTGATCCATGCACAAGCTTGAGAACCAGCAAAGCCACGTTTCAGTGGCAATGTTCATGGTTGCAAAGCCAGGGGAAGCTTGAAGTAAATTATGGAGGAAACGTGCGAGAGAATATAGAAAAAAAAAAAAACAGAAACAAAAACAAAAACAAAAACAGACGAAAAGACATTTTCAAGCAAGCGTAGAATGAAGGGCTTCTCCTACCCTGCCTGGGTGTGTGAGAAGTGCTCGTTGTACCTGCTCCGTGGTACCGTCAGCAACTTCATATCTGTCTAGAGCTTTCCACTCTACTATGTCAGATTTATTTGGCTAAAAACAACTTTTGTGGTAGTGACCTTTTATTCGGCTAATATTGCTCCCCTACTGCCTCCAAAGCACACAGAGAGATTGCAGGGCCGATGAAAATCTTTAAAGCCTACTAACTACTAAAGCCTTCCCAAACACTGTGTACTTTTCAGAGAGAATTTCTTTTTATTGGGATTTTGGATTATTGAAAGGTCATCTGTGTCCTGTGCCTAGACAGATTAGAATAAAACAAAAGAGAGAAGAACATATCGTGATGTGTTGTGTGCTGTCCTCCCTCGACTAGCTCCGCTTGTCTGGCCACGGGTGTGGGCGGCCGGTGGGAAGAATCTGAAGTCATTCCAGAAAATATCACCATGAGCCCTGGAGGCTGAAGCTGATGCAGACGGTTGGCTGCTCAGCAGTTCTCCCCAGAACGAGAAAGTTCTCCCGCGTGAAATGATTCCGTCCAGACTTCTGCAGCTCTAGCCTCGGGAGGTGTGTATGGCTGCCTTGTGCCTCAGTTTCCCTTTCTGGACAATGAAAACTTCAGGGCCTCCATACCTCTGACGGCCATATGGCCCTTCTGCCCTTCTCTGTTCCTTCTCTCTTCTCTCGTTGCTCCCCTTGCTCTGTTTTGTGTCACGGCCATCTCCACTCCTTGAAATTCCTGCTCGAATCCACATATTTTGTGCTGTTTGACAATCTTAAATTAATCCAGCAAGCTCCTTGCCCATCTTGTTTGAACCCCATGAAGTCTCTGCCCTGAGGTATAGAGTTGGACATTAGAAATCCTGGTTTTCCATCTCTAAGCAAGGCACCTGAGTTGGGCCTTAGTTTCCCCATCTCTAAGGTGCTTATTACCACATGCCTGACAGGCTTATCCCCTTAATCCTCACAACAGCCCTTTGACCTAGGTAGTAAACAACCTTTTGAAGTCGACACTCTCAATATCCCTGTTTTACGGTTGAGGGAAATGAGGTTCAGAGGAGTTGAGTGAGTTCCCCAAGATCACACAGCTAGTAAATGACAGAGGCGGGTTCCCGTCAGGCATCAGACCCCCGAGGCAGAGCCCTCAGCGAGTCTCATTATTAACACTGGCTCTTCCTGCCTTCCAGTCTTGTTATAATAAGAAGGAAACGAGGGATGCCTGGGTGGCTCAGTCGTTAAGTGTCTGCCTTCGGCTCAGGTCACGATCCTGGGGTCCTGGGATCGAGCCACGCATCGGGCTCCTTGCTTCAGTGGAGAGGCTGCTTCTCCCTCTCCCTGCTGCTCCCTCTGCTTGTGCTCTCTTTCTCTAATAAATAAATAAAATTTAAAAAAAAGAAGGAAATGAGACAGCATCTGTAAGAAACTTCTGAAAAAGTTAAACCCCATAAAAAAGGAAGGTTGGGAGGGAGAATCTGTTCCATGCCAATCTCCTTGCTTCTGGAAGTCCTCTGGCAGTCTTTGGGGTTCTTGGCTTCTGCTGTATCACCCCGATTTCGGCCTTCATCTCCACAAGGCGTTCTCCCTGTGTGCATGTCTGTGTCGAATTTCCCCCAATGTATAAGGACACCAGCCTTACTGGATTAGGGACCCACCCAACTCCAGTGTGACATCATCTTAGCTAATTACCTTCGAAATGACCCCATTTCCAAATAAGGCCGCATGCTGAGGTACCTGGGGTCAGGACTTCAACATATGAATTCACGGGGAGCAAGAGACACAATTTATTGTAGAACACCTTTCTTTTTTTTAAAGATTTTTTTAAAAAGATTTTATTTAGTTTTTATTTTAATTTTTTTTAAAGGAAGGGATTCTCTTTTTTTTTTCTTTTTAAAGATTTCATTTATTATTTATTTGACACAGGGAGAGAGACAGCAGGGGGAGCGGCAGGCAGAAGGACAAGGAGAAGCAGGCTCCCTGGGCTCATGACCTGAGCCAAAGGTAGACGCTTAAACAACTGAGCCACCCAGGCGCCCCTAAAGGAAGGGATTCTTTTTTTCTTTTTTAAGATTTGATTTATTTATTTGACAGAGAGAGAGAAAGCACAAGCAGGCAGAGTAGCAAGCAGAGGGAGAGGGAGAAGCAGGCTCCCCGCCAAGCAGAGAGCCCAACTCGATCCCATGACCTTGGGATCATAACCCAAGCCAAAGACAGATACTCAACCAGCTAGCCAGCCAGGCGCCCCAAGATTTTATTTATCTATTCATTTGAGAGAGGGAGAGTACAAGCAGGGCATGGGCAGGAGCAGAGGGAGAGGGAGAAGCAGGCTCCCCGCGGAGCAGGACCCTGGGATCATGACCTGAGCCAAAGGTAGACGCTTCACCGACTTAGCCACCCAAGCGTCCCCAAAATACGTTTCTAGTAAGGCATTTCCAGGGGCTTCCTGGGAGCATATTTTCCACTGTGGAAGAAGATGTTATAAAAGATATCTTTAAGAAAAATGGAGGGATGCTATCCAAAAGAGAGCTGCCATTCAAGACAGGGAAGTGCAAAATTGTCCCACAAGCACACCATTCTCTGCACACCGTGAGATGCCACAGCCAGCCCTGGCGGGGACCCGAGGGCACATTCATCCGCCAAGCCTTTGCAGCATATTTTGAAATAGGCGGTAGAAACCACTGCTGTGGTGAGAATTTCCTTCCCCCCTTCACTCCAGCTCCATTGTCTGCTCAAAGCCAGCAGCGGGAAGGCGCTCTTCTCCTCTCTCTGCCGGTAAGGGCCCGGTCTCAGCATCTCTGCTGCAGACCCAGGCACAGCAGGGCCTCAGCCAGGCACAGCAGGGCCTTGCAGAGGGACGTCATTCTTATTTGGGGCCACAGCTTCTCCGGTGTGTCTGATACGGGCTTTCCTACACGCGCCCTTGTTTGGATGGTCCTCCGAAATGCAGTGCAGCTGCAGGAGAACAGGCCCATGGGATGGAACATTGCTGACGTTTCCTGGCAATGCCCCTTTCTCAAAATCCAATCAGTGGAGCTGTTGGGGCCCAAGGAGAGGTGATCTGAAAGAGGCTGGGACCCCGTGGGTAGCTGAGAGGCCCCATTCAGAAGAAGGCTGGAGGTTCACTTGCGCATGCCAGGCTGCTTCCAACTCCACCCGTGTGGCCTGGCTGAGTGCTCAGGGGTGGAGGGGACCAAGGAGAAGGCTGGTGTTCATAGCCTCCCATTATTGCTACCTGTGCCCTGCCTTCCTGTCCAGGCAGGTGCACTTACCCACCTCCTATCTCCATCATCTTGAGCATTCCCCGAGAAAGAGTTCTAGAAGAGTTCCTCTGATGCGCTGTTTGCCTTAGGGTCAAGGCTTTCTTACTTTTCACTTCCAGGGTCAATTGTCTTCAACAGCAGTACGTGCAATATTGGATTTGGGCTGTGGCCAGACTTCTCCCCGTTTCCTGACCTGCTTCTCCTGAACCTCAGGGAAGTCTAGCTGGCCTGCTTATCCAGGATTCCTATTGTTTTTCAATCCCTGGCGGCCCTGCCCTCCTTCCCAATGTCCATGCTCTTCTCTAGGTTCTGTCTCACCTTTCTGTCTGGTTTGCCTCAGACCCCTTCATTTCCATGGCGCCCTGGTTGCTAATCTGATTTTGATCATCCCAATGCTCAGGAAAGAGTCTTTCTAGAATCCGTCTACTGACCAGAAATATTGAAGTTAGGGACAGACACCAGTGCCGAGTCAGACATGCGTAGACAGATTGAAGAGTCAAGCATGGGTGGGGAAGGACCTTGGTCGGGAAGGAAATGTCAACAATCAATGATGAAATCTGAGCCAAAGAAATGGGAAAATCCCAAGTCTGAGAAAAACCCAAGATAAGAGACAGCTGCAGCTGGTGCGGGTGTAGCAAGAAACCACACACGCTGAATCTGGATGAACTAGGTAGAGAGATGCCTGCTGAAGCGGAGTGGTTTCCGAAGGCTTCTGGTGGTGTTTGAAGCCTGGCTTCCGATCAGCATGTGTCTCTATTTCGAGACCATTCAATGAGCTCCCGAAGACTTGATCTGCCTTGGTTTCCTCTTCGCAAGGCTCTTATGGATCCTGGCTCACCTCGGTCGTGGCTGAAAAAGGTCATCTGATCTACACGGGTGGTTTGGCCTTCTCCATGAAACAGTTTAGTTGAACTGTGTTAGGACCGGGATTCTTTTCCTTGGAGTTGTCTTTGAGGGTTGGTTACACAGATGCTCTGGGCAGGAAGAATTTGAACCACCAGGGGTCACAGATCCCATAGTTCCCCAAGCCCCAGAACCCCCTGCTGAGCAACGGAGTCCCAAAGCCTTGTGTTTGGGATCCTGACTTCTCTTGACATTGTTCCCTCTCTTCTGCTCAGCGTCCTGTTCTCACTTTTGCTGATACTCGCACCTGGATTGAATGGCAGGCTCTGGAACTGTGCTTACTTTACGGGCATGGGGCAGAGTCTGAAGACTTTTGATCTTTCCCGAAACATTTTTTTTTTAAAGATTTTTATTTATTCATTCGACAGAGATAGAGGCAGCCAGCGAGAGAGGGAACACAGGCAGGGGGAGTGGGAGAGGAAGAAGCAGGCTCACAGCAGAGGAGCCTGATGTGGGGCTTGATCCCACAACGCCAGGATCACGCCCTGAGCCGAAGGCAGACGCTTAACCGCTGTGCCACCCAGGCGCCCCTTTCCCGAAACATTTATCTATCTATTATATAAGACATTTATTTATTTTAAAGAGAGTAAGTGAGCAGGGGGAGGGGGAGAGGGGGAGAGAGAGAATCTCAAGCGACACGGGGCTCCATCTCACCACCCCGAGATCAGGACCTGAGCCGAAATCAAGAGCCAGCCACTGAACCGACTGGGCCCCCCAGGCGCCCCGCCAGAAGGGTTTTGTTCGGACACAATAAATTTCTGTTGTTTAAGCCCCCTGTTGTCACTCTTTGGGGTGGTGGCTCCAGCCAACAAAGAGACCTGGGATGGGCTGCAGCCAGGCAGCAAATCCAGGCTGGCTCCAATGTCCCTGCTTCAGACTGGGAGGACGAGCCATGCCATCAGCCTGCTGGAAAAAGGGAGTCCTAAACAACACATTAAAAATCTACCTCTGAGGGTTTTAGAAGAACCACTAGGGATGAGGAGAGGCCTTGCTGGGTGCATGGACCCTCAAGGCTTTGTTTACCATGTCCTCTGTGTTGCCGGCACGGGGGCGGGGGGGGATGAGAAGACAAACGCTCGCCACCAAGGTTGACGACGGACGCCAAGAAGGGCAGCAGGCATGTGCGGAGCGCCCTCTCAATGAAGCGCTCCCCGGACACCCACACGATTTCTGGACAGACAGGTAATTACAAAGCATAGTTTCATCCCTGCTTTTCACCAGCTGGACTGTGTTTGCTGTTCGCAAAGTTTGGTCCCTATTAACCTCCATGCTTCAATTCAGGAAAACACTTCCGCTAATAGCACTTCGGCGGCCTTCGTGGAGACAAACAGACCTAGAATCCCTTATCTGCTTTCTTTGCCAGATAAATAGCTGGAAGGCTGTACTTGTGCAGAGACCTGTAAGCAGCTGAAGTGTTGGGAAATACACTATATTGTGAGTGAAAATAAAGTTCAACTGATGAGAGGTGCTGCTCGTCAGCTACTGAGAGCACGTGGGGATTTAGACCCTTGTGGCCCCCAGATCGTCTGTGATGATTGGGAGGAAGGCGCCCCAACACAGAAGATGCAGGGAAGAGTCTAAAAGCAAGATGACTCTGATAGAAGGAAAGTACTCTCTAACAACTTCTACCCCATTGCTTGCCAAGGGCGGGACACACGATTTAACCTATACCCGGTTATTTTTATACACGGCTCATTTGGTAAAAACCAAACCCAACCCAAACCAAAGACTTTTATGGAGTCTTCTTACATTTTGTAGCAATGTAGTGATTGACACAGGTCGAACAGAAGTATGTCCTCTGTTTTTATTTTTAAACCAGAATATAACTGGGCAAATTGATTGTGCAACCTAGGTCAAGCCTGGAGCATTCTACCCGAGAATCTGTGTCGTTGCATCTGGTCTGACAAATGCAGCAGTGAGAGGGCCGCACAGCACTGTCCTTTTAGGGCATTGTCTGACAAGCTTCCTCAAGGTCATCTGACCCTCCGGAGAGGAGAATGCAACCTTGTTCCTTTTCTGATCTTCTATTGATCAGGACCCGGAAACCTTACAACTGTGTAAAGTTAGATGTTTCTAAAAATGCTTGCTGGTGAGATGCGGAAGATTTTTATCTGGTAAAGGAATAATTCTAAAAGTTATGACTTGGGACACCTGGGTAGTGCTGTTGGTTAAGCGTCTGACTCTTGGTTTTAGCTCAGGTCGTGATCTCAGGGTTGTGGGATCAAGCCTGTCCAGCTCATAGCTCTGCGGGGAGTCTGCTTAAGACTCTCTCTCCCTCTCCCTCTGCCCCCCCTCAAATAAATAAATAAATCTTTTTAATAAATAATAAATAAAAGTTCTGACTTTTTTTTTTGCCCTGTAGGATATTAAGTCTTTTAAAAAGTATAATTTAGAAATCACAACCCAACCTTTTATCTATCTCTACCACTTATCTATCCACACGCACATGAATTTCTCGTATCTTCCCTTGAACCGGCTTTGTCATTCTGCTGGTTCTCTCATTAACGAGTTAAATGAAACTTTGACATGTGCTCATTATGTATTTGTGTGTTTTGAAAAACATTTTGAAAAATATACTTGAGTATTCCTATGCCCTGTGCATGTGCCCATTAAAATCCAAGCTCTAGGCCACCAGGGGTCAAAAAATACCAGCCGTTGTATCGCTTGCCCTCTGAGTTCAAGTTTTATGGTCACTTCTGCTCTCAGAATTTCTTTACTTTCCTGATGGTTCAACTGTGCATTAAATTAAAAAACCAAATTCAGTGTGCTGTATTGAAGGGGTTCTGTCTGAATGTAGTCTGCCATATCGATCAAAATGGAAATGCTTCCAGCTGATTTTTTAGAGGTTCGCTGTTCATTATATGTTGCTAACCGAGGCCTTCCAGGACCAGGAAAATGCCTCTCCGCTCTCTGGGCTTCCCATCATCTGTGCTTCCTGTGTCTCAGGACCCTGGGGGATGGGAGGAAGGCCAGGGTTGGAAAGGGCAGGGGGGTTCCTTCTGAGCCTAGGCCAGCGAGGAGGGATGGTTTGGGTAGCCCCAGGGCAGCACGGAGGCTGTGGGTGTGTCGGGCACAGGAATGAGGGAAGAGACGAAGGAAGGAGGGCACACCGGTAGGAGGGAAAGGTCGGACCCACGCCAGGGGCTTCCCTGTAGTGAAACTCAGGACTGCGTCCGCCTGGAGCTACTCCAGGGTGAAGAGGAGCTCGGGCCCAAAACTGCGACCTGAGCTGTGGGCGGTGGAGACCGCTGCTGTCCCCGGCTGGAGGCACTGTCCCTGGGTGTTTAACCCCCAAAGCAGGGTTTGCATTGCATTCTGCTCACTCTGTCAGAGTCCCACTTGCTCCTCAGGATGGGGGAGCTGACTGTGCCCAGCGGACTGAGCCCGCGGGAGCTGGAGGATTGGGCTTGCTGTCCGACGGCACTCCCTGGGAGCTCTGCGGCTTGCGTTGGCCCGTGCATGGCATTGCAAACGCCAGCGCGGAGACAAAGGGAGCTTGAGAAGACAGAGAAAACAACAAAACGCTGCCACGTTGTGAAATGCAGTGTGTTTGAGCGTCTACTGCAGGGGAGGGGCTCTTCTGAGAGTAATCGGTTCTTAAGGAAATGCCAGATTTCCAAGATGGTCCTGCTTTCAAATATTCTGCCCTAAAGTCAAACTAGTTGTCAGAACTCTGTCTCCATGCTTGGACTGGAAACTATGTAATATATCCAGACCGTATCGGTTCTTTCTAATCTGAAGTCTGCTATTTACTGGTTAAATAAGCACTGACGAGTCACCTACTCTCTCAGCCTCTGCCTCCCGTAAATGTCTGTCCTCTGGTTCTGCCTGGAACCGCCTCTGTCTAAAGGGAACACCATACCCATTTGGAGAACAGTCCCTCTCCCACTGCAGCCTCCCAATCTTGGGGTTCTACAGGGGGCTACAGTCATCGTTCCCATTACTCCTGGCCTCAGGGGTGGCATATATCTCAAACCAGTTAGAATCCTCCATAACCCCCTCCCTCCCACCCAAATTAAGTGATTCCTCTTCTTTCTATCCATGAAGCTGGGCAGGTAACGCCACCCCTCTTCCCTCCGTGGCTGACTGCTAGATTGGGGTTCCACGGAGCCTTACTGAGCCTGCGGGCTCTCATCCATCCATGACAAGCCATCCCTGTGGCAGACCCAGCTCAGTGTGGGACGGGGAGGGGCTTGCAGGCTCCCAGGAAGCCCCAGCCTTGTGGGGCCCCCTGTGTTCCCTCCCTGCTGTGGGGAGTTGGGGGACAATCTGCCAGGTGGCCAGTGACCCTCTTCAGAACTCCCTGGGATCGTGTGCAATTTTAACAAACACACACCCCTGATGTGCAGGAACTTCTGGCAAAAACCTATTTTGGCAAATGCAGAATCGCTAATGAAACTAAGTAACATTCCAGGTAGCATCTGTTCTGTGACCAATTTACCAGCTTCTGAGAGAACTGGCCCTTGAGCCTGTCCTCAGACACAGCCCACCACCTTCTTGCTTCTGGCTGCAGAGATCCTCTGTGGGGAGAAGGAGTCAGGGAGGAGTGTCGAGAGCCCACCATTTCCTTTTATTATTGAAACCAGCATCTCCTTCCCATTCTCCCCATTTCCACATGAGTCTACCCATACAATTGTAAGAATGTTCTGTATCGGGTAAGTCTTTATTGGTAACTAGTGACAGAAACCTAGTTTTACCCAGGTTAAACCAAAAGGGGAGTTTATTATAAAAATATCAGAGGTATCATGGAGCCCAGGACAGGAACGAGGGGACCTCTGGAACATGGGACTCAAATGTGGTCGGGGCTCTCCATCTCTCAGCTCTGTCCTGCCCTGTGCTTCCCACTCTGTCCTCCTCTCCTTTCTGAAAGTGTATTGTCTCTTCTGTGTGATTCACGCCTGCAAGTAGACCCAGATAGTGAGGGAAAGACTTTCAGTGCAAAATGCATATGGTGCCCACACCCGGACAGGACCACTAACACCACGACGGGATAGGCCCTGGGGTCGCCATTGTGGCCGGGGATCTGCCAGGACCTGTGGCTGGGATCAGGATCCTATTTGAACATAGGGGCTGCTCCTGGCCCCCTGCCTGTCTCCAAACCCTGTTCTTAGAAGCTGAGGGCTTGTTTGGACACGGGTCTGTGCCTATACTGCCCTGAACTGTCTTCTAGGAGCTCCCATGCCCCAAAGGTGTCCTGCCCCAGAGGGTAGACATAAAAACAGGTTCTAAATCTTCCTGAGATTTAGATGGCAGGGCTGGCTCCTCAGCATTTGTAACCTTACACATGTCTAAAATTATCCTAATTTTTAAAATTTACTTGTTTATTGTCTTTCTCTCTCCCTGCTACAATGAAATGCCATGCAAGCATAACCCTGTCATGTGCCCCTCTGAATCTGTATATTTGTATCCTTGGGTAAATACCCAGTAGTGCAATTGCTGGATCGTGGGGTAACTTTATTTTTAACTGTTTGAGGGATCTCCATAGTGTTTTCCAGAGTGGCTGCACCAGCTTGCATTCCCACCAACAGTGTGAGAGCGTTCCCCTGTCTCCGCATCCTTGCCAACACCTGTTGTTTCCTGTGTTGTTAATTTTAGCCATTCTGTCCGTGTCCTACCTCTTAATGTCTTCTTTTGTACCCCAAGAGTCTGTCTTTGCCCCAACATCACATAGACAGCCAAAGATGAATTACCCCCTTTGGGGAATAAAGGGGTCACTTCAGAATCTGAAACTAAGGTGGTGAATTCTTGACTTTCTAAGATCAAAGGTACCATTCAGATGTAAGAACAAAAAGATATGAATGGGGATGCTTTCTATTTTTTCTTTTGAATCCCTTTGAAAACTCTAAGCCCGGGCATGGAGAGGAAAGTTAGAGCAGACCTGGGACAGATTCCAAGAGCTGACTCTGCCTTCCGCCTTCCAGCTGAGTCCTGAAGGTGGAGTGAGGTATAAAGATACACGCTGGTTTCTAAGATCGATAATTCCAAAGTGGAAGTGCATCATCTGGACCCCGAGCACCTTGTCTGTGTCCCCTGGGCTGCAATGATGGAAGATAACAGAATAGAAATGGATGGAGGGTTTCAAGGCCAAACGATGCTGAGTGATGTACCAAAACTCACTTGGAAGTCAGAAAGACTTGGGAAGCTAGCCAAGAAAGGACCCATAGAGCGGAACCGGTAGACCCCCAAAGCCTGGGGCTTGAGGTGATGCGTGTGCCTACGAAGACCAAAGCCATGCCAGGACCTCAGGCACTTCGATGAAGGGGCAGCAAGGACAGAAGCCGGTGACTTAGTAGTGGCAGAGCTCACATCCAAGCACCAGATACGACAAACTACACTGTCAAGATTGCTAGGAGTGAGACAGACCAAGAGGGAGAAGCACATGCAAACAACAGCCCCTGAAAGTCAGGCTTTGCCTCCCTTAACTCACTTGCCATCTGGGGTGGAAAGGGAGCGGTAGGAGAGAATATTTAAATACTCTCCAATTGACCCAGTTTTAAAACTGAAAGTGACTATATTAAATTGCTGCAAACCAGGGAGAAGGGGGTTTTAACGTACTTTTCTTTTTTTTTCTTTTAGATTTATTTAAATCTAAAAGAGAGAGAGAGAGGAGGGGCAGAGGGAGAGAATCTTCAAGCATCGAGTGCAGAGCCCGATGCGGGACTCGATCCCACGACCCTTGGGATCACAACCTGAGCCAGATGCTCAACCGGCTGAGCCAGCCAGGCACCCCTTTAATAGAACTTTTTCAAGCTATAGGAAAAGATAGTTACATTTTGCTCCCCAGGAGCCAGGACTGTGAAATTTATACCTGCCCAGAACGGAAGCCACAACCTTTTTCTGCAGATGAGGAAACTGAGGCCCGAGGAGAAAGACGGGCGGTTCGAGGTGATAATGCCGTGCACAGGCACAGCAAGGAAGACAACACGGATCTCTTGAATCTTGTTCTGGGGTGCCCAGCAACAGGGAATTACTTTCCTGTGTCTATCAAACTCTTGCAGAAAGTACTGAGCCTCATGGATGGAGCAAATGTAAGAAAATGTCTCCCTAGCTTTTTTTTTTTTTTTAAATGGTGTAAAACCGAGAGGCCGAGTTTTAAAAGCTCTCTACTCTCACATGACAGCCAAGTAGCATGGGACATAGATGGAAATGAGCATCTTCGGTTAGTGAATGTCATCTTCCTTCCCCCCTTCCTGTTACTATTCCTGACACTTAGTATAAAATCCCTCCGGGGTGTTTGTAACAGCTGTGAGGCATAGAAGGGCTGGGTGGGAGAGAAGACGTGGCAGCTGGAGAAATGGCTCATTTTGACAAGAGCACTTAGGCAGCAGGTGGCAGAGAGATGGAGGAGGGAGAGGTAGCCAAATTTCCACGCTCTGATGATGACATCCCTGAGGAACAGTGTAGCTCTTCTGAGGCATATCCTTCCCCAGATGCAGGAGACGGCAAAGACACAGAGCGACTCAGAATGCTGGTGTCCGGCACCGTTACCCAGGTACTGCTGATTCACATCAGACACGAAGCGACTCATTCGTGCCCAGCCAGACGAGCTCCAGGGTTCCTGCTGGAATGGACTAAATGACAAGTCATCCATCCGTGCTCCATTTAAGAACGAGTCCTACCTCTCTCCATCCAGCTCAAGTAGACCAGGACCCCGAGATTCTGCTGTGTTCATGATGGTTTCTAATACCATCAGTCTGGAGGCAGTAGCTTGAACTTAGAAACTGAAAGTTGAAATTCCCACCTGGAACTGTGTCTGTTTACGCGATGCCAGGGGCTTTGAAGGGCAGAAAAGAACAGAGGAGAGATGGTGCGGTGTAGGGAACGAGAGCAGAAGTTTGGATTTGGCTGACCTGGATTCAGGTTCTGGCCTCTGTCTTTTCTTAGCTCTGCGACATCGGGCAAGCTGCTTATCATCTCCGAGACTTATTTTCCATTTTCTGTAAAATACAGTTTTTGTAATTGATACAAGTATAAAGAAGCATTCATCTGATGCAAAGTAAACACGGAAAGAATGTTAGAGGGTGTTGCCTCTGTAGCAATTCCTCACCCCGCTCACGAGGGCTACCCAGATGTGCTGAGAGTTCTAAAGTAGAGTGCATACTTTTTATTATGTCCCACCTCATTCACCTGTTACCCTATGTGACAATCATGTCTGCACATTTACAGTTTCAGCTGGAATTAAGAAATGTGTCTTATTTACCTCTCGATTCCTAGTGCTCAGTGAAGCAGACAAATCAATAATTAAGAGAGTGATCCAATTGTGGTATAGGAGATTTCTTTAAGTTTTATTTCTGATTATGGCACTTGAGGGAAGGGAGGTGTATGGCATTAGCCTGTGTTTGGGGGATTTCATTCAGAAAACTAGTATGCTTATTTCTCCATGGAAAAGGGATAGATAAAGCAATGCTATGTTTTGGTTTAAGATATGCAATAAATCAAAGACAATTCCAGAATCAACAGCTAGGCAGAGGCATTGTTGACTTCTGGCACTAAACTAGGTCTCCCCAGATATTGGCAGCAGCGTCTACAGGAATTAAACTCTGTTCCTTTTCCTAGGTCTTTGGAGGAAATAAGCCACTAGGAGCTAAGATTCTGTGTTTGATATCACAGCTCTGATGGAGATGGTGAAAAAGGAGCCGAGAACAGAGACAAAGAGACAAAGGCTGAGCCCCGGTCTGGGGGTGGAGTCGAAGACTTTTGGGTTGCTTGGTGGTACTTTGAGACCTCACTTGACTTTAATGACTTCCTTTGTAAGAACAAGACAAGCAGACAAGACTGGAGGCCCAGGAGCATCAAGAGTTGATTCCCGAGGGTTGTCCAAGATCACACCTGTCACAACCACATCACATGGAGGGAACAGGTGGATGCTGAGTGTGGACCCTGCCCTTGGTCGGGGGTAGGTTGGAAGGATGGCTGGTCGGGTGTCTCAGCTTCTGCTTTGTCTCCTTCTTCAAAGGGCCTCTCTCCGTGTTTTTAAGAGCCTAGTGTTAAGACCATCCCTACACCAGGATGGCAGGGAATGACCATGAACCAAATAAATATGTCTACTAAACCCAAACTAAATGTATCTTCAACTCAACTTCTCCTTAGGTGGATAATCAAAATGCTCCTTGTTCCTCCAACATGAAGTATGATGGAGGGCAGGTTGGAATGCAAAGAAGCTAGATTCAACCAATAGCAATTCAAATATCTTGCTTTTGAAAATTTTACGAAACTCTATGGCCCTTTTCTTCTCCAGGTCCTTGGAAGGGGCCTTTGCAAGTAAAGTGTCCCAAAGTTCACCTTTCATTAGCTTTATAGTGAGTTAGTTTCTGGGATATTTTATTTATTTTTATTTATTATTTTTTAATTAAAGATTTTTTTAAGGGGCGCCTAAGTGGCTCAGTTGGTTAAGTGTCTGCCTTTAGTTCAGGTCATTATCCCAGGGTCCTGGCATTGAGGCCTACATGGGGCTCCCTGCTCAGCGGGGAGCCTGCTTCTTCCTCTCCCTCTGCCTGCCGCTTCCCCTGCTTGTGCTCTCTCTCTGTGTCAAACAAATAAAATGGGTTTTTTTAAAAGATTTTTTAAAAGATCTTATTGACTGATTGAGTGATTGAGTGTGAGCAGGGGGAGGGGCACAGGGTGAGGAAGAGTAAGAATCTCAAGCAGGCTCTGCACTGACTGAGTGCAGAGTCCTACTCTGGGCTGGATCTCATGACGCTGAGATCATGTTTGAGACAAAATCAAGAGTCTGACGCTTAATTAACTGAGCCACCCTGGGGCCCCTGGGATATTTTAAATTGCAACTTGCCCCCTTCCCCCAGAGCACCTCATTCCTCTTATTCACTTTTATTTCCATAGCACAACTGCTCGCTAGGTACTGTATAATTTACTCATGTATTATATCTACTTCTGTTAAAATGTATAGAATGTAAGTTTTATGAGGGCAGTGATCTTTCATTTTGTTCACTGATGTTTCTCAAGTGCCTAGAAAGGACCAAGTGCATTGTAGATACTTCAGAAAGACTTGTGAACAAATGAATGAAATAAATAATGCATAACTGAGTGAATGAATGATCTAGCAATCTACAATTGGAAATTGTAAAATTTGAGTTCTATTTCAGACTCTGACCCTTAACCTTGGCCATGTCCTTTAGACTTTCTGGGCCTCTCTTTCTTCGTGTATAAAATTAGGTGGTTATTTATTCATTCAATTAATATTTATTGCAACACGACTATGATCAAGAGGCTACAACGATGCTTTCCTGTGTTCAAACCTTACTACTTCTTGCAGATTTCAAAAATCCCGCCTCTTCCAAGCCCCGCCCACCAGCCGTGTTTTTCTTTAGACTCCTCCCCGATTCAGCCCAGCTGGCTGCCTGTGTGGAGGCCCCGCCTCCGCTCGGCGCAGTTATCCAATGGCTAAGATACACGGCTAGGTGAATGCCGGGGAGCTTTAGGTGTCCTCTTGACGCCTGACCAGAGTCTTGAGGAATTCAGTTCCTCTTGAATAGTCACTTCCCCGAGTTGCCCCTGCCATATGCAAGATCACCCTCTCTCCCAAGTTCTCTCGGAAGGGTCGGACAAGGCTTTTCAGTCCCGTCTTTGCCCTCCCTAGAAGCCCTGGGTCTTCACTGGACGAGACTCTCGCCCCGCAGCATTCTGGGAGTGGTAGTTTTCTTCCTTCCAGTTCCTTCCAGGTGGACTGCTGGCTAAGACTCGCAAAAGACTACCATTCCCAGACGCCCGAGCGAGTTGCCGGTCACGTGACCCGCAAGGACAAGGGGCTGGTAGGCGGGGGCCGGGTCGGGCCGAGCGGGCCGGCCGTCTCGGCCCCAGGAGAGCCGGCCATGGTGCGCGCCGGCGCCGTGGGGACGCATCTCCCGGCGTCCGGCTTGGACATCTTCGGGGACCTGAGGAAGATGAACAAACGCCAGGTAAGGGAGGCCCGCCAGGGGGGCGCGTCCGGGAGCGAGAACCGGCTGCAACTGCGGGGAGTCGAGGCTTTCTGGGTAGGGCTCCGGCAAGGACAGCGCCTGGCGACTGGGGCCGCCGGCGCCTTCAGGCTCCCCCACCGACTTTCAGAGGCCCTGGGTTCAAATTTGCGCAAACCCACGTGTGGGCACAGGTGTGCGCTGTCTTGCACTGACAAGAGCGCAGTGAGGGGAGGCTGGCCAGGAAGGAGAAGAGAATAGGAATCTAGTCCTACGGATGTCAAATGTGGTTGAGAAAGCCAGGAGAGATGACTGGGCTGTGAGTGACAGCTGTCTGCACGGGTTTGAAGGGCCAGCCTCTGGAAGAGGGAATAGATTTCTCTGGGAGGCTTGGAGGTCTGACACCCCGAGGAAGGCTGCCCGCGGATGGAAGGGGCGGAAGGCAGGCGAAAGGAAAGAACTTTCTGACAGTGAGAACTGTCCGGTAATGCCTCCCAAAGTAATTTCTTCCCATTCTGGGACGTGTTCTCCCCACCATGCATCGGGACTAAATAAAGCTCCTTGTGCCTGGCGATCTCACTGGGGGTGCGCAATCGTTTTAGACTGATTCAGGTTTCCAGAGGGGACCCCCAAAGTCTTCACTAATCTCTTAGATTCTGTCATCTGGCTGCACCTTGAATATAGGAAGCAGTTAGCGTGGGGTCTCTGGGCACCTGGGGTTAATTTCTCACTCTTCTGTGACCTCAGAGGAAAACTTCCTTCTTGTTCTCTCCTTGGTCAGCCCCTTGGCCAGCGTCGCTGTCTTTGAGTCTTCAATATAAGGCAAGAGTGAGTGGGGACTGGAAAGGAAGCCCTCTCAGCCAGGAAAAATGCTATTGCTTAAGCTTCTAGTTAGAGAATTTAGGGGACCTGTAGGGCATGATAGATCCTAATGAATCCTAATACTTCTATTGATATGAGCAATAAATTATGCTAAGAAAAATGGAACCATCCTACTGGTAATTTTAATTGTCTTTGAAAATGGTAGCGGGACTCCTGGATGGCTCAGTGGATTAATTGTTCAACTCTTGATTTAGGCTCAAGACAGAGTCCCCAAATGGAGCCCCCGCTTAGGGCTCCCTGCTGGGCGTGGAGCCTGTTTAAGATTCTCTCTCTCCCTCTTCCTCTGCTTCTCCCCTCCTCCCCACCCCCTTGTGCGCTCTCTCTCTCTAAAACAAACAAAAACACTTAATTTGAAAATGATATAAATTCTCATGATTTTGACACATCCTGTCACTTTTGCCACCATATTGTGGAGTGGGATGATGCCTGTGGCATAGCACAACTTATGCCTGTGGACATATGGGGTTTGTTTTGTTTTGTTTTCCAAATAGAATTTCATACTAGTGCAGTAGTGTGGGAGAGTTTGGTGACTCAAGTCACCAAGTCTAAACTGTTGTTTAGAATCTGGTTGTTTCTAGGTGTGCGTAGCTGATGAACTCTTAGGAATTTCTGTGATTAAGATGAGTTGTGGCAGTGATTATCACCAGCTTGAAAAACCAAGAGCTAATTCCCTGAGCACTGATGCTGTTCCCAAGAAAACTCTCCAGAAAATAGAGCGTTCTTTAAAACTCTAGACTTAATTGGCTAGGTTTTTAAAATGTCTCTAAAACTAGTACTGATTACTGGTGGTTATAATTGCAGACTATCAGAGAAGGCCTTCTGATGAATGTCTCAGTTCCTAAACTAGTTTGCCTTTTGAAAGATCTGTATATTCCCACTCTTGGTGATAAGGCCTGTCAGTAGCTGTTGCATTGTCTGTGTTTTGCTAGTTTTCTAATTAAAATGCAGAAGCTCAATTCTGCTGCCTCCTGGTACTTTTTTTTTTCTTTTAAGCTTTGTCCTTTTGTTTCTTTTTCTTTTTCCCTCCAAAATAGCATCTTCTGACACCTTGTCAGGCATGCATGCTCCGCCAATCTTGGAAGTGGGACCTCCTTTCTCTGCTGCCCCAGCTTGCTATAAAGTAAGGCAAGAGCCACATGCAAAAACAAGGACTCTTTGTTCCTGCAGTGAGGAAGAGAGGAAGGAAGAAACACAGCTACTGGCATTTGTGCTGCTTTGTCGGCCAGAATATTGGGTCTGAAATGTTTGTTTGAAACTCACAGACATTGGCTTTTTCGTCTTTGGTTGACAAAGGCTGAGTGTGGGCTTGCTTCTGGACTTTGCTGGCTATGAATTGCCGAGTGTAGAAAGTTGGTAGGTGAAGATGAACAAACACAAGGTACCAGTAAAACGTGCTGGTGTATTTCTTACATCCCCGTCAGTTTGTCAGTAGTTCAACCAAAATTATGTTTCTAGGTTCCAGGATTTTAGTCCTGGACTCGGGTTAGTAGGTTCCTTAAAGTAGAATATTGAAGTAGGATCTGCGGTTCTGCAGTTAGCTTGATTGTTAGGTTTTTGTATAATCGGTTTTTTCTTTAGCCAATTGATGTCTTGCTCAAAGGACTTTTGTTTATTTTGAGAAATTGATTTTACTTCCCCTCGATGAATTTTTCGAGCATAGAAAATCATGCTGGAAAAAATATTGTTAGTACCAGGCCTTTATTACATAAATGGCAAGGTTTTATACTTTGCTTTTATCAGGGTGGAGCCTGATGGTTTGAAAACCTGTCTAAAAATGACAATTTCTGTTTAAAACTGTGGCTTGGGGCTTTCCCAGTCAGAGCTGTAATTCATAATGAAACATTTCTTTATCAAGTCCTTCAAGTCAGGCAGGGCAGGTGGAGAAGTTTTCGAATGCAAGCTATAGTGAACAGCCTCTGCTTTAGACCAATGAGCCTTGCAAGGCAGTTTTACTTCAGAAGCAACAATTTAATGTATTACAGCCCAACGCTTTAACGGTATCCACTTGGCACTCCAGTTTCCTTCTTTGCTCTTCTGGGGATTTAGTGATAGTTTCATCATTTGCTATTGACACAGTAGCCAAAGAGTTGTTGTTTTTTTTTAAAATGGTGTGTAACTTTAATTTTGAATTACATTTATCTTTTTCTTTTCAATGATTACATCAGAATATCTTCACGATTATTTAAAAAAAATTTTTTTTTAAAGATTTTATTTATTTGACAGAGAGAGACAGCCAGCGAGAGAGGGAACACAAGCAGGGGGAGTGGGAGAGGAAGAAGCAGGCTCCCAGTGGAGGAGCCTGATGTGGGGCTCGATCCCAGAATGCCGGGATCACGCCCTGAGCCGAAGGCAGACGCTTAACTGAGCCACCCAGGCTCCCCTAAAAAACTTTTTTTTATTTATTAGAGAAAAGCGGGAGAGAGTGAGCACGAGCAGGGGGAGCAGCAGAGGGAGAGGGAGAAGCAGGCTCCCCACTGAGCAGGGAGCCTGATGCAGGGCTCGATCCCAGAACCCTGAGATCATGACCTGAGCCAAAGGCAGACGCTTCACCAACAGAGCCACCCAGGCGTCCCTCTTCACGGTTACTTTAATTCATTTTTATGTCCCCACTCTCAGTTGTTTCCTCCGTAAATACCTGGAGTGACATAATTTCCCAGACGTGTAGTAGGAGCGCTACGAGCTCTGCTTTTCCTGCCTTAGCGCCACGTCAGACTACGTGTTCCTGTTTTGTCACACTCTTCAGAGGAATTATTTTAACGGCCGTGTAATATTCTGTCAAATTCCTTTAAACATTTATTTTCCCCAGACTTGGGAATTAATCCATGCCCATCACAGAAATTTTAAAGAATAGAGAATAGTTTAAAGAAGAAAGCTCAATCACTCGCAATTCCACCATGCCAAGACGGCCTCTGTTAGCCTTTGAGGGCAACTCCTTGTGCTTGTTTTACAAACTGTTTTGTGGTTAGTGGAGATTCTACTGCAGCCTACACTTTTGTTTTAAATAGTGCAGTAACTTGCCATTATTTTACTCAATCATTTCTTTTTTTTAAAGATTTTATTTATTTATTCGACAGAGATAGAGACAGCCAGCGAGAGAGGGAACACAAGCAGGGGGAGTGGGAGAGGAAGAAGCAGGCTCCCAGCGGAGGAGCCTGATGTGGGGCTCGATCCCAGATCGCCGGGATCACGCCCTGAGCTGAAGCAGACGCCCAATGACTGAGACACCCAGGCGCCCCTACTCAATCATTTCTTGTTGTTGCTCATTTATTTCCTTTTCTCTCTTACTAGAAATAGGACCATGATGCATATTGTTGGGCCATAATTCCCTATCTGTCTTTATTGTAGACGGAATTCCTAAAGTAGGGTTACTGGGCTGAAAGTAGCCTTGTGATGCTAGTGCCAGATTGCTCTCAGAATGACTGTGTCTGCTTGCCCTCTCACCACAGTGCACCCTGGGCCAGCACCGAGTCTTAGCATGAAAAAACAAAAAACAAAAAAACAAAACCCCCAAACTTGAAATTTGCTAGGCATAAAAAAGAAGAGGGGAGGGAGGAGGCAGGATTGGGTTTGAACACTCTGTTTATTCACCACTTGTATTTCTTCTTTGGAAAATTAATAGTTTTAAGCTTTTACCTTTTTTGTTGTTGTTGTTTTGGGGATTTTAGTGTTTTTCTTACTAATAGTTTGTGCCCACCATATATTAAAGATGTTTATTTTCTCACATTTATTCCACAAATTGAGTACTTACTTTTTGCCAGACTTGTGTTGAACACTGGAGGTCCAGCTGTGAACAAGGCCAAAATGATCTTTGCCTTTGTGGAACATAAAATCTAATGTAAAAGACACATTAAAAATGATATGTATAATTATGATAGTGATGGATGATATAAAGAAGTAGAGAATGCAGTGAGAATATGTAACAGGAGGACCTAGGCTGGTCTACAGCAGAGAGTAGCAAACTCCAGCCCACCATCTGTGTGTGTGTGTGTTTGTTTGTTTGTTTGTTTGTTTGTTTAGAGACGGGGGGGGGGTAGGTTTGGGGGAGGGGCCGAGGGGGGAGAGAGAGTCTTAAGCAGGCTCCATGCCCAGTGTGGAGTCCAATGCGGGGCTCAATCTCACATTTCAGAGATCATAACCTGAGCCGAAATCAAGAGACACTTAACTGACTGAGCCACCCAGGTGCATCCCCCATCTATTTTTATAAATAAAGTTTTATCTGAACACAGCCATATTCATTCTTTTACATATTGTCTTTAGTTGCTTTCTCGCTACAATGGCAGGGTTGAGTAATTTCAACAGAGACTGTATGGCTTGTAAAATACTTATCATGTGGCCCTTTGTAGAAAAAGTTTGCCGACTCCTGGTCTAGTGGGTCAGGGAGGGCTTCCCTGGGGAACTGGTGTTGATTTAGTAGGATTTAGGATGAGTGAGCGTTAGGTATGCTAAGGAGTCTAGGGAGAGAGTCTCCGGGCAGAGGAAATAGCCAGGTGAAGATCCTGGAGTGTAGGAGCACGTGCTCTCCGAAGCACTGACAGATACCGCTAACGTACCTGGAGCGCAGTGAGCTGTGCCCCCTGAAGCTAGGGAGTAGGGGAATGTGCCAGACAGGACCATAGGGACCACGTTCATCCTCAGGGTAGTGGCATGCAGTCGAAGGGATGCAATTGAAGGGCAGCTGAAGCAGGGCATAGAGATTATAGATGGCCGGAGGGACATTTGCAAATGAGTGTAGAGTGTAACAGGGAGAGTGCATTGGGAGAGGTGTGTATGGACGCCAGGAGACCGGTTAGCAGGCTCTTATAGTTGCCCAGTGGGCTCTGTTGGTGACTCGGATGAGTGTGGTGCCAGTGGGAATAGAGAGAATGGAACAGATTCCAGAAATGTTTAGAACGTAGAATGTATAGAACAAATGGTGGTGAGGGGGGTGACAGGAGTCCTGCCATGTAGGTGAGCACATATGGCAGAACAGATGTACGTGGCAGGTAGAGTGGAAAAATTGAATTAGAGACGTGGGGGTGAGCAGTTTCAGTTCCAGGTATGTTGTTGAGAGTGTTTGGTTCAGGTGGCGGGAGGACTTTGGAGATGAGGCTGTCTAAGAATTGAGACACCAGAGTGTTGGGTAGGCCATCTGCATGGCTCTTCGGATCACCCAGGACAGGGGTTGTGAGGAGGAAGATTGCGGCGGGTACTAGAGTAAGGACCATCCTGGAGGATACTAAGGGCAGATGCCCTGAGGGACTTGCATTCCAAGTAGTAGTAGACACAGTGACTTTTGTCCCTAAAGCCTCTTGAAAGACTGGAGACATCTGGCTCAACAATCCAGCTATAGCCGGATAGGGTGTTATAATGTGGGCGCATGTTACTTTTTCCCCCTGTTGTCACCAGGGGTTGGGTGTGGCAGGCAGCTGTGGGCAAGGAAGAGCCTTGAGCAGGACAAGCCCTGTGGGTCTTAACTCAGTGGTTTAAGGTGGAATGAGGGCAGCTTAGAACTAGATACTGTCTTGTGTGGCTTTCTGCCTATGTTCTTAACCAGATATTGTTTACTTTTTACTTTTTAAAACATTTATGGAAAATTTAGGGATGCCTGGGTGGCTCAGCCAGTTAAGTGACTGCTTTCATCTCAGGTCATGATCCTAAGGTCCTGGGATGAGTCCCCACATCGGGCTCCTTGCTCAGCAGGGAGCGTGCTTCTCACTCTGCCTGCTACTCCGCCTGCTTGTGCTCGCTCACTCTATGATATAAAAAAAAAAATAAAGAAGATTAAAGGATTAACCTTAAAAAAATTTATGGAAAATTTAAACATCCATGTGTTTAAAGTTTTTGTTCACTTTGAAATGTAATTTCAGATGCAGGACAGCCTCATTGCTAAGTACTATAGGATTCTGAAGCCTCATTTGAGGCCTCTTTGGCCAGGCGGCAAATGAGTGGTTCTAGGTAAACCACACCGTGCACTCCAGGCTCTCGGGTCTTACGGGCACTCTCTACACGAGAACAAAAGGCCTTTGGGGCAAAACTTGAAAAGTGGGACTCTTCAGGGTTGAAGGTTCTGGGAAATCCCAGAGAGGCAAGTAGAGTCTTATCGAGGCTTTAGCAAAGTAGGGCCCATGGATTGCTCTGGTTTTTTTCTCTCGTTGCTCATTGAAAGAGAGACAGTATACAGAAGGCTCATTCCTGGGACAAAAGTTGAAATACTAACTGAGTTTATAGGTTGTGTGAATTAATGTCCTAAAATCAGAACTTAGCTTTTTTTTTTCTTTCTTTTTTTTTTTTTGTAAACAAGCTCATCTCCAGCTTAGGGTTCGTGCATATTCTTCCATTGGTTCTCACTTTGGGTTTGGCCTTTTGCATTCCAGCTGTATTACCAGGTTTTAAACTTCGCCATGATCGTGTCTTCTGCGCTCATGATCTGGAAGGGGTTGATCGTCCTCACTGGCAGCGAGAGCCCGATCGTGGTGGTGCTGAGGTAAGTGCTGCACGCTGTCGCGCTCTGCCCCGCCACAGAGAAGCAGGGTCGCCCGAGCGAAAGCCAACACTCAGTGTTGTCCCTGGATAGAGCATTAGGATTTTCTTTGTTGATGCCGTTTGCATTTCGTTCTGGCCTTTGTTGAAAAATCTGATCTTTTTCGACACACACTTCAGAGCTTTGGTGGTGGGGATGCTGACACTGCGGGACAGTATACTTGCTTTTGTATTTTCGTGCCTTAATCCACCGAAGATAACAATCCCGTGTGATTATGTGTGTGCAAACCGGTCCTTAAACATAAGTCATTTAAAACTGTGATTCGGCTTTCTCGGTGCCAGCCAGACAGGAAGTGTGTCTCCCCAGCGCACGGCAGCGCGTGCTGTGTTGTTTCAGGCGTCCGCGGCGCTGCCGTTGGTGGCTGCTCACTCCCTGACACTATTACCCTTCTAAAGCACCGGACGTTAAGTTTAGAAAAGTTAATACTTTAGTTAACTTCATATAGCCATGAAGTCATGCAAGGAGAAAACGTGATCAGTTTGAAGTTAAAGAAGCACGTTTGGGAGCCCTGGGTGCTTCAGGTTGCTCTCTGTCCAGCGCGTCCTGGACCGTCGAGCCTTACCGTGGGTGGGGGCGGAGCCTGTGTGTTTCACCGGTGGAGCGGCAGGCGGTAGCAGCGACGGGGGCAGGCTCACCGCTGGCTGGTGCAGGAGCCAAGGCCGGCATGCAGGGTTCGTGGCTCCCAAACAGTGCCCTTGCCCTCCACGGGCCCTGCTGCCACATCATGGGGCTTCGGCCATGACCCTGGCTTCGCCCGGGTGCCCTTGCGTGGCTGGCCAAGGGGTCTGTTCTAGAGGTACACTGCCCTCATACAGGTAGGAGCCTTAGGAGAACATACTGGTTTCTAATTCACTGGTGTTCACACTGTGCTCTAGGAGTGCCCTGGGGTCCAGTGGGTCAGTTAGGAGGAGAAGGGGATCAAATGCATGGATTCTAGACTCCTCAGCCTTGTTTCAGTTATAACAGCTCCATTTTTATATATTCTATATAGGTATGCATCCTGGTAAGATTCATCTGAAGGAAGGATTTTAAGGCTTTTTTTTTTTTTTTTTCTTTTCCCATTAGAAATGAAAAACCCCTGGGGCACCTGGGTGGCTCAGTCAGCCAAGCGTCTGCCTTCAGCTCAGGTGATGATCTCGGGTCCTGGGATCGAGTCCCACATCTGGCTCCCTGTTCAGTGGGGATCCTGCTTCTCCCTTTGCCCCTCACCCCACTCATGTTCTCTCTCTCTTTCCCTCTCTCTCAAATAAATCTTAAAAAAAAAGAAATTAAAAACTCTCACTTAACAGATAAAGAGCCTGAGGCCCGTGAAGGCCAAGCCACTTGCATCTTACAGTTACTTTTGGCAAAACCAAAACTAGATCCCAGATGTTCTGGTTTTCCTTAAATCACACAGACACACTTACACACAGAAGTTGTTGTAACATTGTGGTCTGTAGGGACTTCTTTTTTTTTTTTTTAAGCATCCTTTATAGTTCTAAATTTGGTTTGTCAACATTAATTGTTGACATCATGAGAGATGTGTGACCTTGGGGAACACTGACCTTTGGGAAATCCCTGGCTCGTGAAGAAAGCAAGTGTAAGTTGATATTAGTGAAACATATCAAAGAAGTGCTTTCCTCATGGGACACGATAATGACTCTTGATGACAAACTGCACTCTTCTGCCTCAGACTTATCCAGAAGGTTTTTCTAGCTGTAGTTCTTAACTGTTTGCTCTTTCTTTCCCTCATAGTCATTTATATTTCTAGCCCTCACTATATTTTTTATTCAGATTTCCTATTTTTGAATGCTAGATCTATTATGATACTAGTGTCACTGGTTTCACTTTAAAGTAAACACATCAGCAGGTACTTAGTGACAGGCCAGTCTCTGCTGTGTTTCTCCTTGCTGATCTGCATGTGCTGACACGTTTAAGGTGGTCCAGGGCCGGGAGGGACAGGAGGGCCAACTTCTTGAGCCACTCCCATTATGAACTCACATTTTCCTTTAAAGCACTCCATTTCTTCGCCAGTCTGGTTCTTCCTCCCTGCATCCTGCCCTCAACAAACTTCTCACTGGTTTTTGAGCATACAGTCCCTATATTGCAATATTGTTTGGTCTTATTTATTTTCTTTCTTTTTTTTTTTTTTTAAGATTTATTTATTTATTTATTTATTTATTTATTTATTTATTTATTTGACAGAGAGACAGCCAGCGAGAGAGGGAACACAAGCGGGGGGAGTGGGAGAGGAAGAAGCAGGCTCTTAGCAGAGGAGCCTGATGTGGGGCTCAATCCCAGAATGCCGGGATCACGCCCTGAGCCGACGGCAGACGCTTAACGACTGCACCACCCAGGCGCCCCTGGTCTTATTTATTTTCTGATGCATTAAGACAAAGCATGAGCATATGCAAAATGAATTCTGTTTTGATAATTTCGGCTTCTACTAGATTACAATTTACTTTGAATCCATTGAAGATGTTTGGCAGGGGTTTAAACCAGTACCATGTGGGATTCTTCATTGACCTCCACTTCAAAAGCAGTCAACACTTGTTAAAATTGGACTTTCTGTAGAATATGGTCTAAAGGATGATGCCCCAGGAGTCCCAAGACTTGGGCTTGAATTTTGTCCCAACCCTCAGCTCGGTTTTTGGATAGATCACTCTTCCAAGGCATTCATTTGTTTGCTTCTCTTCCTTGAATGCCCACGTCCTAGGTGCTGGAGATGAGCCATGAAACGCGAGAATAGCCCTAGAGTATCAACCGGCTTTGAGTCTGTACTTCTGAATGAAAATAGTCATGTATTTGTAGATGTAGGACTTTTTTTTTTTTTTTTTGAGGCTAAAAATTGGCAGCTTTTACTGCAAAGAGTTCACATTATACTCGGTTCTTTTTCTACCTAATACAAAGTACAGAGGGGCCTGCTACTATCCTTTTCATACTTAATCTAAGAAGCAATCATTTCCTGTCTTACTTGATGTCATCATCGTGAGCAGTCAGAAGGGAACCACTGTGGCTTGTATAATAGCTCCCAGACCTACCTGACGATTGATGGAGGCTGAGACTTTCACTGATGTGTTTATTTTTGTGTTCTTCATGAATTGAAAAGTTCCCCAGTGAACCCAGGCTAATAGGATGTGATTTTGCGTTTCTTCGCAGTGGCAGTATGGAGCCAGCCTTTCACAGGGGCGACCTTCTGTTCCTGACAAACTTCCGGGAAGACCCCATTAGAGCTGGTGAGATCGTGGTCTTTAAAGTTGAAGGACGAGACATTCCAATAGTTCACAGAGTGATCAAAGTTCATGAAAAGTAAGGGGGCTTGACTTCTTTTTGGTGTTGTTTTGTAAATTTTGGTTGCTGGATTTAATTAATTAATTAATGAATTTCCTTAGCACTGATTGTTATCCAACTTTTTTTTCCCCTCAGGTTTTTATTTAAATTCCAGTTAGCCAACATACCGTGTAATATTAGTTTCAGGTGTGGAATTCGGTGATTCGGTTTCGGTAGCCAGTTTTCTTGGTTGGTTAGAAAATAGCAGACGCTCTGGATTATGCTCCTAGTCCCGCCATTGACGAATTGGGTGACTTTGGACCTGCTCCCTTACCCAGTCAGTAAGACGGACTGATAACATTATCCTTTCCCACCATGACTCACAGGCGATTATGAGAACTGAACGGACAGGTGTTTCTGGAAGCACTCGGTAACGGTAACTAAATTGCTCCGCAGTGGGAGGTGCAATGTACAAGAGCATAATAGTTATTTGAAGGAGTCTCAGAGAAAATCCAGTCCCGTTGCAGCTGAGGATTATGATGATGTGAGGACCGTTTTCTGAAATGCAGAAAGCTGCCTGTTTCTCTGTGTCACTTCAGACCAAGCAGCATTCACAGCAGTAGCCTTAGCCATGGGTGGCGGCGCGTCCCTGTCTCCGGCCCGGGGTTCAATCATTGTGTGTCCTGCTTCAGTTCTCCCCCCACAAATGGTCTTCCTTTCCTTTAAATGCAAGTGCAGGCTTCTGAAGATACTTTTTGGGAACGGGAAACAGTGACTTCTACCTCATGTGTATTAAGTTCCCAGGGGAGGGTACAGTCACGTGATTAGTGAAAATGCGACCTTCTGTATACTGGGTTATTCATTTACCTCTTGCAGCTTAGTGTAGCATTTTTACCTGCCTGAGTTACGGAATTAAACTGAGATGTGTGTATTTGTGTTTCTTAAATAACAGAGCATTTCTCATCGTGTGTGTGTGTGTGTACACACGCGTGGACTGTAACTATTTGTACATGTCCAGTATCAGGTTCCCATTCCAGTCACTGCTTGCAGGGGTTCCCCAAAGAAGTCGATACTTAAAATCATCACTTTGTTTTGCTGTAAACATTGGAATGACCCTGTTTTCATTTGTGGTACTGCATGACAGGACTTGATGTCCACTTGTTAACTGACTGATAAAGAAATATACATGGTCGTAATGTGACAGCTGACTTAAACATAATTTCTACAGATGAGAAATTATTCAAAGTTGAGGAAATAATGGTGATTTTCTGTAATTTGCATGAGTTGTGGGAGAGACTGCTCAGGGGTTTTATCTTCCTGATTTCCTTTATAACCGCAGCTGCAAATCAGCTTGCTCCTTTTGGCATGGTTTCAAATCTTTGTGGGCTTTTAATATTTTATCTAATTATAATAGTGCCTTTTTTCATTTGTCTTATTGAAAGAAGACCCTCTTTATAGCTCTGTAATGCTGTAATGTTGTGTTTCTAGTGTCAAGGCTACATAAGCACCGGTTTAGAATGTTTAGAATTAATCCCGTGGGTCTCTTTAACACACTGGTTTTGTGCCATTTGTGATTCCTGTTTCTTTGCAAACCAGATTTTATACCGCTTTGCTCAGTGCTGAAGGAAATAATGCATTAACATTTTACATTTGGCAAGGAAAAGTAGGTTTGAGGAGGGGTAAGGGCACACGCGCATTTCAATTAGCTGGGGCTCAGATCTGTGTGATCTGGGACCAAGTTCCTCTCTAGAGTGAAGGGGAATCTAAGCCGTGTTCACAAGTCGGTCTTTGAGGACAAGGAGAGTGAAAACAGTTGCTGGAAGCTGATTGCTGCCTTGCTGGCGCCCTCGTGCTTTGCCGTGCTTTTTGGTTATCAGGGTGACTTGAGCATTTCCGAGTTTGAGTCTGCAGAATCGCCGGCAGCCCTGTGTGTTAGTTAGATGGTTATCTGTAAGCAATCGCCTTAGACCAGGAAAGATCAAGTTACTGTGGAATGTTTGTCTAAATGCCCGTTGCTGGGTAAACTGATTGTTTTCTAATGATGCTGTGCTGAAAATTATTTGTGAGAGGACATTATTTTGCTTTCTAGAGATAATGGAGACATCAAATTTCTGACTAAAGGAGACAATAATGAAGTTGACGACAGAGGCTTGTACAAAGAGGGCCAGAACTGGCTTGAGAAGAAGGATGTGGTGGGAAGAGCCAGAGGGTGAGCATTAACTTTTAAGTTATATAAAAGATTCAGAAACCGGAAAAATAGTTAGTAACAAAGAAACTAGGGGCGCCTGGGAGGCTCAGTTAGTTACACGTCCGACTCTTGGTTTCAGCTCAGATCATGATATCAGGGTTGTGAGATTGAGCCCTGCATTGGGCTCCGTGTTAAGTGTAGAGCCTGCTTGGGATTTTCTCTCTGCCCGTTCCCCCCACACCCCTCCCTTTCTCTCTTTCAGTCTCCCTGTCTCTCCCTCCCTCCTTCCCTCCCTCAAAAAAAAGAAACTAAGAAACAAAGTGTATAGGATAATAGAATCACTTGTTACAAATATTATATGTCAGGAGAGTTGTAAGTAGTCCAATTTACTGTGTAAATGCCACTCAGAACTAGGGACCAAAAATCTAAAACTGAATGCAAGTATATTATCTATATCATTGGTTTAATTATGTTTTTGAAAGAAATCATCACTTAGAGATTAGTTATTTCTGGTTTTAAATAGCAATTACAAGAAATCCTCCCAGAGATAACCACTATTTAACACTTAAGTGAATATTCTAGACATTCCTTGTACCTATACAGATGTGTGTGCATATGTAATATATAATTTTACATAGTAGAATTTTATTTTACCTTCTCATCCAACAAGAAGTTGGAAATAGATTTCTGTGTCAAATCTACACCCATGTATTTTTAAATGGCTACGTACTGTTGTTCCACTGAGAATCATAAAATCATAACTTAGCCGATCCTCTTTTGGTGGACATTTAGACTATTTCCTGTTTTTCTCTACCAGAAACAGTTATGTGATAAATCTTTTAATATTCATCTTTGCATAATTGTTCCAGTGATGAGTTCTCTTCTGACTGACACAGCAGAGCATGTATCCTCTTACTAAAAAAAGCAAAAAAAGGCAATTCTTGCCCTCTCCTAGTGACCCTTTCTTATGTTTAACCCTTGTTAGAAGTGTTTCTTTTCTTTTTTTTTTTTTTTTTATCTTCTCTAAATCCCACCAGCTCTTTAAGGCTGGAGAACTTGATTACCATTTTCTCGATTTAGCTTTATCAATTAGATTGTGTTTTGAGGCCTCTTTCTCCCCCTTTTCTCCCTCTGCTCATCTTCTAACTCCTTTACCCGGTTGCATTTCCATTGGAATATCTGTGGGGAGAAGGGAGAGACTTCTACCTGGTCAGTTTTCTATTTTTATTTATTTATTTTTAAAGATTTTATTTATTTATTGGTCAGAGAGAGAGAGCACAAGCAGGGAGAAACAGGCGGAGGGAGAAGCAGGCTCCTCACTGAGCAAGGAGCCTGATGCAGGACTTGACCCCAGGACCCTGAGATCACGACCTGAGCTGAACGCAGCTGCTTAACCGAATGAGCCACCCAAGTGTCCCAGTCCTCTATTTTTAGACGTCCTGGGGACAGGCTTTGTATAAAGGAGAGGTTGGAGCTGCTGATTTACATAGGACTGGCTGGTACGGGGTGCCTTCCCTGGTTCCCTGTTAGTGATGTGAGGCTTGGGTCTACTGATTGCATCTTGACATGAATTTTGTCAGCAGAATCATTGGCTAGCTTATGCCCCGGACCTTCTGTTTCTGTGATCATAATCACATGTGGGTATAAGTTATGGGACTCACATCTGTGTTCATTGCCCAATAAGCGTGTTTGTTACATCTGAAAAGCCCCATGAAATGAAAATGATGGTGGTTCTTCCAATTACAAACTAATTCTTCATGTATTTTGAAAGCTTTCCCTAACAGCCGTCTTTATATAGGCTGTCTGGATATGACTTCTCCACCAAAAAAAATTAAAAACTAGCTTGATGGCAGTTGTCGGTTCCATTTGTACAAGTGGCTCAACTAATTATTTTAATTTTGTTACGGTGAATGCAGCAAGCAAAGACAAGCAGCATCTCTATTTGAAATCATGTGCCTGCTTGAAAAATCGTCCTGCTGTTAGTGGTGATGCTTTTGATTAAGAAAGCCTTTTGAGGCAGGAGTGAATGTTAGTCTTACAGCCCCAGTCAGGGCTATTCCCGAGGAAGATTTGTGTCCTCAGGCTGAGTTAGAGTGTTTTTAAATGTTGCTATCATCATATTACAAACAGTCCTTATATTTCTGGCTTTTCATCCCACAATTTAGGTTTTTACCATATGTTGGTATGGTCACCATAATAATGAATGACTACCCAAAATTCAAGGTAGGAATGTGTATGTATGTCTGCGTTAAAAAAAATGTGTGTATATTGGAGCTTTTGCACGTGCAGCTGTAAAGATGCAGTCTTTTAAAAATGTTTTGCTGGTTATTTTTTTTTTTGCAGTGTTTGTATTTAACTGCAAATTAACATAACCATTTAAATTATCAACACTTAAGTCAGTTATTTAAAATAGCTACTTTCATCTTTTGTGTTCATAGTGTATTCTAGAATGGCACCTCTATATTAGTTGCTTTTTATCATGGAAATCTTTAAACATACAAAAAAACGTAGTACAATAAACCCAGTAATGATGATCTCTCAACCTCAATAAAAATGGCATCTATATTTTTTAAAAACCACTTGAAAAACAATAGGGAACCTACACAAGATTGAGCAGTGAATTAGCCGTGTTTGTTGGGTGCTTGGTCCTTAGTCCATCAATATATTTGGGGGGTTTTAAACCATACTGTGCATTGAACAGCTAGTTTGGAGAACCAGGCATGGGGGAAGGGGTCATCTTTTGATTCTGTCCTCAGTCTAGCACTGAGCAGACTTCATCTGAATACACTTATAGACCAACCTAATTTGTAGAGCTCACAGTAATTTCCCACTGTGTTTTCTTTACAGTATGCTCTTTTGGCTGTAATGGGTGCATATGTGTTACTAAAACGTGAATCCTAAAATGAGAAGAAGTTCCTAGGACCAGATTGAAATGAATTCTGTTGAAAAAGAGAAAATCTAATATATTTGAAATGTTCCACTTTCTGTATAAAAGGAAACAACGTGGAGACATTTTTGTCTTGTCCAAATAAATGATTCATCAGTAAAAATTGTTTTCTTTTGTGGGCTCTGACTCGAACCTGCTCAGTCTCTGTGCCGCTCGTGGTCATTCTAAGCCAAGCACGGGGGTCTGGGCCACTTCTGGACCTGCCGCTGGGGACCATACAGTGCATGGTCCCCACGATGTAGTTGTAATGTCTGAGTTTCAAAACAAGTAGACTCTGATAAGTTAATAAAGTCTAAAACCTTTTTAAAAGGAAAGATGTAATCTGCTTTGTGTTTGTGGTGGAATCTATCTTGAGGTGGGTGGATAAATTATTTGAGAAGTGTTTCATAAATTAGAAAACCAGTGCATCCTCCTTTGAAAACTTAAAAAAAGTGCAGAAGGGTGAGAGGGGCACGTCCCTCTGTAGTTTCCCAGGGACCTCCACTGTGTGAGTTACACACACACGATACAGAGTCCTGCATAGAACATGGTCCTTCACGAAACTGTGTCAGGCACTTATGTCCCAGCCGCCGCCCTCGGGGCCGGGCTGTGAAGTCGTAGCCTGGATGGAGTTTGCAGCGTGTGGGAGGAACACTCGGATTTCAGGAATACAGTTGCTCTGAAGGAGAATTAAACGGGGTCAGCTGATAGAGAGCCAAAGAGAAGCCTTGCTTTTCATGTAGAGGCCAGGGAAGACCTCTGAGGAGGGGACCTTGAGCAGAGTTAAGAAATCAGGCAGGTAAATCCCAGGGAAGAGCATTCCTGCCAGGTGTGGGAGCCCAGCGAAGGGAGGGGTGCTCTCAAGCTTCAGTGAGCATGCGGAGCACCTGGCTGCCGTTCGAGGCAGGTTCTGACTCAGGAGGGCTGGGGTGGGGCCCGAGACTCCATCCCTAGATGCTGCCGGGGCCTGGACCACGGTATGTGTAGCAGTGTTAGAGGAGTAGAAAGGAGCCAATGATGTTTTCTTTTTTTTTTTGAAAGATTTTATTTATTTATTTGACAGAGAGAGACAGCCAGCGAGAGAGGGAACACAAGCAGGGGGAGTGGGAGAGGAAGAAGCAGGCTCCCAGCAGAGGAGCCTGATGTGGGACTCGATCCCAGAACGCTGGGATCACGCCCTGAGCCGAAGGCAGACGCTTAACGACTGCGCCCCCCAGGCGCCCCCCAATGATGTTTTCAAATGCACTCTTCAGTGGTAACAGAAATGTTCTCTTTTCACCGAACAATGTGATGTTGACATCCTTTCGGTGAGAAGTTACAAGTCTCCGTCATTCTTTGAGGTCTGTCCAAATCTGGTGGAAGAGCTTAGAATCTCTACAAGCCACTTAAGCACCTCTCGGCCTTGAGCAAGCTCATTCCCTCAGCATCGAATGGAGGGCAGGAACTGCACTCAGCTCCCTGGCCGTCCCCAGGGACAGGGAGCTAACTCACTGAATGCTCTTAGCATGGTGCTTGACGTGCGTGCAGTACGCGCTTCGTTGCCGTTACCCGTTGTTAGGTGAGTTTTCTTTTTCAGTGTGAGCCTGTGCCTCGTCACCCACCTGCACAGCTCCTCTGTCACGGAGCCCCCGATCTGGGAAAGAGCGGCAGGAGTGATCCGCGGGGGGCAGCTTGCCCCGTAAGCCTTTCTCTCTGCTGAAATAGACTGTGGCAACAACAATGGCCCTCATCCTGTTGAAATCACCAAAGTGAAAGAAAAAGAATTATAGGACGCTTTCTAAAAACGTGATTCTCTTGTGCCCTTTCATAAACTCCTTTCTTAAGAAAAAGAGATTTTCATTCCTTTAACTAAACATGAAATGTCAAAATGTTGGGTCAAAGCTTTATTATTTTATCGTCTTCCTGGGGGACTGCCGTTGGTTAATAGAAACTTTAAAGAAGTCTTACTGTGGCCGAGCTGATCGTTAATTCTTTCCGCGTGCCTGACATCCTGGCATAAACCCGACTGTGGCTCGGCCTGTGCCATTTGTGGCTAGTCCGCCAGCCCAGCGCTTTGGGCTTCTTAGATGGGTCGGTGCTTCGGCGGTAGAAGTGATGGGCGTTGATGCTGGATGGAAGGTCCTTTTTCTGGGGGTCTCCACTGCAGCCTCACTGTCGGGGACACATGCACAAGAGCCAGGCCGGCATCTAAGCAGACGCAGGGGCACTGCGACACCCAAACAGCTTACACTGGGGTTTTCAGGAAGTACCTGCTTGCTGGGAGCTTTCGGGTGCTCCTGGGACACACATTTCTTATGAGCTGGACAACTGTTTTTCCACTTCCCAAGGGCTTCGAAGTCTCAAAATGGAAGGTGGCTGGGGATGCTGGCCAAACAAGAAATCCCCCCCTGAGAAGGGAGAAGGCAGCAGGTAGCAAGGATGTCAGGACGCCCCCTGGGGTAGGGACAGACAGCCCACCGTTCAGCTCACCGAGGCCTGCTGGTGTTCTAGGAGGACTTAGGAAGTTAAACGGTGTTTGCTCTACTGTGTTTAAATCAATGCAGGTTTCTGTCAAAAACTGGGAAGTTTCCACTATGGGAGTAAGCTTCAGTGTTTTTAACAAGGGAGTGGGAGAACCTCTGTTTTCCCAGCCCACGGGCCTTAGTCGGACTTTTTCTCCTTCGACGGTGAATGTGTCAGTCTTAGTCAAATGCCACACGCACACACATGCGCATGCGCGCACACACACACGCACACACACACGCACACGATCACTGCAGCAACCAGCCTGTGGGCCTTAAACCGCTCTGCGCACATTGTGGGCCTGCCGCTGTCCCCAGCCAGGCTGAGCAAACGAAGCATTGCTGTGAAGTGGAGGAAGTCTGACCATTTTAAGTGAGCAAGTATGAGAATCTTCAAATGAGGGGGAGCGTGCCGGGGCATCTGCACTTCACAAACTCCCACGGTTAATACCGAGTGGCTATTCTGGGTCTTTTTTGCCTCTCCATATGAAGTTTAGAATCCGTCCGTCAGTGTCCATACCGCAGGATTTTTACTAGGTATTTGTATTTGGAAAAAACACACAGTCTCCTACTGCTACATTCTTTGGCAAGTTTCATTCCCAGACCCACCGGTGAAGAAGAATTCCTGCCTTAACATCTCAAGTCGATTTTTATGTGCCTTCCCTGATTCGTGCACTGGTGTAGGAATATCTGAGCCTGTTCTTCCCCTGAGATTCACTGGGAGCTTCCTTGGTTATTTTTCTGTTCTGCTGTGACATGTCCAATATCCTCCGCAGCATCTGTTTATCTGCTGTGGCTGCGTATATATTCCCCCTCCCCCTTGGTTATCAATTTCAAGAGCTCTTGATTAGATCAGTGGATTTAAAGGCAGATAGATTGACTCTGGCTTCTAACTAAGGAAAAAACGCGTCATAACAGAATCAGGCTGCCATTTAGAGCCCCTACCTGGTAGCACTGGGAGCATTGGACTGGAGCTCAATAGTGGATGAGAGACCCAAAGGGAGCCTGGTGATCCACTCTCAGAGTTAACAAATCATCCTTAAGATGGGATAATGTAATCCCCGTGAGCGCAAAGCTATGCTTCATGGTCCCACTTCATGCATTGTACATAGGCCCGATGCCTTTTCAAGTCAACATGGGAACCAAAAATGAAAAATAGCGGTAAATGATCATTTTTTCACATTTTTATGCTTACAATGTTGTATTTTCTACTTTCCAACTTTTTTTTTTTTTGAGAGAGAGAAAGGAGGGGGAGGGGCAAAGGGAGAGGAGGAGGGAGAGTCTTAAGTGGGTTCCATGCTCGACACAGAGCCTGATGCAGGGCTCGATCTCACCACCGTGAGATCATGACCTGAACTGAAACTAAGAGTCGGATGCTTAACTGACTGAGCCACCCAGGCACCCCTCTACTTTGCAATTTTTAATAGAAAGTGAATGAACCACTGTGAAACATTTTAAAGCCGAGCAAAGACCCATAAAAGAGCTTCCTTACATGTATGTAGAAAGTTGGTGTTTTCCAAGCACGTGCTTTCACTTGCCCTCTGCCCGTTGGGAGTGAGGACGGCTGCTACCTTAAAGGCCATCGTGAGTAGTCTTGGCTACTCAGAAACTAAGTGAAATAAATATTCCCATGGAAAATATGCTCCTCTGCCGTTTTGAATTTTATTTTCAGAGACTCTCTTGATTGCTTCATAGATAACCAGTCTGACCATATTTTTCCCCTAAGGAGGGTCTCTCTTGGATTTTTCTAGACTTCCTCCCAGACTGAGATCCTGGAGGTGGAAAATTTAGACAAGAGGGCCTTCTATATCCAGAGAGTGAATACAAATGGGGTCATTGCAGATGCCTTGGTAGGTGAGGGAGAGACATTGGGGTGTAGATTCCCCAGGCCTATGGAATCGCATTTGCTTTGATTAAACAACAGGGATTGTTATGCGGTACCCCGCACCAAGCTCCCAGCCACCACTTCTCCCTCAGTGGGTGTAGACCCACCCCCTCCACACACACCCCATGTGCGCTTGAAGTGGTTTTTGATGGATTGGCCAGTTTAAAGTTGTGGTCCAAATAACAAATTTGTGTCATTCCAGCAACTGATAGGAACTTGCTGAGAATCCCAGTGGGGACTCTGACAGGTAAGATGTAAAATGGAGATTAAGGGGTTTAAGAGGAAATTTGAAAAACGAACAGTCTTAGATAAAAAAGATAAGTACAAAACCATGCAGGAATGAAGCTCCAGACAGCACCTGTAATTCTTCCAGCTCCAGGCTGAGCCACGCCGGGAACCACAGGCTCTCCCTGCCACACTGCCCCCCCTCCCCAGGGATCTGATGGCTCTTCCCGTCAGAAATGGCTCTCGCTTGCAACTTGCAGCCAGGCCTCGTGCTGCTCAGACCCAAGTCTTGGAGACCCCTTTGCGCTGTGGAGCTCCCTCCTCTCTCCCATCTCTTGCCATTTCCACCTTTTGCCAAGTGGGGAGGGAGTTAAGGAGAGGAGGGAAGACCAGTGGTGGGAAGGGAGCAGCTGGGGTAGGCCTAGGGCTTTTCTAACTTAAGTTTTTATATTTCGTGTTCCAAGTTTCTCATCATCAGTGATTTCTAGTCCTGGCCACCCATGAGAATCTCCTGGGCACTTGGAACAATCCGAGTTTCTGGGCCCCACCCCCACATCTGAAAGAGGCCCTTGCAGGTGGGACCAGGTGACTGTCACAGGCGGCCAGGGCTGCCGCTCATGGACTTGAGAGCGGCTTTCTCACCTCTGTGTGGGACAAGGGTGTCCATTAAGCAGGTCAGAAATTCCTCTTCCGGAGGATATTTCCAGGGCAAGAGAGCCCTGCATCCCCAACCCTCTCAATTCACCAGAATTTCTGGAAACTGATCTATCCACCTGGCCTTTACCTTGGGGTAAACACCTTTCCCAGAGAGCTGCTTTTTCACTCGCCTCCTCCCCGTCGGGCACTATCACCAAGCCCCTCTCTTCCCACAGCAGCACAAGAAGTGGGGGAGGGTATATATGAAGAAGCTGGGAGGGGAGGGAGCCAGCACTTTGCTCCCTGCCCATATAGGTGTCCCCAGGTCAGCACTTTTAAACCTGTGTATTTTCAGAATGTGGGTTCTGACTCAGGAGGCCAAGGGCGGGGCCCGAGAGTCTGCATTCCTAACTCACTTCAGGAGCTGCTGGTGGTGCCGGTCTGGGGCCCACTTGGAACAGCAAGGCCATAAGATGCTACTTTCCTTTACCCTTCCTCGGAAATTTTTGGGGTTTAAATTTGGACCAGCTGCGTTATGTGGCTTCATAGGTGAGAGTAGCAGGATGGAGGGGGACCTGGGGTCCTTGCCTGGGTAGCGTGGGATGTGACTATACTGATTTGGCTCAGACAAGGTCGCAGTCTTGATGTTACCCTGAGACGAGAGCCCTGGTGAGAAGGGGTGTCGTCTCCTAGCGAGGTAGCTGAGCTGTAGGGCTTATCCACAGAACACCATGACCTCCAGGCAGCAGGAAGTCTAGTCCTCCAGTCCGCGCCCTCTCTGACTACCCGTGTAAGGCTCCCATCGTGCTCACGATGGCCTGCTTGTACGGCGATCACCTGCGATCACCCGTCCTTTCCCCAAGTGCCCATTCCTATCCTGCTTCCTTAGTGCTCCAGGAGAGATCGTAAGAAGCAATGTACAGAAAAGTCTTGAGCTGACAGTGGGTACTCAATAAATACATTTGTTGAGTGAATGTGAATAAAATCACTTGAATATTCCACTCCGTATCTCCGCGGCACCAGCATCAGGACGCAGGGGTGCCATTGAACAGGAAATACGAAGTGGGGCCCCCTGTTGCACACATTTCCACAATAGCTACCACCCTGGGGGTTCTTCCCCCAACACTGGCTTTCTTAACTCTGAGCTCTCAGTGTCTTCCGTAAGCCTGTCCCCGGCAGAAGAACCAAACAGGGCCTCGGCCACCCTCTGAGGAAGGCTGAGCCCATTTGCATCTCTAATCTCAAGGAAATAACTACCGACAGCCCCAACTAAAGGAGAAATATTAACAATGACACTGAAATCCCTGTAGCGGGAGAAAAATGGAATGTTAATAAAAAGTATTAGAGGCCAGAGCATAGCAGTAAATTGCAGATTATGAAATCATATTTGAAGGCTGCTTGAAACCCAGTTAACTTTGTCCTTGGAATTTGCGCAAGTGTGTTAGGCTTCAACTGGCTGTTTCAGAATTCTTTGATTATGATAGGTCAACATACTATATATATATGGTAGGGGAGCTTGCACTACGGTCAAATATGCTGCAAAATGTTAGTTTTCTCCGGTCCTTACTCAAAACTAGCAGCCTAATTGGAGACCCTGTGCGTTGGTCAAAGCAGCACACTCACACGCGGTGTATGTTGCTTCTGAAATCCAAAAAGGCCAAACATTGCGCCTCCTTTTTCCTAGTAGATGGTGCAAGGTGCAGGGATTCGTCTTTCACCGTAGAGGGAAAAGCTTAATGTGTCCCAGACCACTGAACTCCCAGAGTCATTAATTAACTGGTGGATGCCTGAATGAGGTGAGATTTATTCTCACCCTCTAATGTGCACGTGGCTTTAGTAAGGACATCTAGACTAACTTCCTCCTTCTTACTCATCAGATTCAATCAGCATGGCCGTGTGGTACACCAGTGTGACGTTGTGTGGATTGTCAAGCTGACCAAGCTCTGTCTGGACCATATTATGGCAGAGGGCAGGAGTGCTGACGAAGGCCCGAGGCGAGAACGTCAGGGTGTACTGTTGGCTCTGCCAGGGTACAGCTAATTGCTTTGGATGGGCGTTGCACCTTGGGATGGAGAAAAAGGCATTATCTAGGTCAACAGATGTGTACCAAGTGCCAGGGGCTCTCTTGATTTGTTCACGTAAAGATACTACATCTGGGATAGGGGCTGTAATTGGAATCACCACCTGCTTAAACTTACAAGAGTCTATAGACATTCCCCGAGATCTACCCAACTTCCACACAGGCCAAACAAGTGAGTTAAATGGTGATAAATATCACCACCCCCATATCTTTTAATCTTCTGATGATGGCCTTAATCTCTACCCATCCCCTATCTTAGTATGGAGGGGACATTTTATAGGCTTCCCTTTCACCCTTCCTACCCTAATGACCCTTACTCTACGCTCAGAGAGAATTTGGAGATTTGGAAGGGGTCAAGTACATCTGTTCCGAATATACATCTAGGAACTGGGAAGTAACCACGGGATGGGTCTGTAGATCAATGAATCCCACTGTGACTCAGATATGGGCTAAGACTCAATCATTCACTTGACCACTATAAGCCCTCACCTTGATGGGTGAGAACAGTCCCATTTAGGCCCCTAGGAATTAAAGTCAATTTAGAGCCAGTGTCTAGTAAGTCCCCAAAGGTCTAGATATTTCCATTTCCCCAATGTGCCATTCTCTCTAGTAAATGGTTTCAGGTCCTTTTGGAGAAAGCTTTGAGGAAAATTTAGAACATGTATATCAATTATTTGTATGTTTCTAGGATGTACTTTTATGTACATTTTACACATGTACATTTATGTATATGTACTTCCTCGAGAAGGTTCCCTCCAATTAAGGACCGGGTCTGATAGTTGACTTATATCTGGAGATTCAGTGAGTGGTCATGACGGTGAGCGCTCAAGTCAGGGTTTGGGCTATCAGACCTAGACTTTTCCTTGTTACCTAAACCAGTGGTACTCTAGTAAGCTGTCTATCTGTTGTCTTGCTGGGGACACCGAGATCAATTCACCACCACTGAAGATCTTGGAGGCTCCAGGCATTCTTACCACTGGTACATCCCTGCTGCCCTTTACAGATGTGCTCACTTTGACTGGTTTAATTGAATACAGCTGCTTGTTTGCTGCTCCCCTAGGGTTCCTGCATCTCCCCTTGAAATCGTGGAGCCCATCGCAGTGGTGTTTTCCAGTACTGTCATACCTATTGTACGAGGAGAGCAACCACACACTTTTCACGGGTTCAGGCTCTCCCCTCACTTCTGTATTTCTCAGTGCTTCGGTTGAGAGGGTCTTCTGGCCCTTCTTGTGGAAAGTCTTTGGGGGTGAGTGAGAGGGTGCAGATTTCACATGACAAATCCGGTCCCACAATCCTATCTATCCACATTGCAACAGCACTAATCCCACCAAAAGCTGGGGTCTATGTTTCCGCCTTTGAATCTGGGTGGGGACATGGAGCTACCCTGGCCAATGGAGTATAATGGAAATAAGTCATGAGACTTTCAGGCTAAGTAAAAAAGGAGTATAATCTTCCGCCCCCCACCTCCTCTCTCTCATCACTTGCTCTGGGGAAGCCAGTTCCCATGCCATAAGGACACTCAAGTAGCCCTGTGAGGGGGCCCTATAATGAGGACTGAAGCTTTCTGCCAATGGCTAACAACGTTCTAATTCTGGGAGGGAGACACCTGGGAAGGCCTCATTTAAGTCTTCAAATGATTGCCGGCCCAGCCAACATCTGATTACAACCTTAAGATAGCCCAAACCAGAACGGCCCAATCAAACTACTCTTGAATTCCCAGCCCATGGAATTTATTTCGAGAGAATCAATGATTACTGCCATTTTAAGCCACTATGTTTTAGGGCGATTTCTTACACAGAAATGGGTAACTGATACATACACGTTGCTGGTGGATACATACATATGTAATAAAAACAGAGAACAACATGCATGGCAGTGGTTGCTATTTTAGGAGAGTTGTTACTTCTGGGGATAGAAAAAGGAGATGGGACTGGAGAGGAGTCCAAAGTAAGCTTCAGAGGTATCGGTGATATTTTAGTTTTTTAAAAAAAGATCGAAAGCAAATATGGCACATGTTGAGATAGGTTCAGTCTGCCTGATATGCACATAAAATATATTTTATGTTATTCTGTAGTTTTCTATATTCTTAAAAAGTGTAAATTAAAATCCTGAGCGTGAGGGGGTAAAACTTTTGCCTAGATCACGATTTGCCAAGGTTGACTATACTCCAAATTCTCGATGGCGGAGTCTGGTTTTGGCCATTGGTTCCTTACCTGATCTATCTTGTCTTTAGATTTTCATCAGAGACATCCAGATTGCTATTCTTGCCATAGAGAATGTGGCAGAAGAATGTCCCCAAATTACTCTGGCCATCCTCCTCTAAGTAGAGCCGAGGGAGTTTATTTTCTGGAGCTACATGGACACGGAGGTAGCTGTTCATAACCCTCTAAGGGGTTGCTTTTATAGGTTTTATCTCTGTGAGTGAGAACATATATGAGGGAATTAAAGGAACATAGTGTCATGGATCATAGAGTTTTAAGGTGGAAAGGGAACTCGCGTTCACCCTGTCTCCCATGGCGGGGAGATCTTTTACAATGTCCCTGACAGCTAGTGAATCAAGTCCTTCTTCTACGCCCAGTGGTGACGGATACTCACTCCTTCCCGGAGCAGCGTGTTCTGTGCGACAGCATGGGAAGTGCTCAATTTCTATTGAACAGAAGCCCCTGTGACTCTCACCCACTGCTTTTAGCTTCTAAAGCGACATGTAGAAAGTTTACTCTCTTCCCCATGACAACCCTTTGAGTGTTTGAACACAACAATCTGGTCCCTCTTCAGACTTCCCTCCTCCTGGTAATGCATCCTCAATTCCGTCAGAAATTGAAGAATCTAGCAATTCTTGAATATCTCTTTCGATGCCAAGTGGTTTGTATCCAGGGTTTTATATAATCTTCAAACTCCCTGTGATTATCCACATCACAGATGGGGAAACTGAGGCTCGGGGGATTGAAGTAACTTAGCTGACGATCACAAGGCTGACCAAGCACGCCCTGTGTGAGACGCGGGTCCTCGGGGGGCGCTGCGGCCCTCCCTGCTTCTCCTGCCCTAGGGTGCAGCTCCTGAGAGGGGATGCCGAGAACCGGACGTGACATAATGAGCTTAAAGCCCCTTTGTAGTAGTGTAGCTTATTTGATCCTCTCTCCAACCCTCAGAATATGCGAGAAAGGCGTCTGAACTCGCTCAGGACTGCAGATCAGGAAACAGGCTCAGCAAGTGGGTGGTGCAAAGAAATGAACCAACCGTTGTGTGGGAGAATGTGGTGCAAACCCAAGCCTTCGCCTTCAGTGTCGGTCTTTTCGGTTGTGCCAGGGTGCCTCTCCGTGATCCAGAATCCCATCAGCCTTAAGAACAGGTCCCATCCTAATTAATCGGGATTTAAGTATCGTAATTGTTAGTACATAGACAAAAATAGCCGTAGCTCCTTTAGCAGCCTCATGACCCTGTCCTGTAGTGTCTTAGACGGATTCTGTTAGTGGGTGGCCCCCCAGATCTCTTTGTTTTACGGTTACACTTGTGATGTCATAGTCTCTGCACAATAGAGTTTACATTGCTCCTTGTAAACCCCCTCTTCCCTCCATCCCACTGAACCCAGTCCCAAGCTCTAGCCTGGGGGGGTGTTTTCAACTCCCACCGTGTCATCCCACGTAGTAGGGACTCCTGTTAGCACCAGGTGACAAGAACTCTGACAAGCACTTGTTTGCTCTCATTGCGGAGTTCTTGATGCCACTGGGGAAAACCCAAGACTAAGGACGGAGCCTGAGGATGCGGGTTCCCAGCGCAGTGCCACCGAGAAAGATGATTGCGGAGGAGGGGAGTCCACGCGTGTCTGGGTCCCCACTCTGCGCCGTGCTGGGACAGCTTCAGGGGTGTGGTGGGAGGCAAAGCCTGAGCACCAGCCCCCTGGGGACATAGTTGCTCTATACAGTTGGTGGGGGGGGCGAAATTGATGGGTTTGGAAAGAATGGGACACACCTGGAGACCCTCCCCATGTCCTCCCAATAGGAAACCATTCTCCTCATTGATGGTGGACCTGCTCAGCGTCGCAGTGAAGGTTATTCAATGCCGTTGCTTTCCCCCACCTTTGCCTCATTGGTGGGATTCCAGTTTGCAAAAACCCCCTCGCAGCTGCCTCTGGAGCTTCCCCTCAACTGCACAAGCCCCCCTCATACCCGCAGCTCGCCTCTCTCTAACCGCCTAGCCCACTCTCCCTTTCTGGTACCATTTCTCCCAAACAGATGGTGTCTGTAGACAGGAAAGACTTAGCTCAGGAACTTACTGAGCTGCAGGGCTGGTAATCAATACCCTGAAACCCGCCCCCTGAGGATGCTGGTCAGAGGAGGGGTTCTCATAGACGCAGCCACTGAAGGAGCTCAGAGCAGACCCCCCACCCCCACCCCCCAGCCCAGCCTGGTGGCCCGGGCTGTGTGCGGGGACAGGCTGACAATCTATTGTGCGTCACTGACTAGGGGGCATAAATGGATGTGTTTCCTGCGGCTTTTTCTTCTTCGGACTTCAGGGCTGTGTGTGTGCAGGTTTTATGGTTGTGCAGCCAGTAGCAGACAGAGACCCGCTTTCCCCGAGCTGTGGTCCTAGGAGGTGTTTATTGAGCTCCTGCGCGATTCCCGCACTCTCTGCGCGTGGCTGTGGGGACCCAAGAGAAAGGCCGAGCTTCCTGAGCTGACGGGCAGGCTGGGCTGCCAGGGCAGCCTGCCCCTGAAAAATGTCCTGGGAGAAGGGAGAGACAAGACAGGAGGCAGAGAGGGAGTGGGGCGGGCAGTGTGTTTGTGTTTGTGTCCTAGGAGCCACAGGAACGATCCGTAAATGTGGGATCACACGCCCATGCACGTGCAAGTGAATATTTGGCCGCCGGGAATCTGGGGGTGCAAGGGGGGGAGGTTTGGGTTGAAGATGAGGGAGGGGTCTGATTTCTGAACCAGCTGCCGGGGGTGTTGGGATGGAGGGGTGTGGCCGTGAGGAGGGAGTGCAGGGGGGTGGGCATGGAGGGCCCCCCAGATGCTGAGAGAGATCATGGAAAAGGCCACAGTTTCCCCCATCATCCCAGGACAAGGGGTTCCTAGTCACAGACAGGCGTCCTAGTGGGTCAGGGGCCTGTCTGTAAGAGGGCCTGGCGACCCATGGGGTTTAGATGCAGCCCCAAAGCTCAGCCAGTAACTGTTTCAGAGAGAAACCTCTTTATGTCCCCCTCTTCTTCCCCATGAAAAGGTAATGTCTCTTTTGGTCTTCGCCTAAAATGTCTGTAGCAAAGATAAATACGTTTTATACTATACTTTGAGGTAAAGCGTCCCATGCGGCAGGTGCTACTGACAGGGCCAACCCCACGTGGAGTTTAGAAGGACAGGCTGTGGGTTTCACAGAGGCCGGGGATCCCTCCCAGCTTCTATCACTCTCTGGGCCTCATCCTCTTCATCTGGAGTCATATTTGTCAACCAGCACCAAATAGTGACTGTTGGGCACGCACCCGTGCAATCGAGTGGAAAAGGGTCACTGACCAACACGTAAGTGACAGGGTCTCTATATAAGGGGACAAGCAAAGAGAACTCAGAGGACGCTGAGGGACTTGAAGAGGGGAGAATTAGCAAAGACCACTGAGGCTGGCAACTGAAGGCAGAGGGACGCACGGGTCCCCCACCCTGCCCAGAGGCACTCCCAGTTCCCCGCGCTCGGTGAGGGATTATTATCCTGTTGTCAGTTTCTGAAGCAGGTGCCTCGGCTTCCGATCATTAATGTGGATATTTCGCTTGAGTAGAGGAAACTCATTCCCAGGCCAACTGCTAATTAAATATGTTCCAGGTTGAGACTTGGTCACTGCCCCCAAGCCAGATACAGTCTGAATGGGGGGATAAGTACCAGGCAGGTTGAACTGGGAAGGGGGGCGGCGCTCGCTGTGCGTTGAAAGCAGGGGCCCGGGAGCTGGGACAGCCAGCGACCACCAGGAGGAGGGGCATTTTTGGGCAGGACAGCAAAACTAAGGGGGAGCCTGAATAGCGGTGGGGAGCTCCCCTAGATGAAGTGCTTGTGTCCTGCCCTGCGTGTGGCGGGGAGCGGGGGGGTTGCTAGGGATATGTGGGTCCCAGCTGAACCTGGGGGAGGCTCTGATGACAAGGTGCAGCTCAGAGTCAGGCTCCAGCATAGGGGGAGACACATTGATTTCCTGACGGGTGGGGAAAGAATTGAGAGAACGGAAGGGCAGGAAGATCAAACCACGGTGCCCCAGGGCTCAGATACCACCTCAGAAATTGCAAGGAGAGCAGGACATGCTTGGGGAGCAGGCAGGCTGTGGCAGGGGTCTTGTCAGGTGAAAGCTGGCACTTGAGCTAGGGAGGGTGACGTTGGGGAAGGGCCAAGTGGAGTGGGAGGTTTCCTGATGGCTCTTTAAAGTAATAACAAATCCTAATGCTAATAAAAAATATAATTTAATCAACTCCCCATAAAGATTACAAACTTCCAGGAAATCAGACAGTAAGTCTACCCACGGAAAAAAAAAAAAAAAGAGATTTGAACTGGTGTGTTGTCTGACTCTGTTTTCTAGCTATTTCCCTCCCTTGAATCGAGCATGTGTAGACAGCCGTGTCCGTTAGCGGATATTCAGTTCATATCAGTCCTGGCCTTTGAAAGTCACTGTAGCTATGATGTTGTTAAGGTGAATAACGACAAATAAGTGGCAGTTTTTCTTTTTTGTTTTTGTCATTTCCACACGAACTACTTGCATGGCAGAGCAACGAAATTGCCAACCTGAAACCCATTCATGTCTTCCTGTCCCCAAGCTCGTTCCTGGATCATTTTGCCTGAGGCTGGAAAAAATAGTAAAGCATCTTCCTTCTAACTGGGGGTGGGGGGTGGGGAGTGGGATATGCTTTAGTATTCATACTTTTAAGTCAATTAAAATTGGTTTATCTGGTTGCTTTAGACCATAGGAAAGTTAAAAGGTCATGACTTTTTTTGGCTCCAATTAAAGAATTTCCTCATGACCAGCTCTACTGTTAATTCAACCTGTTTCTTTAGGAGATTTAAGCCTCCAGTGAAGAATAAAAAGTCAACCCCAAGGAGACTTAGAGTCTGAGCTGTGATTAAATTTACGCCTCGATTCAAAAATTATAGAAGGTAACTGGGAGCCCCTCCAGCCAAGCCGAAGCCAGGTTTATAACCCCCACTCCATTCATCAGGATTAACAGTTAATTTTAATTCAAAATCGGAGTGAGCGGGGGTCCTCCAGAGAGCCTCCCCGGGCACGCTGGAGCCAGCACGCTAATTTCCTGACCGATGGCAGCTGGCTGTTTTACCTGAGAAGTTCCTAAATGGTGACAGGCCAAGGATTTCAGGCAGAAATGACAGAAGTGAAGGTCCCAGGGACGCAGCACTATTTACAGGTGTCCTCTGGGAATTTGGAAGCCACCAGAAAATTCTCAACGTGCACAAATTCAGATAGGGCAATTCCATTCTTAGGACCCTACCGTGCGGAAATATTCATACACGCACACGAAGACCATGCACCGGGATGTTTATCAGAACGTCGTTCGCGACAGCAGGAGGGGCAGTAACGTAAGTGACCCCCAGTGGGGAGCAGGTTGAATAAATGATTGTACCTTCACACGCAGGGCTAACAGTCCGGCAAAAGAAGGAGGTAGATTTATATGTAGTGGCTGGAACACGTCCTTGGCCAACTGTCTCGTGAACAAAGCAAGCTTCGGAATGGAACGCGACCCCAGCGAAAAAAACAATAGCATCGACATAGGCCACGGCGGGTGGAAACGCGCACTCTGCCGTCAGACCGGCCTGGGTTCAGGTTCTAGCTCTTCTATTTACCTGCCAGTCACCACGACACGAGAAGAGGGCCTGGTTTTCCTCGTCTGCAAAATGGGGCTTGTAAAAGTGCCTGCCTCATACACGCACACAGGCTTTCAGACAAATTATCAAACTATTAGTAACGAGCAACTCTGGGGAGCTAGACTGGGAGAGAAGTGGGGTTTACATTTGTACACTATTAACTTCCAGGCCATGTTATAGTTTTTGTAAGAATGTTTAAACAGACTTTTGAAAAAATGTTGTCTCTGAACTGGAGGCGGACTATTAAGAGGTGACAGCTCCTGCCACGCCCTCAACTGACTGAGGATTAATGAAGGACCTTGAGGATTTATCAAGGACCTTGAGATACTCTGAGGTGCTCCTCGTAGGTGGCAGAGGCCTTGGTCTACAGGAAAGCCAGGCCCGTTGAAAAACACAAAATTCTCTGCACAAATGACTCTCTCCAGACCCCCACACTACAAGGCTTGACCAAACTCTAGCATGGTTTCTACCAGCCCAAAACCGTGTCCCTAGGATGACCCTAGCCTTCTTAAAATGCCTATCTAAGAAAGCTCGACACTGTCAAAAGAATTTACTGGTTGTTCCATCTAAAACCCGACTACAGGTCCCCGATGTCTCTTTTCTTAGAGCAGTTGCTCTGGAAAAATTACAATTATAAATCCTTTCTCTGCCCCTTTAAAATTGAAAACTTCTACCACCCAGAAATGTTTCCTCAAGGATCTGGGAGCCACCCCTATGGAGTGTAGACACCCGGGCCGATGGCTGCCCTGACTCCCAGTCTGGTGCGGAAGTAGGAGCCCCACTGTGGTGGGTGCCTTGCTCCAATTCGTGAACTATCTCCTGTCCTAAAGATATGAGAAGCATGTCTCTCCTCTGGATACGCACCGAATGGCAAATGCCGATGGCCCCATCACACCAACCCCCAGCATGTCCTGCAGTAGTGTTCCTGTAGCACAACCCAGTGTTTAAAAATTCTCCCACCTTCTCTCTCAGTGGAGTAGAGCTTGGTTCTCTGCCGAAGGCTCCCCCTCCTGCCGTCCCTTTCCCAGCTGCCTGCCTCTGTTTCTCTTTGACACCACTGGTGACGGGGGAGCTCGGTCCAATGGAAAGCCACGACCTTGGAGGCGGGAGGCCTTGGGATTGACCCTAATGGTATTTTCTAAATCTCTGCCTCCCAGTAAACATTGGCGGAAGAAGGAGGTCGTGGTGGCTCGCTGTGTAAGAGACAATTGAACTGTGCGAAGTTTGCTTCCCTCATAGGAGCACTAGACTAGCTCCTTCCCTGAGTGCTCGGCAGAGTCCTGGGCAATGTCTAAGCTCTCAATATACAGCATTTCATGAATCCTTAGAGCAACTCTATGAGGTAGGTGCCGTTCTTTTCTTGGACTCGATCCTTCGGGAAGATTATGGAATTTGCTCAAGATCACACAGCTCGTAAGTAGCAAACCCGGGGCCCAAACTCAGCGTCCCTGTCTCCGCAGGCGTTTGCAGGGCTAAGATAAAAAGCGTGGCCGCATGCCCGTGAAGTTACAGCTTAAATTCACTGTTGATTCTGGAAAGTGTTCTCTCCATGGGAAGTAGCTATGTCTTACTATATGGAATCCAAACATGGCCTTAGTAAAATGAAAAGCCACAACACACATCTCTGTGGTCAACATTCAGCCTTAATACCTCAAAACCGGGTTTCAGGCCCCTGAAACGGGTGTCATCAAACAGAACATAGAACCCCGCCTTCTTTTCTTCATAGAACCTACTGGTCTCTGAAGTGTCCTCTCTTGAGTCTCACTCCCCAGCTAGAACACCAGCTCCCTATAGGGAGGGGTTTTGTCTCTTTGGTTAACTTATCTATCTACGGTGTCGATGACTGTGCTTGGCCTATGGTTGGCACCCAGTGTAAATATAGAAAGGAGAAGGGGAGGGAGGGAGGGATAAAGGAAGGGAACTGAAATGGGATTTAGGAATAGACTATCTCGAATTTAATCCCCACCCCCCACCTAAACTTAATGATGAGGGGCTGTGGTCCAGACAGGTGAGGGACTGGCCACAGTGGGGAGCAGGTCTCTATTCCTCAGCCAGGTTGGTGGTGGTGATGGTGGAAGAGAGGACCAGCTTTAGGAATAGCCTAGATATTACATGGTTTCTCAGCTTCAGCACTATTGACATTTTGGGCCAGAAGATTCCTTGCATTTAAGACGATTAACCACATCCCTAGCCTCCCCCCACTTGACGCCAGGAGCACTGCCCCCCACCCCCACCTCTGAGTTGTGACAGCCACAAAAGTCTCTAAGCCTTTTGCCAAATATCCTGGGGCAGGGGCGATGGGAGGTGGGGTTGGGGGTGGGGGGAAAACTGGGCCAGGTTGGGAACCCCTGGATTAGAAGGTAATGTAATAGCTGGCTACCTACCTAGGTAAGAAGCAGGAATTAAACTCTAGTGCTTCTGTTTAGAGAGCGGTGGACGCTTCAGGCTTTTCGGGGGCCTCAAAGCCACTGTAGACACGGTGAAGAGAACAGGAATCTTGGGGTCTGGTATGGTTCCGAACTCCAGAAGCAGAGGAATATTCATCAACACAATGACTCAGGAAATGAGTGTTCTCATGCTCTGCCTGCCATTCCAGGTAAGAATTTAAGAAATTTAATAAGAAAATAGATCTGTCCGCACATGGTGAAAGAGAATCTAATGAGCAACAAGCCAGCAGATTCAAAAGCCTCAAATTATTCTCTCTAATACCGGCACAGCCATTTTTGAACGCAATTATGGACTTGAAACCCCGCAGGGGAATTCAGTGGAAATCATTTAAATATTTATTTGATGTGAAACCTCTGACCCAGGCAATTCATAGAGCAATTAAAGAAGGAGGGCCTGGAAGATTTGACGGAATGTAGTTTTGAGTTTTGCTGACAAATGGTCGGTACAAGTAATAATTAGTGGCATCTTAAATTAGATCTAAACGTGACTAAGAATCAAGGATCCCATAGGCCTCAGTACAGGAAACTGTATTATCCAATATACAGAGCTCATTAACAACCCGGAGGAGAAAGTCAATCCGACTTTAGATTTAGATTAAATTTGCAGATAATGCAAAATGCCTGACAAATGGCAAATGCAGAAGATAAATTAAAATCAAAATTGCCAAAGGAACTGGACATTTGAGAACCCTGGTCAGAGCTAAATAAGATGGCATTGAATGAGAAAAGGGAAAGCATTTCCCTGTTGGGTTTGATTACGTTGGACAGTCTGAGTAACCAGCAGGCACCGGGGAGAGGTAGGGGGTTGCAGGAGAAGCTGAAGGAAACTTGGCCTTCCTCCAACATACCTTGGAAGGTTGGCTTAATAACTTAGCATATTGTGTTTTAAGCAGATTTATTTTGCAGCAGGGGAAGTGGGAAGTGGCAGATACAGACCCACTGTCCTTGCCATCCTAGTTCAGGGGTACAGAGTTTTGCTAACGGCAAACAGAACTCTGGTGAAGTCCAGACCCTTCTGGCTACAAGGTGATTCGGTGCTTTCAAGCCATCATCCTGTCTCCGCCATCATCCTGTCTCCACCATCACCACCACCATCATTATCATCACCAGCGTCAACAACAACACCTACCGAGCTCCTACAGACAGTCCAGACTCTGCAGAAGAACTTTATTTAGCTTTAAAAAAAAAATCCGTGACAAAGGCTGGTGAACATCTATTGTTCCTTGAACGCAGGCTTTAACACGCTTATACTGAAGAAAAGAGCACTCAACAGGATATACAACAGGAAGCTAAAGATTGGTACAATGGAAGAGATTTTGTTCTTCCTGATCACACAGAATAATATAAAAAGCACTTTAAAATGCTGAAGTCATAGAGGACACTTATCGTGATGAGCACTGAGAAATGTATAGAATCGTCGAGTCATTATATTGTCCCCCTAAGCCCTTGTGCACGTACAGCACTGCATGATAATTCCACTTCCGTAAAGAAAATAAAATGCTTAGAGTCATTTTTTTAGTGTTTTTGTTTTTGTTTTTTTAATCTTCACAACAATCCTTAAGAATGAGGAAACCGAGATGCAGAGAGTTTAAATGTTTTGGCCAAGGTCACAGAGTAAGTGGTGGGGAAGGGATTAGCAACCCATATTCCTTGGGGAACAAACTGCAGCAGGAGGAAATCAGTGAGGAAAACCTAGAGGATTCCCGGCAAATTGGAGAAAAGAATTTGATTCTATTTGTAGGCAAATTCTATTTGTTGGCGCTAGTCAAAGAAACATGACGTTTGCCTTCAGTAAGCTACTTCCTTTTTCAGAGTTTGCCTGTATTGCTGACAGATTTATTGGTCTGTAAGAAAAATCGTATCAACAGTAGCTTAAACAAATAGGGGTTTCTTCGTCACATGTAACAAGAAGGCAGAGGTGGACAGGTGCTAATGGTGATTTCCCATTTCAGCAATGTCAGGGCTGATGTCTCTGTGTATTTCTGAGCCTTTCTGTCATGGGGGCAAGATGGCCGCTGGAGCTGGGTGGAATGTCTGCGTTCAAGGCAGGAAGAAGGTGGAAGGTCGGTGCCATCCATATCTGTTTCCTTTATCAGAAAGGCAAAAGCTTTCTCACGGCTGTCGGCTGACTTCCACTGGGGCCCCACTGGCCAAAATAGGTCACGTGGCAGCTCCTGCCGCAGAGGAGACTAGGGAAGTAGGAAACAGGACTACTATGATTGAGTTGAAGCCGCCATGCTCCATGGGGGGAGGCTGGGCCCTGGGGGTAGCAAGAAAGAAAGGAGAAGTGGCCACTGGAAGTGACTTAGTGTATCTACAACAGCCTCCTCCTCTCCTTCTCTCTTCCCTTCAGCCAAGCAACTGGGTTCCTGCAGTGCTTTGATCTGAGTAGCCGACGTACTCTAGCTAACGTGTGAGTCACTAGGGAGCTGAGATGGGCCTGTTCACACTAGTTCACAATAGTTTGTTTTCAATAGGGTGTCTTCAAAGGAACTTAAATCCTAACTCTGTAGAAATGGGTTCTGGAAAGTCATCCCTTTGCAGGGGCAAACATCGATGGAGGAGTTCAAATGTTCACTGGGGTGACGTTCTGGCAAGTATTTATTTCTGGGCAGTAAATAGAATCAGAGGCATTCCAAACATGGAGTAATAACTTGATGGATCACTCAAACAGGGAGGGTTGGCTTTTGTATCAGGACATGACGCTGGACAGCTTTTTAGAGCGTTAAACCTAGAGTTACCGCATGACCAAGCAATCCCACTCCCAGGTACTTACCCCAGAGGAATGAAGACGTATGTTACACAAAGATATAAACGTGCATAGCAACTTCATTTATTACGGCCCAAAACAATGTGCAAAGCAAAACAAAACAACTCCCTCACCTGGCAATTAGAAACAGACCAAATGTCTGTCAACTGGTGAATAAGGAAACAAACTGAAACACAGTCACGAGATAGAAGACTGTTCATCAGAAGAAAAGAACAAACATCTGATCCATGGAACAGTGTGTCTGAATCTCAAAAGCATCACTATAAATGAAAGACACCAGTCAGAAGAGACTACTGACTGTCAAATGCCATTTACATGAAATTCTGGAAAAGACAAACTGATCTGTAGTAACAGAAAGCATATCAGTGATTTACGGAAGCTGGGGGTACATTTGGGGGAGATGGGAAAGTTTTCGATTGGGGTGGTGGTACACATTTGTCAAAATTCAACAAAGTGTATCCTCAAAACAGGTGCCTTGTAATACGTCAATGATACGTCAATAAAGTTGGTTTGTATTTTGAAAAATCCTACCCATGTCTCCATTTTCATGTTTTCTTTTGCTTTTTGTTTCCTTTGTTTCTAGCTGAGTTCCTTTGGAAAATTCCAACTTTGGTGGAACTCCAGGAAAACGGTATTTGCCCAATGCCTACAGGAAATGCAGAGTGCCTTCGAGATTACTGCGGCATTCATGGCTGTTGCCCAAATTTGACAAGAGAGAGAGACAGTATGATGGTTAATTTTATGTGTCAACTTGGCTGGACCTCAATACCTAGATATTTGCTAAACATTATTCTAGATGTTTCTGTGAAAGTACTTTTTAGATAAGACTAACATTTAAATCAGTAGACTTGGGGGAAAACAGACTGCCCTCCATGATATGGATGGGTCTTACCCAACCAGTTGAAGGCCTTACAGAAAAAGACTGACCTCCCCCAAGCAAGAAGGAATTCTGCCTGCAGGCTGCATTTGGATTCCGCAACTCGGCCCTGAGTCTCCAGCCTGCTGGCCTAGCCCATCAGATTTTGGACTTGGAAACCTCCACTATTGCTTGAGTTAATTCTTTAAAATCTCTCGATAGGTAGATGGATAGAGAGGTAGATAGATCGATCAGTATGTATTCACACATACACACATCCCATTGGTTTGTCTCTCTGGAGAACCATGACTAATGCAGACAGGTAGAAATTAGATGTGAATTAGGTAAAGCTCTAGACCCTTAGTACACAAGTTGCTGTACCAGGGTCAGCAACGAAGAGTTGTGATGAACAGGGAGGGCCTGCCCCATACCGCCAGGGTTCTAATGCCAGCTGCTTGACCATGGGCACGTGTCTACATTTTCTAAGACCCTCCCTCCCCAAGAAAAGGAAAAATAAAATCACGTACTTGTTAATAAGGGTGAAATGAAATATCAATACAAAGCAATTCTCACTTTATCATAAATACTGTGACTACGAGAGGGTCACATAGAGTCAAACCTCCAGACTTCTGGAGCACTACTGTTTTCACTGGTCTGGATACCTATGGAAGTGTCCCCTCCTTTGTCTTAGCTGACAGCCAAAAAGACCCCACTTTGAACCTTAAGACGACGAACCCTAGTTCGAACTTGAATTAGAATTCCAATTTTGGCGGAAAGGGTCGTCACATTATTATATTAGGTGCCACGATCGATCATTTTAAGCAGCTAGCGTCCACCTAATTCATTTGAGCTGACGTTATTCTCCTCATCACTGTGGTCAGCAGGCTTCGAGAAATGCCATGCATGCCGCAGGACACTACTGAAGGACCCACCCCTTCCCCAGCCCTCCCAAGAGGCCGTGCTGGGAGGCTGCATGTGTGCACTTGACCCACCAGGCACCCTTGTTCCCGTCATAATGTGATATATTGGTCTGAATACCTGGGTGCCACAGTGCGAGGCGCCATCCAGAAAAAGCATAAGAGAGATGAATAGACGTACCTTGATTTGATAAGCCAAATCAGATTAAACTAATAGCATTTCAGAAACCTTCCTGAATAATATTTTCCTTAGGAACGCACTACTAAACTCAGTTGCAACTTTGCCTGGCTGGAGTTGAGAGGTCACGGCCGGAGAAGCCCGCTGGCGGAGGCAAATGATGATTTGGAGATAACCATGCTTCACGTTGGTGCAGTCGTCTTCTCACAGAGTCTAGAAAGTGCTTTCACATTCGTGGTCTTTTTTATTGTTGCCCTTACAAATATCCCAGGAGAGAGGATGAGGAGCACAGCCTCTGTGGATGGGTCCTTAGGAGAAAGAGCCAGAGAGTTGCTCAGAACCAGAACTTCCCCCACTCTGGCCCTCCTACAGCCCAGGACTCACCTCTCTGCAGTCCAAGGGGTGGGGACAACGTCTGAAGCCTCCGAGCCTTTCGGGGTTGACCCAAAACAGACAGCAGCTCATACAGTGGCTTTCATTCCCTAGGAGGCCAAGTGAGACAAGCATAATATCTGTGGAAAGTTCTAGAAAATAGTGCCTCTTGCCCACCACATCTCTTGACCCATGCTGAGCTCCCTCTGGGGAGGATCCAAGCAAGGGATTCCTTTGCGGTCACCCTCAGCACCACCTCTGTCTCTCACTTTCTTAAGCTTAAAGGGAACATAGTCACACGGGAGGATGTCCAGATCAGTCAGGATTGGGAGGGGAGGGGCAATCATTACATTTGAGGAAGCATTGATGGCACCGGGAAAATCTAATGTCAAGAAGAATTAGGGCAGGGATGATAGGGTTTGTAGCACTTCAGGGACTGAACAGGGCAGAGTAGGACCACATGATGGGGAAGCTAAAAACACTCACTATAAGGAAGAGTTTTCCAATGTTCTCTGAACAATGTTCTCTGGAACATTTCCAGTGTTCTCTGAAGAGGAGAAGAGTGAGTTCTCCAGCACTGGGGTGTTCAAGGGGGAGCGCAAGGAGCACCGGGCAGGAAAGTAGTTAAGGAGGATGAGCAGTTAGGTTAGACAAGAAGATCTCAGCTGGGGGTGTTTGTCCCCTGCCAAGGGGACATCTGCAATGTCTGCAGACATTTTGGTTGTCACACTGAGGGGTGCTACTAACATCTAACATCTCGAGGCCAGAGCTCCTATTAAATATCTTACAATGCCCAGGGCAGTCCCTGCAACAAAGAGTCACCTGGTCCCAAATCTGAATAGTGCCGAGGCTGAGAAGCCCTGAAGTCCATACACTGTAAGTCTGGAATCCAGGGTAATGGCTCGATCTCTCCAGTCACTCAGAAGACCATGGAAGGTAATCAGTGAAATACCAGGAGCATCCGGATTTCAAGGAGGATCCCGTGGTAGGATGTTCAAGGAGACAGATCTCAGAAATATCTTTTCAGTTTCAGACATGGTGGGCTGTATTTTGGGACTCTGGCCGTCCCTGCTGTAGCCAAAATGATGAGCCTCTCTGGAAAGCAAGTTGATACTTCTGCCCACTTCCACGAGCGAGCTGGAAGGCGATGTGCCAAAATCCAGAGGCAGGGTGGGATGGGGAGTGGGCAACAGCTGAAAACAAGCAAACAGAGAGGTCCGCAGTGAGATTTCGCCCAAAGGCCTCACAATTAATCCCCAATATCCATTCTAAAATTATTTTTGGTATACTTTTTATGTCTTGAGATGAAACTTACCAAACCCCAGAAAAGTTCTGGAACTACAAAGAAGTCCATTTTTACCAGACCTACCAAACTTAGAGCTTGGGAATCAGAAGGATTTGAGGTCGACTCTTGGCTCTGCCAATTACCATCTGGGCGTCGGACAAGACAGTTCCTTTTCCGGGCCTCAGTGTCCACATGTATAAAATGGGATAAATAACATCCATGTCCTCGGACAGCTGGGAAGATGACACGAGTGAATGTACAGACGACCAGGCACGGTGCCTGGTACTTAATAGTTGCTCACTAAGTGGAGCTGAATAGCCTGGGGCATTGGGTTAGGCACTGAACAAGGGAATTATGCTATCTTGAAGCTCACAATGTAAGATAAAAATGAGCTTGCCCTGGGGTCCCCGGGTGGCTGAGTCAGTGGGGCGTCCGCCTTCGGCTCAGGTCATGATCCTGGAGTCCTAGGACCCAGCCTCACATCGGGTTCCCTGCTCAGCGGGGAGTCTGCTTCTCCCTCTGCCCCTCAACTCAGCCCGTGTGCACACTCTCTCTCTGTCTCTCTCAAATAAATAAATAGAATCTTAAAAAAAAATTAGCTTGCCTTAATTATATTTCTCCATCATTAATTAAAATAAATAAGCCGTTGCCAGTCGATAAATACAACATGACCTCATTTAATCCTCTTAACACCAACTCGATTTATAGACAAAGAGACGAGGATGTGGATGCTAAGGGGCTGGCCTGAGGTCACATAGTCGCTCCTGCGTGGCAGAGGCCATGTTAGAACCCACGCACATGCCACACACAACTGCCCTGTTCCCGGCCGTGTCCCTCCTCAGCCTTTCTTCCTTTGTTCTGTCCTAGGCCTGGAAATCTCGGGGCATCTCATTGCAGCAAGACCCGCCCTCAAAGCCTTCACAGACACCAGTGTGTAAATGACCAGTGACAGCCAGCAGAGCCCCTCAACCTTAAGCAGAGTCTCCCTACCTGGACAATGACGGGCAATGATAGAAATGAGCCCTGTTTCCATATTTCAAGAAGTCGCCTTAAAAATATACATTTGCACGAGATGAAGCTGAACAGAGATTAACTAAAAATCAATGTTCCACTGACTGAAGCTGGAATTACACTGATCATCTGTGGTCATACTACTTATTTCAACATGATTAGAAATTCTGATGGACAGTTCCTTAGGTCTTTGGTGAGTGAAAATGGGAAATCTAAGCAATATGGTCTGTTTCGCAATAAAAGGCCCATCCAACCTGAATTCTATGGGAGAAATTAATTCTAAAAATGCCCTTAGTGATGCAATGTCTGGGAGTCACTGGGCTAAAAGGAAAAGCACCAACCGTGGAATATCAGGCACAAGACAACGTGTACCTGAGGGTCTGGGGAGAAGGGCCATGGCGCATGAGACAGTGGGTGCCCATCTGTTCATGCCTTCTTTTCAGGGAACACTGCCCTGCCCTGAGCCCCGTGGAGTGGACACTGCTACGTACGGCCCCATGTGTTCCTCACCCCTGACAAGGGTTGACTGGACATAGTAAGATGTTCTCGATGAAGGAAGCAGTTCATTGATTTACATTTTGGTACAAGCTCCTCTCCTCGTAGAACAGCCCTTTGAGGAGGGGCACACGAGGGAACGGCAGCGGCCCAAGACAGAAAGAGCCTGGGTTCCTGAATACCCGTGTGGAACACGGCTACTTTCCAACTGAGAACATCTGCCCTGGCCTGTAACGAGAAAGAGAAACAGGCCTGCCTTTTGAACCTGGCATCGCACTGTGACGTTTCTTTCTCATAGCAGTTTAGCTTTCCCCTAACTAAGCCAGTGGGCTTAATCATCTCTACCTGGCAGGGTTGTGGTGACGATTTTAAAAGGCATAGAAGAGGGACACTTGGGTGGCTCACTTGGTCGAGTGTCTGCCTTCAGCTCAGGTCATGATCCTGGGGTTCTGGGACGGAGTCCTGCATCAGGCTCCCTGCTCAGCGGGGAGTCTGCTTCTCCCTCTGTCTGCTGTTCCCCCTGCTTGTGTGTTCTCTTTCTCTCTCTGTCTGACAGATTTTTAAAATCTTTAAAAATAAATAAAAAATAAAAGGCATAGAAGAGGTTACCCAGCTAGGATCTGTTCGGGCTCATTCAACACTGGCGGAATCAAACATGGTATGGTTTCTTTCTCTAGCTGGTAACAATCCATTGTCTTTTCTGGTTAGCGGGTAGGACTCAGGCTCTTATATCTGCACGACAGTGTATCCATTCGCATCTATGGAGTCTCTTCTCGGTGCCCAGGACTGGGCCAGGCACTGTGGATGCAGCCCTGAGTAAGACTGACACAGTCATTGCCCTTTTGGGGTGCCAAGCAGGTCACATGTCCACGCCCAAGACTGGGTGCAGACAGCCTGTATGCTGGGATGCTTAGAGGAAAACCAGGAGTGGATGGAGGGACCCAGGTATTCCCTGGCCTGCAAGAGACTCAAGAAACAGCAGTTTGCCTGAATGAGCAGAAGAGTTGCACTCGTAGTACAATTGTTCCTACATTTGAATGTACTTGCAGTGGTTTTTCCATGGTCTCACAGGGGCAAAGCATCATTTAAAGATCCTAAAATAATCTTGATTAAACAAAGGGAAGGAACAGTTTTCTACAACTTAATCCGGAAAGATAAAGGTCGAAAGCTTCTCCGAGGACCCAAAGTCGTAGAAGGCATTTAGACCTGACCATTTCTCAGGTGAGTTGTTCATGCGTCAGATACATACTAAACACTGCTGTGACCCAGCTTCTCTGCAGGAGCACAGGGCGACAAGACCAACAGGAGTTCACGGCCAAGGGGGAGGCAGCAAATCTATGGATGATCACTTGACAGTGGACCGTCTGCTTACTGATGGGATGGAAGCAGAGCCTGGCAAGACAGGACAGGTGGAGTCCAGGCCACGTGTGGACTTTTGCTCTTGATTGTCACTTGGGTCATTCCCTCAGGATAGTAGTAACTGCATTTCTGTGGCTAATAACGTGATCTTGAAATTAGCTTTTTTTTTTTTTTTTTTTTTTTTTTTTTTTTTTTTACCTTATAGCCAGATACATGCATGGAAATACTCTTCCGAGCCCAAGGATAGTCAGTCATGCAATGCGCCCATGTAATCATCTCACAATGGCACAAACGTAGTGAATCACCCGCTATGTGGAGAAACATGTAGGATTTCAACTTCTACAGTATCGACACCAGAGCTGACAAGGAACACCAGGGACCCACCAGGGACCCACCAGTGAGACAAGGCCCCAGTACTGGTGAGGAAGAGCCCTGCAGGAGCACGCAAACAGCCCCCAGCGCTGCCAGCCTAACCGTGGCAACAGCATCCTCCCAGCCCCTGTTTACCCTCGCGTTGCTCTGGTGTCCATCCCCTTTGTATCCACGGCGTCGGAAACCTCGGGAGTTGGGCCCTTGGCCGTTGTTCACATCTGAGAACAGAAGCAGCAGAGGGACGTTGAGCGACTCTAGAGAGGTGTGTGCGCAGCAGTTTGAGCTTTCCGGCAGACGCAGCCTAGGAAAATCGGCATAAAAGCAGCTTCTTCATGGAAGCAATATGCTTACGAAAGGGGCCAGGTGTATAATAAAATTATTGTTAGCTCTGTTCACATACCCTATCCTTCCCGCTGCGACCTGCATCTCACTACACAAGTGGGCAAGGGCAACTCTGAAATGCCCTTTCCGAGGTGGGATGAGGGTATTACTTATTGGTGATGGTGGTGGTGAGAAGGGGACTCCGTAAGAGGGAGGCGAGTGTCTGTGGACTGGGGCCTCGAGGAGGCAGGTGGTCCACGGAGGGGTAAAGGTGTGAGAGTCCCAAGTCCCTTGCCATCCAGGTTCCATCCCCCCTCCAGCAAAGCCCGGCCTGAAAACGTCGCTCCTCTGTGCTTCTCCCCCCCTCCTCCCTGCCCTGCCCTGCCCCACCCCTGGGATCCGGCCGCGGGGTCTCGGCTCCTCCTTATAGGATCTGAAGGCGGCTCACCCGGCAGAACCCCGGGTGACGCTGGGGTGGAGATCGGTGAAATCGTGTTGCCGCGGAGGCGTCGAGGATGGGCAGAATGAATCCGATGTAGGCCGGGCGGACAGGATTACGAGGGCAGGTCGAGAGGGGCAGTGGGCACAGCCCTTCCCTCCCTCGGCCGGAAAATGGATGATTTTCGGGGACTGCTGTCCCAAAGCCCCGGCTCGCTGCAGAGAGACGTCAGAGCGCTCGGGGCCGTGGGAGAAGAGCCCTCCGCCCCCCTCCCCCCCCCCGCGCCCGGGCAGCCGTATAAAGTCGGGGCCTCGTGGAGGCGGCGGCAGCGCGGGCGCGGCGGCGGCGCTCTCCGAGTCCGGGTCCTCGCGCCACCGCTCCGTGGGGAGAGCGCACTCCGCCGGCCTCACCGCGCGCTCCGAGGGCTTCCCGCCGGGACCATGCGCCGCCGCGAGCTCCCTCTCGTCCTGCTCGCGCTGGTCCTCTGCCAGGCGCCCCGGGGGCCGGCCGCCCCGGTGCCGGCGGGCGCAGGGACCGTGCTGGACAAGATGTACCCGCGCGGCAACCACTGGGCGGTGGGTGAGTGTCCCGCGCGCTCCAGCCCTCGGCGGGACCCCAGCCCGCCGCCGAGACCTTTCCACTCCGCTTTCCCCCGGCTCCACGCCGTCCCCCTCCCCTTGCCCATCCTGGGAAGCCGTCGGTCCCTGAGCAGCCTCGGGCGGCGCCGGTGGTCCTTTCGCGCTCCCCTCCCTCTTCCCGCGGGCGCCCGGGTCGGCTCTCGGAAAGAGCCAACCTGCCCTCTCACCTACCCCACACCTCCTTTTATCCGTCCGATGGTAGCCTCGTCTCGCACGCTTCTGTCCCTGAACGACGTGGGGAGCCGGGTCCCCGAGGGCGTCCCGGAGCCCCGGGATTCCGCCCGCCGGGCGCCGCGCAAAGCCACAGGTGTGGGAGCCCGTCCTGGGGTCGCTGGCGGCTCGGCGCGCGCGCCCGGAACGCCGCCCCTTGTCTGGGGCTCTCCTGAGTTCGCTCCATCCTTCCGCCCCTGCGGCGGTTTCCTCTCCCCCGCCCTCTTGCCCAGCCCTCCCCCTTCCCTCTCGCAGGCCCCGGGCGCCGGCTCCCCACGCCGATCCCAGCCTCTCCGTCCCCGAGACCCCGCTGTCCTCCGTCTCTCTAGATCTGCGGCCTCCCCTCGCTCCTTCCCCCTTCCCTCGGCCCACAAGTCCGGGTCTGCTCCGGGCCCAGAACCCCAGTAGCGGGGGGAAGGGCGCCTTCCGGGGGGCGGGCAGCGGGCAGCGGGGCGCGACCCCACAGCTTTCCCGCAACTGGCTGAAGGGTAGCGGCCCCGCCACCTCGCGGCCACCCAACGTCACCCGGGGCTCTCCCCCGCGCCCGGCATAGCCTCTGTTGGGCCAGTGAAAGGCTTCCAGCTCCCTCCGAAGCCTCCCCAGGTAGCCGGCTACCGCGGCCCCAACTATTCCCCAGAAGCGGGTCGATCCCAAAGGGATTTAAGGGGGGGGGGGGTGCTGGCGGCGCCGGTGCGGGTGGTGTGCGTTTCACTGTTTCTTTAGCCATCTACTCGGAGTGGGGGAGGGTGTGTTGGAAGGATACTTGCTAATCCAGATACCAGCCGAGCCACAGATGGTGCGAGGACCGGGATGCATTTACGGGAAGAGGTGAGGCTGACCGGTCACGCCCTCTGCTCCTCTGTGTTGCATATCCTCTGTCAGAGAAATCCAGAACTCGGGGTTGCCGACAGGGTAGTTTTCATCGCCGCTAAAAGAACCCTTGGCCGAGTCCTGGCGGCCCCAGGGATGAAGGTATTTGTGATCCCTGAGGGGACACCGGGAACATGGAGAGAAAGGCTGGGAGGGCTGAAGATGAAAAACCCCCACCCTCAAAGAGAGAAGGATATTTCGAAGGTATTCCAAAGCCGAACCTTGAATTCATGCTTGAAAAGGCCTTCTGGGAATTTAGACCAAGTGGCCCTTGTCCAGTCAGTCCAGCCACCAGCCAATGGGCTGGAAACGTGGAACGCAAGTCCCGGATTTCCAACCTCTTTTGGCTCATCCATATTTTTGGACTAAAAAGGCTTATTATTAGACAGCCCTTACAGACCAAAAGGAGGACAAGAGAGTCATCTGGGCCCCTAGAATCATGTTGTTTCTGATGCAAGCTCACCCTGATGGCCGTGGTTCCTAGCGCACCTGTCCCTGGGGGTCTAGGGGGTCTGGCATTGAAACACTCCTCATGGTGGCACTCGGGGGGGGGGGGTCCCTGATCCAAGAGCACACCTACCAGTGGCAACCCCCCATTTTCTTATCTTCCTGTTTGTTCTCCAGTGCACTCTTTCCCCTTTTACTCTCTTGGCGGGCTGTGCAGAGTTGATGGAGAACAAGAGACAGAGGGAGGTGAAGTAGAAAATCACAGTTGGATCTAAAATAACATGTGATTGAGAAGAAGTTTGCTTTGGAGAGACATGCTCTCTGGGAGTCTGAACACTCATAAGCAGGAACGATGTTAGATTTTAAATTTAGCTTTCCACTCTCCTAAGTAAATGCCCGTCCTCCTCAATCACTGGAGACATGTCGTTTCGTTTTAATTATCCAACTCAAGCTACATATTGCTGTCCATGAGGAAGCTGTCAGCACAAATTTGCAGGTTTGTTAAGGGAATTGCTTCTTGAAGCAGAGAGAAGCATGGTGTGGCAGTGGAAAGCAAGTTAACAGATGGAAAACTTAAATTCTTCTCTGGCTTGATGTTTCTGGACATGTTTTGTTTGTGCACAATATAGGTATGAAAATACAGGTCAGCACTACTACTAGTGACCATCCCCTCTGCTCCCACGAAATGCTCCCAGGCGTGGCTCTAACACTGACATCACGAATGTTCTGGAAGGCTGAATTCCAAAACACCAGTGTTCAGTTGCAGAATGGCTTTCCGTGGGAGTGCTGCCCCAGAGACTGTGAAATGTAGTTTTAGGATCACCCCAGAAAAACTAGCTCTCAGAAGGGCTGAACACTCCGTGTCGTAATGGAGATTTTCCTAAGTTGGGGTGATCTTCAAATTTTGAGTTCAAGGAAATTCATTTATGTTTCAAGCCTGCTGTGGTAGTGGTGTTTTTACGTGATTAAGAGGGACAAAGCTTTTATTTATTTATTCATTTATTTTACTTCTGGGCAAGGTTTTTTTTTTTTTTTTTTTTTTTCAAGGGTCTGTCTTTTGTCTATGCTGAAATCTCTATTACTATGACACGGACACATAACAAACGATGATGGGAGAAGTGGAAGTGGGCAGAGCATCCGTGTCGCCATGGAGACGCTTATTTGGTTGGTAGTAGCCAACTCCAAAGTGAAATAGGACCCGGGCAGTGTGCACTTCCCTTTGACCAGTGTCTGGATCTGGGGGTAGGAGTCTGAACACCATGACCCACCAAATATCAGCCCTGTACACTGTCAGGAGGAGCTATATGACATCAACCACAGAAAGGAGGATTACTTTACCTTCCCGTTTTACAAAAGTCCACCAAATTATTCAGGCATGACAAACATGAAGTTCTTATTGGGAAGAACATCTCCATAGCCCCTCTGCTTTGTTGGCCCTAGCACCTTTCTCATTTCTAGCATCCTAACCAGACAAGAGCAGTGAGGGAGGGTAAGAGTGACTGAGGTCATTCCTGGAGCATCGGGTTCTAATCCCACTTTCCCATTATCATGATTCAATTTCCTCCCTACAAATAAAGCCAAATGCTTCCCCGCTTCCTGGGAAGTTGGGCCACATAATCACTGTTATGTCTAAAAGCCAGGTGATTTCATGGATATCCGGGCACCAGCTTGACCAAGCAGATAACGGAGGAGCCCATCCTTGAGCTGGGACCGTGTCCTCAGTCAGGTGTCGAAACTGTGTGAGGTGTTACGTCCTGAATGACTTCACAGGTGCTCACGCTGCAATGCAGTATAACCGCATTTTAAGGCTCCCCGATACTCACAGAATTAATTTTTCTGAGTCACATAATGAGTCATGATACACTGATAGATATGATCTCTTTTCCTTTTGATAACATTAGAAAGCCTCTGGTAGACCTTACCCTTCTTTCCAGACCCCTGACTGATTTCTACCTGCCTTATATTTTCAGGACGTTTAAGGACACTTCAAAGCAGTATGATATAGTAGAGTCTGGTCTGTGAGCTGATTTTAACCTTAGACTCTTTGTTCATACGTGAGTGACCTTTGGCAAGTCCCATTCACATCGAACTTATTGTGGACTAGATCGAGTGAAACGTCCTGTAAGCACACGCCAACAATAGTCGCGGGGAGGGCTTCTCTGTTGGTGGACGGAGCTCTTGCCTTTTTAAGAGGCTGAGGTCTGTCGAACATTATTCCCACAAAGTTTGCCTTCAATCCTTCTAATGCCGGACTACATTGGAACCACAAAGAGTTTTCCTCGTGAGCTTTAAATCAAAAGCCTCATAGTTTCACTAGTATCAGGAGTTTAAAAGTACTATAAAATCCAATTGCAGAGAGATGGGAAAAAACACTAAGGAAAGTAAATAAGATAATATGGGTATTATTGGCAAGGGGCTAAGGTGCTAGGAATGTAGACCTTGAACTCCATGCCTGCTTCTGTCCCTGTGGCTATCCCCACTTGCATACATGAATTTCCACATTGTTAGTGGCCTGTCCCCCCCACCCCAGCAACTTTTATTCATTTATAAGGCAAGTGCACACCCCTGGAGCCATTGGTAGCCTCTCACGGACCCTTTGAGACATCTCGGAGAAAATTCTGCTTTTATGTGGCTGAGAAGTGTTGCTCAGAACTTGTTTCCACCTCGTTTTTCATGACATACCCAACGAACGAATTTCTAGGTGACAATTCTAGATTCAGTCTCAGCTAAAATTCTAAGGAAGTTTAAATGAAAAATTCCTTTGGTCCATTTGTATTAGAGCCCGGAGGAAGCCAACATCTTTTTTAATCACACGAAGAAAAGCGCCAAGACTCTTCTTTTCAGCAGCAATTCAGAAGCGACTGAAGACGACGTTTAACTTCCATCATTCAGCTGGGAGTAGAATTCGGGGCACACAGAGTTGGCGGCAGCATTGCAGATATGGAAGGTTCCTTAGGTCTCATCGAGTCCGACCTGCTCATTGTGGAGATGAGAAAACGGAGGACTGGGGATGCTCAACCCTTGGCAGAGGTCAGCTTGCTGGTTAGCAGAGGTGCTGGGACCCCACCTGGGGCCCCTGCGCTGCGGTCGTAGATTGTGTCCAGCTTGTGGCGCATTCTGAACACGGAGCAAAAGATGTCCATCGATTACGAGCTAACGTTTGATAATAAAATGCTATTTATTCTGCACTTTGGAGGAAGCAATGCAAACGTAATTGGCGTCCCCTGAAATTTCTTGTTTATTCGTTCCCCTGGGTTCAATTGGCGGTAGTCTGTTTCTGTTTTTGTTTTCACAGGGCACTTGATGGGGAAAAAGAGCACGGGAGAGTCCCCACGTGTTTATGAGGGAGGGAGCCTGGAGCAGCGGCTGCAAGAATACATCCGGTGGGAAGAAGCTGCAAGGAATTTGCTAAGTCTTCTAGAAGCTAAGGGGGCCGGAAGCCAGCAGTCACCTCAAAGGGAGCCCCTGGGCATTCCCCAGTCTGTTTGGGATTACCAGGATGACAGCAACTTTAAAATTCTAGGTTCAAAACCTAAAGGTATAAAGTACTGGGTGGGAGAGGACTAGTGGGGTGGGGTGCAGGGGGGTGGCATGGGGTGGGGTGAGGGGTGGAGGTGTTTGGGGACAGTTGGAAGGAGGTTAGGTTGGAGTCCATAAGAATAAAATTGTTTACAGTGCAAGTCTTCAGAACCACTTAATTAGGCTGACACCAATACACGCTGAGAAATGAATAGACACTTCCGTGTAATCTCCTTTCTATGTAATACGTGATTTTTCCTCTTAGCAAATCAAAGGGATATTGGTGCCAACCTCCAATTTAGGAGTTTTATCAGTAGTCATGCTTATAGTGATTGTACATTGATGGGATTTTTTAATCCACCAGGCCCTCCCAGAATATTTTGAAAGGGATGCCAGACATTGTTTGAGTCAATCCCTATGTTTGTTGGTTTTAATTTTTATTTAAACTTTAGTGAGTTAACATACAGTGCAGTACTGCTCTCAGGAATAGATGTCAGTGATTCATCGCCTGCATACAACACCCGGTGCTCATCACAACAAATGCCCTCCTTAATGCCCATCACCCATCTAGCCCATCCCCCACCCACCTCCCTCCATCAACCCGCAGTTTGTTCTCTCTTATTAAGAGTCTCTTATGGTTTTTTTCTCTCTCTCCTTTCCCCCCCTTTCCCATATGTTCATCTGTTTTGTTTCTTAAATTCCACATATGAGTGAAATCATATGGTATTTGTCTTTCGCTGACTGACTTATCTCACTTAGCATAATACATTCTAGCTCCATTCACGTTGTTGCAAATGGCAAGATTTCATTCTTTTTGGTGGCTGAGTAATATTCCAGCGTGTGTGTGTGTGTGTGTGTGTGTATGTGTGTGTGTGTATTACATCTTCTTTATCCATTCATCAGTTGATGGACATTTGGGCTCTCTCCATAGTTGGCCATTCTTGATAATGCTGTTATAAATATTGTGTGCTTGTACCCCTTCAAATCTGTATTTTTGTATCCTTTGGGTAAATACCTAGTAGTATAATTGTTAGATCACAGCGTAGCTCTATTTTTAAATTTTTGAGGAACCTCCATAGTGTTTTCCAGAGTGGCTGCACCAGTTTGCATTCCCACCAACAGCGTAAGAAGGTTCCCCTTTCTCCACGTCCTCGCCAACACCTGTTGCTTCCTGTGTTGCTCATTTCAGCCATTCTGACAGGTGTGAGGTGACATCTCATCGTGGTTTTGATTTGTGTTTCCCTGATGCTGAGTGACGTGGGGCATCTTTTCATGTGTCCGTTGGACACATGGATGTCTCCTTTGGAAAAGTGTCTGTTCGTGTCTTCTGCCCATTTCTTGACTGGGTTATTTGGGGTTTTTTTGATGTTGAGTTTGATAAATTCTTTATAGATCTTGGATACTAGCTCTTTATCAGATATGTCATTTGCAAATATCCTCTCCCATTCCACAGGCTGCCTTTTAGTTGTGTTGATTGTTTCCTTCACTGTGCAGAAGCTTTTTATGTTGACGAAGTCCCAATAGTTCATTTTTGCTTTTGTTTCCCTTTCCTCTGGTGACATGCCCTGCGTTTGTTTTTGGTGAGTACTAGTGGAAGGGGCTATTCACATATGCTTTTAGAAGAGAGCACTCTGGTTTGCTACCTTTTATGCAAAAGAGCACTTCTTTATATTCGTTCTGAGATTACCTAGTTTGGGTCTCACACTAGTATTTCGAAACGTGGTAGACATATCTAATCAACTGATTTATCCTGTATATGGTCTTGTAGAAGAGAGGGAGAAAGAATTATACCAAACCGGCATTGCTTAGTACAAAGACAGTAAATGGGATGAAAGAGAGAATAAAAAATTTATAGGAGGAAAGCAAAGCAAGGCAACCGAAAATGAAGTGATTCTCATTAACCTTGAAGACGTTTCCATGAAATGTATATAAAAAGCAAAAATAATAATCACAATTCTAGTAATCCTAAGGATAGCTATTTTTCTTGAGTGATTACCATAATCCAAGTACCAGACAAAGCAGTTCGCCTCCACTTTCTCTGTTCATGCTCACAGCAGGCTTAGGAGGAAGATTCAAGAACATTCTATTATTCTCTCCATTTTAAAGGTGAGGAAACGGAGATGAGTCACATAGCTTTTCACTGGTGAGAGCAGGGCAGGAGTCCACGCCCGCTCCGTGGACAGTCTGCTGCCACGTGAAGCGTCTGTTGGGGAACGGTGGGTCCCCATGGATCTTAAATACAAAGGATGCAGGATATAGTAGTAGCCTTGCTTCTCATGGTTTCTGACAATAATAATATTGCGTTTCAGTCACAGAGCTTGGGGAGCTGGCACCTTCACTCCTTCATGGTGATTAACTCTTGGATGGATGGCCCCTTTGCAGAGGCTCAGGGCTGGCCTTGCCAAGCCTCAGCCGGCTTCTCTGGAGGGAGGCTCTGTGTTTCACTGCGCTTTGGTCTGCTGTGGATTCTCGATGCTAAACACAAATGGAAAGTTCATTTGTTGCATTAAGCACCTAGGGAGAGAATCTCTAGTAGCCTTTATTCAGAGAGAAAACCTGGATTAAACCCACCGATACAGAAATAAGTAGCAACGTTGTCCAAAGCCCCGAGTGATTCTCTTGCCCATACCTGTATTATTGGGGTCACAACCAGCTCCCTTCTTTATTGGTGGATTACAGGGCTCTGAGGGCTCTGGGAATTTGGGGTGGACTTCTCAGCCCCTGGCTGAGCCCTTTTCTTGGTCAGCTGACTTGATGGGCTTCCTGTGGGTGGATGTCCAAGAGCAGCGCCGTCTCCTTTGTCTGAGGAGTAACCACGATCCCCACCGTAAAAGCCCCAAAGCCATTTTGCAAACACTGAAGTGGACTTACACTCACAGCTCATTTCCTTTTTGAGTGAAACTTCAATATCCACTTTGAGTAGCTTTATTCCCCCAACCCTGGCTCTGCATAAATTTGAAATGTTTTTTGTTTGTTTGTTTGTTTGCTTTTAATTTAGCTCCTGGGGCACCTGCGTGGCTCAGTTGGTTAAGCGGCTGACTCTTGATTTTGGCTCGGGTCATGATCTCAGGGTCCATCGAGCTCCCCATTGGGCTCTGTGCTCAGCGGGGAGTCTGCTTGAGATTCTCTGTCCCTCTGCCTCTCTCTCTCTCAAATAAATAAGTAAATCTATAAAAAAAAGTATTTATTTATTTATTTGAGAGAGAGTCAGCGAGAGAGAACACAAGCTGGGAGAGGAGCAGAGGGAGAGGGAGTAGCAGAATCCCTGCTGAGTGGGGATCCCGGACCCGGGGCTTGACCTGAGCTGAAGGCAGACGCTTAACCAGGCGCCCCTGAATCTTTTTAAAAAAATAAACATTCAGCTCCTCCTTAAAAATCAAAGTTTTCCTATCATAGTCAGAAGCATATTCTCTAAGCTGTGAAGCCAATTATGAATAGCTCCAGAAAGATCTCTGAGTGGTCATAGTGTCGGGTGGACTGAGTGGGCAGTGACAGACACTGTTTCAGTGGGACAGTATTTATCACTGTTCATGTGATGCAGGAGAAACTAAGTCATCTTTTCATAATCAGGTCTCGATTTTCTACTATATCTTATTATGTTTTGTTTTTCTTCTTTTTACAAGTTTAGGAGGCCCATCCCATTTCATACCACCTTTTTTTTTTTTAGACTTTATTTATTTGAGAGAGAGAAAGTGCACGTGAGTGGGGGAGGGGAAGAGTGAGACTGGGAAGGAGACCCTCCATTGAGCATGGAGCCCAGTGTGGGGCTCAATCCCACAACCCTGAGATCACAACCCAAGGCAAAACCAAGAGTTGGCGCCCAACTGACTGAGTCACCCAGGAGCCCTGCGTTTCATTCCACCTTAAGTCGAATAACGAACTATTGCACACGTCGGTACCATTCTTCTGGATACATTTCCCAGGGATATGAGAAAATTCAACAGTTAGTGTAGCTGTTGCACAGACCGAAAGAGTTTATCACTCTTCTTGCTTTGGAAGAATGTTGATATGCAAATCGAAAACATCTTACAGTTTTCTTATTCACCAAGAGAGAGTACCAAGAAAATGGTTCTATTAGAAACCCATATATCGCTCAGTGTTAGAAAGAAGTTTAATAACTTAGCCGAGCATTGCCAGAAGTAGCAGCAGGAATTTTCAAAGGCTGAAGGACTTTTCTTAAAATTAAAAACTATCCACATATGCTCTCCTCTCCCATTTTAGTAATAAAACATGAAGTCCTGTTGCCAAATCTCCCAGAGATGTAGTCAGAAACTCGGAGCATCTTCCTATGTTTTGGTGGCAAAGATATTTACTTAATCCAGAAAAGATTTGGATAAATGTGCACTGAATCTAGACTACTGTATCATGGCAAATGAGCTCCGGAACTTCATTAGCAATTATGACCCATCATTTTCAAGGTTAACCTTCACTTTTAACTGTACCCTTATCGCAAAAAATTAATGGACTTTTACCCAATGGTTTCTATCCCATGAAACAGTGTTCAAGTCAGTCCCGGGGGCTAATTCGTAATCCTAGATGTGACTGTGGATTGTCTTGAGTTTCAGTGAAGGTTGAAGTTGGCCTTCGAGTTCCTTTTGTAATTTGGATGTAGACCATGGTTCTTTGCAGCCTTTGTTTTTTTCTCTTGTTTGGTGGACAGGAAGAAAGGGGCCTGGGGAGTGCATTGCAGAGAGTGTTATGGAAAGCAAGTAAATGTATGAGTTTGCCTTCACTTTTAAGGGATGGCTCCCACCGTCCCATCAAATCAGCACAGAGAATAAGGGTTTTATTTCTTAATATGTGAAACACTCCAAAGGAAGTTCCAAATACAGGAAAAGCAGCAACGTGTAATCGAGAATAACTAAAAGTTCCCTGATTACCCTGAGAATTGCTATGAAGGAGCAGAGTGAAGTCACCCCCACCTCAAATATAGCTCTTCCCACCAATAATGGACCCCTCCCTCCTGCCTCCGGGTCCTTGATCTTCCTAGGTTACCACCTCCTCTTTTCCTTGTAGCTTTACTTCCCTTCCCCTGAGCCACACAGCTCAGATTCAGTATTTTGAGCCAATGTGGGGGCTTCGCGGATCCTCCCCCACCTCCTCCACTGGCCCCTTTTATGACCAGTGGCTCATATTGCAAGATGGATGGAAGCATCTTCAGGCAGCCTGGCGACACTACATAGTACAGCCCGGGCACATGGAGAAAAGCGAAACTAATTGGTCTGTGTGGGAATTGAACCCCAGGCCCTGGCCTCATGAGCACCTGGTCAAGATAGTTGAGCCACAGAGCAGGTAATAACTGGCCTGAGACTACCAGGAATTCCTTTATTAGAAACAAATGGCGGGTCTGGCCGCTGGGGAACCTGAACGGCCAGAGAATCTTGCAAGGCAGAATAAGGCCAGAGAATCTTGCAAGGCAGAATAAGCTCGAGTTTCTCATCTCAGCATATAAAGGGCGCTATATGGGAACAAAGGCGTATTTCAACATTACAACTACTCATTCTTTCTTGTCTGAATGTGAGCAGAAGTCCCAAAAAGCAAACCACAATCAATTTAGAATTGGCAGAAATCCAAATTAGCTCCCGTTCCCAAGTTGCGCACTACTACCCCTTGCAGTCGTGGCTTCGTAATGTGCAATTGTATGATTCATAAACTGGCTTTGATTTGTGCAATGAGGCATTGCCAAAGGAAGCAAAGCGAGAATTAGGATTCCATATTCTTGCTAATAGTCCCCCTTCTCTGCTGACCCTGTAGGAACAAATTCCCGGCGATCATGCATTGAATTTCCAACTTTGGTCAAAATAGACCTGAATAGTCATATCAGGATACTAGTTAAACCAATAGAACAAAAAGAGCCCAACCTCTAGTGGCTCCGGAAAGAGAGGAAGTCAGTTTCTCTCTCTCTCGGGGGACAGCTGTCATTCTCAGGCGTGGACGTGCTCGGAGTCACCTGGGGATTTCTGAAAGCCCAGATCGCTGCGCTCTACCCTCAGAGGTTCCAGTTCACTAGGTCTGGGGTAGACCTAGGAATTTGCTTTTCTAACAAGCTCCCAAGTGATGCTGGTGGTTTGTTGGGAATGTATTTGCCTCTAGAAGTGGACTTCAGGATCACTAACTGTGATTGCTTCCGTCTTTTTAATATTTTTTAAGTTGGTGGACTCTTTGCTCCAGGTCAACATGAGGGAAGGACCCCCCAGCTGAACTAACCAGGACAACAACGGCCTCTCTCAACGAAGCAAAGCAAAACCCTTAAGAGACTGTTCTATGGGCATCGATTCTACTGGATCATCAACCAGATTTCCTTTGCGCAAAACACTTAACTATTCTTGTATCTTTCAACCCTAACTAAATTCATGATTTTCAAGCAGCATCTTCTGTTCTGAATTTGTTTGCTGTGAATAACTGTCCATAAAGAGTCTTCCAATTAATGCTCTTTACAGCTAAGCTATTTGTCAATGAGATTCTAGTCCCCAACCTGTTACCATTCACAATAAAAAACGTAAGCACATTGTTCAAAGGGCAGGTAGTTCTCTTATTTCAATTCCAAATGAAAGGATGTGGCAGAGACTAATAAACAGCTTGATAATGAACTTGTGTGCTCACTGATGAAAGCAGGTTGGATGTTTAACTCTCCCTTCTGAAGGCCACTTACTGACTCCTTGTAGTGACATATAGCCTTTCTAGAGGCTTCAACTAGAAGCTCATATTCCCTTACCCTTACCATCGCAGGGGCGAGGCTGACGGTAGAGGCTTACTTGCCACTCAATTCCCATTTCTTTAGCCCTTACCATGACCAAGTATTTTGCCAATGTTACCAATATTCTCCTCCTAACAGTTTTATAAGCCGAGAATGAGCCTTCTCAATAGGTGAGGAAACAGCGTTAGAGAGGTCAAACGACTTGGCCAAGGTCACATAGTAGATGGAACTGGGATTGAAACAGTCAAGTCACCAGGTGTTCTATGGCATTTAATGTTGTCCACATTACCTCGTTTTTAACCTCCCTTTCGGTATATTTAAGCCTAGCGAGTAGTGCTCTTTCTTCAAAATTTCACTGTCAGTCTGGGAGGAAAGTGGTCCCCACAGGCAGATTGAGTCAGCTCCACAACAAACGAGAAGACGAATTCGAGAAATTCCCTTCCATTTCCAGAGAACGTGGCCTGGCGGTTGGTATCACTCACCGGTTCCAAATTTATCATGACATTCACACATGAGCAGATTTTAAACCTTCTTGCCATATGTTTAGATCTCCTTCATTTAGGGAAATCACATTTGAAACAGTAAAGAGATTTATCTTGCTCTTGTTTTGATTGTCAAAGAACTACGAGAGATGTGATGTTGTCTTTCTAATTTCTTTTAAAACTGTGTTGACTTACAACTTACACAGAGCCAGACCTGGGGAGATAACATGAAATGTGTCAACAGAGTCCTACCACCATCCTCTTCCTGGGGCCCTCCTGGTGTCTCTCCCAAGAACTTGATCCTGGGCTGTGTCAGCTAAAGTCTGCCAGGCAGCTAAGGATAGGGGGTAAGCCCTAACACCAGGATTCGCTCTCTGACGGCACACTTGTGAAGATGAAAAGAGTCTTCCCGCCCCAGGGGAAACTTTCTCAAATGGGGACACTCCAGCCAGGGAGAGGAAGCCCATACTCTTTTTTTTTTTTTTTTTTTAAGATTGTATTTACTTATTTGACAGAGAGACAGCCAGGGAGAGAGGGAACACAAGCAGGGGGAGTGGCGGAGGAAGAGGCAGGCTCTCAGCGGAGGAGCCTGACGTGGGGCTCGATCCCAGAACAGTGGGATCACACCCTGAGCTGAAGGCAGACGCTTAACGACTGCGCCCCAGGCGCCCCAGGAAGCACGTACTCTTAGAACCACCCCATCTAGACCGTCACTTCTTTGCTTATGTCAGGAGAGTAGATGTGATCCTGTGTTTTCCCTGCAATTATTTTTTCTCTGTGTGTTCTGAGAGACAAGAACAGCTCCCTCAAATCTCCTGATCCTTGCAGAGCTCCTCTGTACCAAGGCCAAGTCAGCATTAGAATCCGTTTATTTAGGAGATACACCGTTTCCTACTAGAAGAGCTTTCTGGAACCCTCCTTTGCAAGTGCAGACTTAGCACGTATCGAAGTGTGTGCCGCTTGGGTATGGTAATTTTTAGCTGCAAAGAACAGCATCCTCCTTGGTTTGTTTTCGTAGGAAAATAAATGAGAAGATAGTAGGCAGGGAAGACCAGAGAAATGGGCTCAAGGCGAAACTAGCAGGTTCAGGGATCAAAGCCACGCCATGAGTGAGGTGGTTAGCGCGTGCCCTGTTATCCCTAAAGCGTTCTGCAGAACTGTCAGAGTTGTCACTCTCTTCTACTGCCTCTGCCACCACGTGTGCCTGAAGTGGTATGTCCCGCCTCCCCAACTTCCAAATCAGTTTTGAATGTTTGTGTCTGATTGGTGGAACCTCGATCACATGGCTGGATCTAGCCGCAAGGGAAACTGGGAAACGTAGTTTTAAGGATTCTATTTTGGGGAATAGGGGACTACAACTGTGGGACCCTATCAAAAAAGGCGGGTGGGAATCTGGTGTTCAAATAATATGGTCAGAGACAGATAACATATCCCCTTCTCCTTTTTTCTTAAAAAAAAAAAAAATTTCCTCTTTGATTTCTGCCCATTCCTCTTCTCAAGGACAGTTAACATCCAGCTAGGGATTCTGGGAAAGCAGGAGCCTGGTGGCTGTTTTCCACAGCACGCAGGCCAGATGCGTGTGCATAGAGCAAGAAGAGAAGATTGCTGTTTAGAGTTGATAATATTTAGAAGTCCTTGCAGCAAAGCAGGATAACCAGTAGGAAGAATCCAGAAGGGAAGAAAGCAATAATCTTCAAATTTGTTCTTTTAAAAACAGTCTCTCTCTCTCTCTCTCTCTCTCTTTAAGTGCTACAGGGCGGATTGCTCAGGGTAATTTGGCAGTCTGTGCTTATGATCAGAGGTTCAGTAACACACGAAGCAGGCATTTCAAGCAGTGCAGTACAATTTCTAGCCCCATAATGCCCACCTTTCAGTTCCTACTGGGGACATTTGATCATCACAAAGCATTTTACCCCAGCTCAGATGTGGAGGGAGAAATCTAAGTAAATTGTGGGATTTACATTATTCATTTCCTCAGCCACAGGCTGCTTCAATCAGACACTGTGAAATAGCTCTTTAAGGGAAACCCACAACGATGAACTATTGCTATTCCCAAAGCAGGAAGTCTGTGGTCATCAGGTGCCCTGAAAGGGCTCCTAGCTTCATCACTGCGGGCTTTGTATTTTCCAATTAATCACTTCCTTAATTAGACCCAGATAAAACACAGAAACATCTCTCTGTTCCCCTCTGGTTTTCCTTCCATTCTCCTCGGCCCACATAAGTTACAGAACATATCACCTGATTGACCACAGAAGTGGCTTTAACCACGGGTGGACTGAGAGTCTCCGAGGAGAGTATGAGAATGTTCTCAGTCCTTCTACTCTGCCACTGTAATCATGCCTTGCTCTTGCCCCACTCTTCACCGGAGAAGATTCTGGTGGCTCTCCCTCAGCTCTGTCTCCAGAGACCCCCCAGGGGTGGCCTTTCCTCTCTGGATAGGGCTGCGCTCTCCCTCCTTGGGGGAAGAGGTGCCACTCTTCCACACGTCTGCCGTAATAGGAGGGCTCAAAACACATGTTCCCTGCTCTTTGAAATGTTCCGCCTTTGTCTTTTGGTCAGAACTGACCAGTTCTGGCTGCAAAGGAGGCTGAGAAATGTAGTTTTTCCAGCTGGGGACATGGCTGCCACCTGCCCTTCCCCCACTCCCTAAGAGCCACATTTCTTTTACTATTAATAAGGAAAAGAAGAGGAGGATGTTGGGCAGGTAGTGTTTGCCATGTTGGCTATTACAAGATTGAATCCCGGGAAGGAACCAAGCTGGAAATAGTGGGTCTTGACACTGGCATGACTGGAAGACTTGTAGACAACAGGTCTCCGGGTTTAATATGAAGGTGCCCTGCCCTGTGTCTTTCCTGAACATTAAGTGCCAGAAAACCATCGTTTCCAGACGGTATGCTTTCTCTGTGGCCCCACCTATCCTTCATCTTTGAAAACAAGGGACTGCAGGGGCACCGGGTGGCTCAGTCGGTTAATCGGCTGCCTTCAGCCCAGGTCACAATCCCAGGACCCTGCGATCGAGCCCCGGATCGGGCTCCTTGCTTAGCAGGAACCTGCTTCGCCCTCTCCCTCTGCCTGTCATTCTCCCTGCTTGTTCTCTCTCTCTTTCTCCCTCTCTCTGTCAAATAAATTTTTTAAATCTGTTAAAAAAAGAAAACAAGGGACCGCAATAAACATCATGTTTTGTTGATTGGATGTCATCTTTTTTGCTAAAAGTAAACACAAGATGTGATACTTTCCCAATACCCATTGGCATAGAAGAGCCCCCTTTGTGCTGTTGTCATACCTGTCTCTATATACGGATGCATGTGTTTATGTGGACGTGTGGGAGGTATATTTGCACTCTTCCGCCCACATTCCTTCAGGAGCAGAGGGACTTGGTAAACAAACTGGAAGAAGGGAACTTATAGCCTTGCTTTTGTCTGTTTGGTTTTTTGTTGTTGTTGTTTTTTCAGCTTTACGGAGGTATAATTGACAAATAAAAGTTGTGTATATTTAAGGCGTACAATATCATGTTTTGATATACATATGCATTGTGAAATGCTTACCACAATCAAACTTGTTAATAAATCTATCATTTTGCATGTTACCTTTTCTTTTTCTTCCTTCCTTCCTTCCTTCCTTTTTGATGCAGAGTTAAGACCTCCTCTTAGCAAATTTCGAGTATACAATACAGTATTATTTTTTTTAAGATTTTATTTATTTATTTGACAGAGATAGAGACAGCCAGCGAGAGAGGGAACACAAGCAGGGGGAGTGGGAGAGGAAGAAGCAGGCTTCCAGCGGAGGAGCCTGATGTGGGGCTCGATCCCAGGACGCTGGGATCACGCCCTGAGCTGAAGGCAGACGCTTAACGACTGAGCCACCCAGGCACCCCGACAGTACAGTATTATTAACTATAGTCACCATGTTGTGCATTATATCCCCAGAATTTATTCATCCTGCATAACTGAAGCTTGGTGCCTTTGAACAATATTTTGCTCCCTCCCCCACCCCTGATAACCACCATTCTACTCTGCTTCTTTAGAGTTCAACATTTTTAGATTCTACTCATAAGTGACACCATGCAGTTTTTCTCTTTCTGTGTCTGGCTTATTTCAATTAGCATACAGACTTCCTGTTTCATCCATGTCATCGTCAATGACCAGGTTTCCTTCTTCCAAAGGCTGAGTCATATTGGGGCGCCTGGGTGGCTCAGTCGGTTAAGCATCTGCCTTCGGCTCAGGTCATGATCCCAGGGTCCTGGGATCAAGTCCTGCATCGGGATCCCTGCTCAGTGGGGAGTCTGCTTCTCCCTCTACCCTTCCCCCTTTGTGTGTGCTCTCTCTCTCTCTCTCTTTTTTTAAAGATTTTATTTATTTATGTGGCAGAGAGACAGCCAGCGAGAGAGGGAACACAGCAGGGGAGTGGGAGAGGAAGAAGCAGGCTCCCAGCAGAGGACCCCGATGTGGGGCTCGATTCCGTAACGCCGGGATCACGCCCTGAGCCGAAGGCAGACGCTTAATGACTGCGCTACCCAGGCGCCCCCTGTGTGTGCTCTCTTGCTCTCTCTCTTGCTCTATCTCATATAAATAAATAAAATCTTAAAAAAAAAAAAAGGCCGAGTAATATTCCATTTCCTCTGTACGTGCATTTTCTTTCTCCATTCATCCAGTGACAGACATTTAAGTTGTTTGCATATCTTGGCTATCATGAGTAATGCTGCTACCAACATGGAAACGCAGATATCTCTTCAAGATACAGACTCCGTTTCCCTTGGGTAGCTGGGAGTGGGATTGCTGGCACACACGGAGTTCTACCTGTGGACCTGCTTTCCTTTGCCCTGTGAACGGACTCATTAAGCTCATTAGTGGATGATGAGAGAATGATTTCACCTGACTCCAGATGGAAAAGAGATTTACTGTAGAGCTTCAGGAATGAACATTGTACCAGTTAGGATACTCCAGCTGTTAGTAACAGAAAACCCTAAATTCAAATTTGCATAAAAGATAAAAAGATTTCTTTTCTCATGGGAGATGAGATTCAAGGTTGTTTGGTTCAATTTAATTTAAGGAGTCAAATATATTCCAAGGATGTGGGTTTTTCCATCTCACCTCTCTGCCACTAGCAGTTCGGATTTGTCCTTCAGCTTCCTTCTCTCATGGTCACAGAATGGCTGCTGGTGTTCCAGGCATCACATCCAGACAGGAAGACATTCAAAGGAAGAAGAGAGGCCATCTCTTTTTAAGCTTCACCTTAAGAATAGTGATAAATCCTTCCCCCGAGGTCTCTAATCCCTCACCTCAGTGACCAGCTGGGTCATATGCTTGCCCTAACTGTGCCACTAAGGAAGGGGATCTGACCACTAGGACTGAGCTCCCCTGAGTAGGATTTACCAATGAGTCATGTGGTGGGAGGGGCAGGAACCTAAACAAAATGAAGACTCGCTCAGTGAGGACGGAGGCTGGAAGTGATTTGGGATGGACTTCCAACAGTGTCTGCAACAAGCCTAAGCTTCATTTCTCGCGACCTCCCCCAACCCTGGTTCGAGCCATATACCAATTTCAAAACGTCGCCACAGCCAGGAAGTATAAACTTGCTGGGTTTTATTCCATTCTCAGATGCTCACGTAAAGTCCTTCCAGTAGTTTTAAGACCATGAGTCCTGAAGAGCAGGCAATAGTCCGTTTCTCTTGCTCAGAGCTCTGATGTTGTGATCGCAGTCGACAGGCTGCTCCTGGCTTTTGTCTGGGCCTCCCTCAGCCTGCACTGCTTTCTTTGCAGGCAAGACAAATGGCCATCACTGTAGCAACATAATTGCTTCTCTGACTCCACCACTGAAATAAACAGAAATGAAAAAGGAAATTGGGAGCTTCAAATTGGGGTCCCTCTGCTGGGCAATTTCCCATGATGCCTCAGCTAGAAGCAGACTGAATGGGCAGGCTGGGGGTTGATCTTGATTTAAAAAAAAAAAAATGTCCGGACTAGACTGTAGAGAGGGCCCCTTTCTTCCCACTTAACTCCTGGGGTTGGATGGAGAAAAGGAAAGTGAACAATGTAAAAAACAATTTATCTTAGTAGTAGTCAGGAACAGGCAGCCTGCTGGTTGGGGGGCCACAGTAGACACGCTGTTTGCCTGGACCATGTCTTAAAAATCAGAATTTGTCACACATGTTTACAAATCAAGGGATTTCACATATCAATCTAGGTTATAAGCTCCTGCAAAATCCTGCTGTTTCTAAAGACAGTCAGTGCCTGGTTCTGTCCCCGTGGATGGGGCTCACCTTGTCCGCTTTGCCACAGTCCCCATCACACCCCGGTGTCCACCCCTTCCTGCGTATTTGCTTATATTACCTGCCTGCTCACTTGAGGCCTTGAGGTTATGTTCCTGGTTTAACTGTTAGGTATGTCAGGGGAAATGGCATTGAAATAATCCTCTGATTTTATTCGGATTTCCCAGTTACACTTGTACCCATTTGTGTGTGTGTGTGCGCGTGTGTGTGTGTTTTGGGTTCCATACACTTGTATCACCCGTGTAGGTTCACGTACCCACCACCACAGTCAAGATACTGAGCAGTGGTCCCTCTTGTTACCCTTCTGTAACTCACTCTCCGCCCTGCCATCACCCCTCCCCCTGGCAAGCCCTCATCTGTCCTCCAGGACTCCAATTTGTCATTTCAAAAGTATTACATAAATGGAACCATAGAGAACACGAATCTTTTGGAATTAGCTTTCTTCCTCAGCATGATGCCCTGGAAACGCATTCACACTGATGTCTCTCTCAAAAGTACGCTCTTCCTATTGCTAAATAGCATTCCGTGGCTCGTGGGCCACAGTCCATTTAGCCTCTCACCTGTAGAAGGATATCTGGGCAGACTCCAGGTTTGAGCTGCTGTGTACATTCTTGTGCAGGTTTTGTGTGAACATAGTTTCCAAATTAGAGCCCCTCCACTCACATGGCAGCCCTCAGGACCATGGCCAGTTCCTCAAGTACAACCCGGGTTTGTGTGCCATTGGATCCCATTCAGGGCCAAATCATCTTGGGTGGTTACTAGATACTACCCAGCCTTATGTCTCCATACTGCTCCATACTCGCAAATGTATGAATATATGAAACTACAGCAAGTCCCCAATGCTATTATCTCTGGATGCTTCATATATTGAAGTCCTGACCCCCAGTGCCTCAAAATGTGACCTTATTTGGAGATCGTGTTAATTATTAATCAGTGAACTCAAGATGAAGTCTTACTAGAGTAGGGCTGGCCCCTAATTCAATATGACTGTGTCCTTATGAAAAGGGGAAATGTGGTTACAGACACACAGACAGACAGACAGACAGACACACACACACGGAGAATGCCATCTGAAGATTGGGGTTATGCTCTCGCAAGCCATGGAGTTTACCAGCAGCTAGAAAAGAGGCCTGGAAGGGATCCTTCCCTAGAGTCTTCAGAGAGCATCTTATCTCAGACGTCCAGCCTCCAGAAATGTGAGAGGATAAATCTCTGTTGTTTAAGCCACCCGGTTAGTGGTGCTAGCAGCCCTAGCAAACGAATTCAGGCCCTCTCTCGGGGCCTAGGGGAGAGTTGTGCAAGTGAACGGTCCGTGGCAAATCCGCTTTTCGCTCATGAGGATGGCTAGTTTCATTTCAGAAAATAAAGAGTTGTGCTTTAAACGATTTTTTGCATATCAGTATTTAAAATATGTAATTTTTAAAAAGATTTTTAAAATTTATTTATGTACTTATTTATTTGAGAGAGAGAGAGAGCGCAAGAGCGGGAGAGGGGCAGAGGGGGAGGGAGAGAGAGAATCTCAAGCGGACTCTGCTGAGTGTGGAGCTCGATGCGGGGACTTGATCTCACGATGCTTGAGATCATGACCTGAGCCCAAATCAAGAGTCGGTCACTTAACAGACTGAGCCACCCAGGAGCCTCTGAAATTTGCAATTTTGACCCTGCTGTGCAAATAACAAAGATACCATCTGAAAGCCCTCCTGTTATGTGTAATGGTGTCAGGGTATCAAGATGGAATGACCTCAGAAATAGTGTTCTTTTGAATTTTGAATGAGGCAAACTCTTTTTTTTTAATTGAAAACATGCGACTGAGTGATCATATACACACAATAAAGAGCCCCAATCTCAGGCATGGGGCCCATGCGTGCTCGCAGCTGCACCTGCTAGCCCGCACCCGGACGGAGATCGGGGTGGGTCGGGCTGATGACGCGGGAGTTTATTGTACTGTTGTTCTTCCTACGGTTCCAGTTTCTCCTCAGCCTCCTGCACTCTCAGCTGTGTGCCTGTTACTGCGGTGTTACACCGTCCATTGAGAGTCATAACTTTTACCTTTTGGGGGTGAATTTTTCTCTTGAGCAGTATAAATCCCCCTTTTGTTTTTGTTTTTATGGTTTTGCTTCTGAAAGTCTCTCACTGCATCATCTGTTTTCTTTGTTTCTTCCCCGTGTGGATATAGTTTTCAGATACTGAGCAAGGTTTGTACTTTTGTTTTGGGAGGTGACCTTTAAAAATTATTCTTCTATATCGTATCTTTAGACACCTGCTTTTATAGGCAGTATCTATGCACTCCCTCCTCCAAACGATGCTCACACTCTTCCTTCTCCCTCCTTCCCTTTGCCCTATCACCCAGTATTATTCAACCAAGTTACCTTTTTTTATTTAGCTTTGTACTATTAAATATAAATATGCTTCTTTTATTTCTCAGTTTTAAGTGACACTATTTGAATTCCAGCACTAGCAAATTTACTCTAGTTCTGATCTTTTTCTTTCTTTTTTCTTTTCTTCTTCTTCTTCTTTTTTTTTTTTTTCTGGTCAGTTGCATCAGTTCTATAATGTGAGTGCGAATAACCACACCACGTCCCCCGTTTGTTTCATTGTGGTTTTGTAGATGGCATATAGTCAGTGCTCATCTACAATTCTTTGCCTGTGGATTCCTTAGTTCTCTCTTGACTACCTGAAATCCATCCTCTAATAGTTATTTTTTTAAAGATTTTATTTTTAAGTAATCTCTATCCCCAATGCGGGGCTGAAACTTGCAACTCTGAGATGGAGAGCTGCATGCTCTGCCGACTGAGCCGGCCAGGCGCCCCTCTAATAGTTATTTTTAAATGGGTTCCTAAGAAGGAATAAGATTCCTTGGACTCTTGCTTATTCACAACTATTTGTCTATAGCTTCTATTCTTTTTAAAGATTTATTTATTTATGTGACAGAGAGCGAGCGGGGGGGGGAGGGGCAGAGGGAGAGAAGCAGACAAGGGGCTCCATCTCAGAACCCTGAGATCATGACCGGAGCTGAAATCCAGAGTCGGATGCCTACCCCCTGAGTCACCCTGGCGCCCCCACTATAGCCTCTATTCTTGAAGGGAACTCCAGCTGGACACAAAACCCTTTCCTGACTATCTAAAAGGTACCGAATTGTTCCGCCTGGCTTCCATGGCCATCTCAGCCATGTGGGGCAGCATGTACACATTTGCTTCTTCAAATCATAACTACCTTCTAGTTCCACTGACGTTGGTGTTTGAGAGTCTTGCAGCTTTTGCATAATATCTAGACTGAGGAAATGGGAAGATGCAGTCGGAAGTACTGTGCTCATACTGGAAGCCTCTCCTATGTGACTCTTTAAAAAAAAAAAGATAGATGGGGCCCCTGGGTGACTCAGTTGGTTAAGCGGCTGCCTTTGGCTCAGGTCATGCTCCTGGGGTCCTGGGATGGAGCCCATATTGGGCTTCCTGCTTAGTGGGGTGTCTGATCCACCCCCTTCCCGGTGCTCTCTGGCTCTATCTTTCTGTCAAATAAATAAATAAAATCTTTAAAAAATAAAAATAAAAAAGAGAAAGATGCACCTTTTCCTATAACAGGGGGAGTGGATACCACATTAGCATGAATAGAAGTCATACCTGGAAATTCCAAATAGATTGTCTTGCTCCGTATTTCAAAACAACCCTTAACATAGATGACATTTTGTAAATTAGACAGATTAGTAACCTGAAGTAAATAAAAATCCACTCAAGGGCACCTGGTTTGTAAACAGGAAAAACCGAGGAGGTGGGGGGAGGCAAGTTCTAGCTCCCTCTACCACAGCTGTCCCCTACAAATACCCCAGAGTCGGGATGATTCCCTTCCTCGGACAGTTATCGTCTGTTCTTCTAGGAAGCAAGTAAACAAATACACCATTCTTAGTATCCTTTCCCACGTGTGAGCCTTAAGAATTGCCAGCATCTTGGTCCCTGGAGGATGGCCAGAAAGGTCCCTGAGTTTCAAAGAATCTCCCCACCAGATTTCTTATACACTTAAATTCTACCATTAATTCTTTGCATTGGTCAGTGTGCCCTCCAGAAATTGTCTCTTAAAATGTATGTATTTCTGAGGGGGTGGTGTATTAGGATATTTATGTCACTAATAAGTTGTCTAATATCGGGGATTAGAGACTACCCTGGGTGTACATCTTATAGTATATAACGTCTAATGGTAGAGCTGAATTTATTACCTATTTGCTGTGATTTGAAGGCTATCAGGATGGGGTTACTATATGTCAAATATTTTTACTGCACAGGCATCTAAAATTCTACCCTTAGGGGCGTCTGGGTGGCTCAGTGGTTGAGCGTCTGCCTTCGGCTCAGGGCGTGATCCCGGCGTTATGGGTTCGAGCCCCACATCAGGCTCCTCCGCTGTGAGCCTGCTTCTTCCTCTCCCACTCCCCCTGCTTGTGTTCCCTCTCTCACTGGCTCTGTCAAATAAATAAATAAATAAATAAAATCTTTAAAAAAATAAAATAAAATTCTACCCTTAGCATAATTTTAACTTATTAAATGTAAATTAAGAATTGCCTTACTTCAATATCGACAATATTGTACTATGATCATCAAACTTGCTAAGAGAAGAAAACTTAGTTATCACAACCACTGAAAAGAGAGGATAATTATGTAACGTGACAGAGATGCTAAATATTGTGACAATGGAAATCATATGACAACATAGAAATGTATCACATTCGTAGGTTGCACACCTTAAAATCGTGCAGTGTTATACATCAAATGCTTTCCATTAAAAGAAAAGAATTGGGGCACCAGCTGGGCTCAGCTGGTTAAGTGTCGGCCTTCGGCTCAGGTCATGATCCCAGAGTCCTGGGATCGAGCCCCACATCCGGCTCCTTGCTCCTTGAGGAGCCTGCTTCTCCCTCTGCCTGTTGTTCCCCCTGCTGGTGCCCTCTCTCTCTCTGTCTCTCAAATAAATAAATAAAATCTTAAAAAAAAAATGCCCTACTTCAGGGCTCATTTTATTAAAAATGCAAATATTTCCTCATGACAGTTTTAAAGAAGTTAGGTCACTCTTGCTTTGAACGAATTACCTTAGAACCAATTTGTTCCTAACTTGACGTGTGTGTGTGTTGTGGGCGGGTGGGGGGATGACAACATGAAAGCATAGGTTTCTTGGCCTCCTGGTTTCTCTTAGGGTGGCTTTAATGACGTAAGAATCCCCGTGGCTGGGTGAACCTAGCCCGGGCGAGAATCTGAGTGGAGAAGGCTTTCCACCCAAGGGGGAGCATGAAACCCATGGACTTGGGAGGAGTCAGACAGGAAGGCCATTACCTGGCTCATTGCAGGCCACGCTGGGAAGTCAGCATTCTAGAAGGAAAGCTTCTAGTGCACAGTCAGCAGGTGAAGTTCTCAAAATGGCCATCGGATGGCACCCTCAGCCAAATTACTGAAGTAAGAGTATTGGGGGACAGAATTTTGCTGCTGGGAGGACAATAGTGGCCCTGAGGTCTAGCCCTTTTGTTTCACAGCCCAGGAACTCCAGCCAGGCTGAGATTACTCTGCCTGAAGCCACGTATCAAGTCCGTGGCAGAACTGGGGTTCCTGTGACCTCCTCACAAGAAATCCAATCATCTCTCTATAATGGTAATCTGAACAGAGCGCTCCTCACCTGCAATAAAAATAAAAAAGTATAGAAAAGACACAGGAGGGCTGTTTGAATACTCATGCAGTTGTGTGAGTTTAAGTACAAAGCCTTGCAGGCTAAACCTTGAGCCTCAAGCAGATCGCTGTCAAATGCTAGGCAGTCACATTTACCAAGGGCTTGTTTGCTTTAAAAAGGGTGGGGGAGGATACTAGCCCTTTATCTGATAAGACATTTGCAAATATCTTCTCCCATTTGTAAGTTGCCTTTTAGTTTTGTTGACTGTTTCCTTTGCTGGGCAGAAGGTTGGGTTTTTTTTTTTTTTAATCTCCATGAAGTCCCAATAGTTCATTTTTGCTTTTCTTTGCGCCCCAATGTTTATAGCAGCAAAGTCCACAATAGCCAAACTATGGAAAGAGCCCAGATGTCCATCGACAGATGAATGGATAAAGAAAATGTGGTGTGTATATATATATACAGTGGAATATTACTCAGCCATCAAAAAGAATGAAATCTTGCCATTTAAAATGACGTGGATGGAGCTAGAGTGTATTATGTTAAGCAAAGGGGTGCCTGAGTGGCTCAGTCGGTTGGGAGTCTGCCTTCAGCTCAGGTCACGGTGCCAGAGTCCTGGGATCCAGCCTGAGATCAGGCTTCCTGCTCAGCGGAGGTGGGGGGGGGGAGCGGGGGGGAGTCTGCTTCTCCCTCTGCCCCTCCCCCTGCTCATGCTCTCTTTCTCAAATAAATAAATAAGAAATAAAATCTTTAAAAAATTATGCTAAGCGAAATAAGTCAGTCAGAAAGACAAATACCATATCATATGATTCCACTCATATGGCTTTTAAGAAACAGAACAGGTGAACATAGAGAAGGGGAAGGAAAGATGAAATAAGATGAAAGCAGAGAGGGAGGCAAACCATAAGACATGCTGAACTCTAGGAAACAAACTGAGGGTTGCTGGGGTGGAGGTGGGTGGGGGGATGGGGTCACTGGGGGATGGGTATTAAGGAGGGCATGTGATGTAATGAGCACCGGGTGTCATATGCAACTAATGAATCACTAAATTCTACTCCTGAGAATATAGTATATATCAACTAAACTGAATTTAAATAAAGAATTTTAAAACAATAAATAAATAAATAAATAAGAGTGGGGGAGGACAGAGGAGGGGAATTCATAGATACAAGACAGACTGATCCTGGGGAAGTAAGGAGACTGCGGCCAGGCAGGGAAACCAAAGAGAGATCCCTGGAGGAGATGAGCTTTGAACTAGGGTTAGAGAGAGGAGAAAAGGCGACAGACATAGGACAGTTAGTTTGCACCCAGGTGAAAAAAAGCAGGAACAATCCTACTTCGCAGCAGGGCTGGCCCTAGGCAAATGGCATGGGAGTCCAGCTTCCCTAAGGCTTCAGGAGCCCCTCTTTTCATGCTTGCTCCTCACGGACCCCCCAGCCCCAGCCCCACCTCTTTGAACTATCACTGGCAGACAAAGTTCTCTCCAGCCAAGCTTCAACAGCACACGGTGAATTTAAGCGATTGCTCTCCTTCCCCGGAGAAATGCCATTTTAGGCCAGTCTGTCATTTCGGATGAAAGGTATTGCCCACCCTGAGTAACAGTATGGAGAAGGAATTGGGGGAGCAAAATGCAGTCCAGGTCGCTTGTTTAAAGCGGAGAGTCTCCATCACCAGGAAGGTCAATGGGAAAGGAAATGGGTGAGTGAGGCATGCAGGGTGAGCCTCGAAGGTCAGAAAGAGGAGTTGAGATCTGGAACTGGAAGCAAGGGGATGTATCGCTGTGGCTAGGACAGTAGGTGCTGAGTACCCGCTAGCCGAATTGCTACATCATTACTGACCCTGAAAGGGCTCACCTGCCAAGGGAGCGGCATAATGAAAATGGTATTTAGGACGGGCGCCTGGGTGGCTCAGGTCACGGAGGAGCCCCCTGTGGGGCTCCTTGCAAGGTGACATGGGGCTCCCTGCTCAGGAGGGAGTCTGCTTCTCCCTCTCTCTCTGCCCCTCACTCATGCTCTCGCATTCCCTCTCTGTCTCAAATAAATAAATAAAATCTTTTTTTAAAAATCTTTTTAAAAAATAAAATCTTTTCCAACACAAGTACCTGAAATGGATGGAAGGAGCAAGAGCTTGGTGGAAAGACGGGGTTTTTTTAAATTTATTTTTTATTTTTTAATTTTTTAAAAAGATTTTATTTATTTGGCAGAGAGATAGACAGCCAGTGAGAGAGGGAACACAAGCAGGGGGAGTGGGAGAGGAAGAAGCAGGCTCCCAGCAGAGCAGGGAGCCCGAAGTGGGGCTCGATCCCAGAACCCAGGGATCACGCCCTGAGCCGAAGGCAGATGCTTAATGACCGAGCCACCCAGGCACCCCTTGTGTTTTTTTAAAACAGCTTTGAGATATAATTCACATACTCTATGATTCACCCACTAAAGGAGTGCTGTTCAATAGTGTCTAGTATATTCAAAGACAAGTGCAATTATCCATAATCACAGCCCATCTTAGAACATTTTCATCACCTCAAGAAGAAACCCCATATCCTTTATCTGTCACTCTCTACGTCCCCATCCTCCCACTCCCCAGCACTAAGCAACCATGGATTGATTTTCTGTCTCTATCAATTTCCCTATTCTGGACTTTCATAGGAATTTCCATGTATATGGTATGTGGTCTACTGTGACTGGCTTCTTTCACTTAACATAAGGTCTTCCAAATCCACCCGTGCTGTAGGTGTATGCATACTTCATACCTTTCCACGGCTGAATAATCCCATCATATGTATATGCCACACTTCATCAGCTCATCTGTTGAGGGACATTTGGGTTGTTCCCATCTTTCGGCCATTATGAAGAATGCTGTTAGAAACACTCACGTAGGAGTTTCTATATGGACATACGTTTTCATTTCTCTTGACCAGAATTGATGGGTCATATGAAACTCTGTATTTAATCATTTGAAGGACCACCAGATTGCTCTCCAAAGTGGCTGTACCATTGTACATTTCCACCAGCATTGTATGAGGGTTCTTGTCCTCCACATTCTCGCCAACACGTCCTGCTACTGACTTTTTGATTCTAGCCATCCTGATCCGTATGGAGTGATAACTCATTGTGGTTTTGTCTTTCATTGCTCTGATGACTCCTTATATCAAATATTTTTCATAGGATTTTCTCTATGGTTTTTCTATTCTCCATTTCATTGATTTCCATTCTGATTTCTTTTTTTTTAAAGATTTTATTTATTTGAGAGAGAGAGAGAGAGAGCTCACGAGTAGGGGGAGGGGTGGAGGGAGAGGGAGAGAGAATCTGAAGCAGGCTCCATGCTCAGCACAGAGCTGATGCAGGGCTGGATCTCACAACCCTGAAATCATGACCTGAGCTGAAATCAAGAGTCTGACGCTTAACAGACTGAGCCCCCTGGGTGCCCCTTTTACTCTGATTTCAACTATTTTCTTCCTTCTGCTCACTTCAGGTTCAGTCCTAGTGTCTTAAAGTGGGAGGTGAGGTTGTGAAGTTCAGATCTTTCTTCTTTTTTTAATGTAGGCATTTGCTGCTAAAAACCCTTCTAAGCACTGCGTCAACTGTATCCCAGAAGTTTGGGTATGTCGCATGCTCCTTCATCTTAAAGCATTTCTGCGGGGAAAGATATTCCAGAGCTTGGGTAAAGCCATAGGGGCGGGAAAGTTCAGGGCAAGCTCACCAAATGCTGGCGTTTCTCAAGGCTCCGACGTTAGGCATCCTCCTCTCTCTGGGGTCCCTCCCCTGATGTAAACTCCTCTGTGCCCACGGCTTCTGTGATCTTCTTACACTGATCTCAGAGCTCGGATCCTTCCCCTGAGCTCCAACCCAGTGCTTGGAATTGTCTACTCAGTATCTTCACTCAAACTCATTTGATCAAAATGAACAACGAGAAAAAAAAATTGTTTCTCAGTCTTTTGGCTAAGATCAAGTGTGGCATCTGTTCCTATCAGTTTAATATCTGATATGTCCTGTATCAGAAGACAGTATTTTAACGGAGTTTTGGAGCAGGGAGATGGAAGGAACTTGCACTCCATGCAGGACTTCCAGGAACAGTGCACCCCCCCCCAATCTCCTCATTCAAGCTCAAACCTGGCCACCTTGTCACTACATGAGGCCAAGCTTCCCTTCTCCCTCAGTTACTGCAATAGCCTTCTAATTGGTCTTCTAGAATGTTCTCTCACCCCCTTCCAAGCTCTTCTCCATACGACAGGCAGGATAATCTATTTGAAATGATCATGTCACCACCTGTAGCGACATTAGTTCATTGTTGGCTGTCTAGCACCAGGACACCCTTCCTGTGCTGGAAAATTCTTCAGAGCCTACCTCTGGGATTGTTTGTAGCTACATCCAGACGCTTATTTCTTGAAGTTGTCCTTTGGCTCCTGCCAGCCCAGCCTAGTTTGGGTGCCTCAGACAAGCCCTGCTCCTACTTCCTTTGCAGGTGTTGTGACCTCCCCTTCTCCTCCCCTCTTCCCTGTTTTCTTCCGTTTTCCCTTCAGGGCTCATGAGTGTCACTTCCTCAGGGTGACTTCGTGACTTCACAGGCTAAGGCAGGTTTCTTTATTAGAAGCTGTGTAGAACGTGATGCTTTCTCTGGGAGTCACACACCCGTTGTGTTAGTTATTACTCATCGATTACTGGGTGCTTCCATGGGGTCAGACACCGGATATGCTGAGAAGGGTCAGACAGCGGCCTGTAAGGATCCTACAGTTTCACTGGGAACCACAGACAACACTATGGGATATGTGCTGGAATAGCCCTGGAGTGGACAACAACAGAGGACTCTTGGGGGAGGTGGGTCCGGCAGGGGGGACAGGGAACTGACTGCTGCAGAAATGCGGGCCAGCTGCACAGAGGGGTGGTGGCACCTGGAGGAGTTTGTCAGGAGCAGGATGGTGGGAAGTCCTTCTAGGCAGAAGGAACACTTATGCTCAAAGCCACCAAGTGAAAAAGCACATGGTAGACCAGTGAGACTCAGAGTACCCCAGC
>NW_024424230.1:16136711-16145108 GCF_017311325.1 Ursus maritimus | reverse complement strand
GGGAAAGAGGAAGGTAAGGAAAGAGAAAGAGTGACAGAGACAAGCCTGGAGAGATGGGTCAGGTCTGATTCAGAAGAGCCTTAGATGCCATACTCACCAGGAGCTCAGCTCTGGTCCCATAGGCCATAAGGAATTGTTTTAAGCAGAGGACCTGCTTGTGATACCTAATTCTGGCTATAGTGTGAGGGATGGATTGAGGACGGAGTGACAAGCAGATCCATATGGAGGCCATATCTTTACGGCTCCCGAGAAAGAGAGAGAGAGAGAACTCAATATATGATTGTAAATGAACCAATGACGAAACAACCATAAAGCAGGAGCGTACGTGGTAAGCACCATATGAGAAGCTCCACACGCTGTGGGAAGCCTGGCAGCATGGGGGAGAGATAAGAAAGCTCCGACCTAGAGAACTGGCAGAGAAAATCAAGGACAGGGGAAATTAGAGGTGTTCTGAAGTGCATTGTTCTGAAAGGCAATGCGGCTAAGTACTGAACTGCACATAGGTGTTGAAAGGAATGACTGAATTGGGCTAGGTTTGGCTGGCAGGGACAACGAGACTGAAAACAGCACAGAGAGCGATCCGGAGCTAGTAGAGAGCTCCCGTGTCAGGGGCTCATCACGTATGGTCCCTTCCACCCTGTTACTCCACATTCTCAACATACAGCTTCATGACACGGCCCCACGTGGGTACTGCACCACCAGTGTCACCCCCACCTCGCCAGCGGTGGCAGGGAAGGGACAAGAGCAGAGAAGGCTGGTGACTTGTAAGAGCTTACTTCCTAGAAGTGTTTTCCCTTCTATGACATTAGTAGATATTTAATCATATCTAATTGAAAGGGACATTGGGAGGTGTCTTTATTCTGGGCAGCTAAGACTCGGAAGCTACATGGCAGAGAGAAGTAAGAGGTAGAAAGGAAGTGGAAAATAACTTGTCTCAGCATCAAGAATGATTCTCTTATCCATTGGGTGGCTCTGAATGAAGAAAGAGGGAGGAGTTTTAAGGAGGTTTATAGGAAGCTGCAGAGTAAAGATGAGTAAGTTCTGTTTTGAGCATATCTATTTTGGGTGGCCTGTGGAACACCAAGTGGAGGAAACCAGCAGGTATTTGAAAACATATGTAGAAATGGGTCATTTCCGCTACTTAGACCACGCTCCCTGGGGGCGGAGACTCCTGTTTATCATTACATGTCCACCATGCCTTACAAATTTCCAGAATGGATAAAGATTGTAGGAAAATTAAGAAGGTGAAAAAAATCACTAAGGGCTAATTTTTTTAAAGTACAAGTGGAGAGACTGTATATAGAACCCAGCTACTGTTAGCCCTGGAAAGAACTTCTGCAGGTGACTTTGGGCAGGAAGGCACCCTCCTAGACAATTCATTCAGAATCTACTGTGAACACACCCCAAGGCAAGTACAGAGCAGAGGAAAGCTGCTTGGGAAATGGGGTGCTACATTTCAGGTGTCTTTGGTGGGGCTGGATCTTGGAGAACCAGCTTTGGTGTGTGTGTTGGGGGAGGGCTGTTGAAGGTCCCTACCAGGCAATGTCACAGCTCTGCTGCCCCACAGATCTCCCCTGAGGCACCTGCTTGTGAGAAGCCGACCTGCGACCTGCGGGAAGTTGGGGGGAACTTGGCATTCTCCAAGCGTCTTCTAGGGCAGTGAGAGATGTGGCCAAGGATCTAGACGATTTAATCCAGTTTTACGAAAGGGGGTTTACAGTGAGCAATTAAGGCACAGTTAAAGAATTAATCACTAATGAGTCATTAACTCTGCCCACTATTGTACAGTTAACAAGCTGAGGCCAGACAATATTAGAGCCAGTTCCCAATTAAGGGGACGACATTGGCCACAAAGCACACCATCCGCCTCTTGAACGGTCCCGCCAGCCCGCGGGGCGCTGCAGGGCCGCCCCTTTCCCAGGCAAGTTAGGACGGGAGCAGAGCCCCGAGAGCCAGTGCGGAGCTCGCTCTGGCTGTGCAGAGAGGAAGAGCCAAGTTTTTCATTAATTTTATCTTCCCCACAAATATTTTCCTGCTGGCCTCCTGGAGGCTTGGATTCTGTTCGCGTAGTAAGGTTCTGTGGGTGAAAAGGAGCACTTGGATGGAGACAGAGAAGGGCCCACGGGTGGAGCTGGGGGGCGGGGAAGGGCTGGGAAGGTGGCAGGAGCGGGGAGGCATGACTTCAAATGTTAAAGTCGCCGGGGCAGCTGAGTCCGAACCCCTGATGTCCCCACGCTGCGGTGCTGACGCGGCTCCGGGGGGAGAGGAGTCCTGGGCTGCCCCGGCTTCCAGAATCCCGCAGCAAAGACTTTCAATTAACCGATGAACTTGGCTGAGAGAGGGGAGGATTAGGATTCCCTGTCTCCACTCTTTGGATTCTGGATTAGCTGGACATGGGAGTGGGGGAAGGGCAGGGATTGTCTCCCCTAGTTTGACATTTACCATCTCCCGAACAGGGACTCTCTGTTTAAAATAAGTAAATACATCGGGGCCACCCCAGGCCAGTTGCTGAGCTCTGGTCAAAGCCTGCCCCTCGCAAGGGGTCTCTCCCAGTCCTCCCTGTGTCACCCACACCAGTCCTGGTGACCCTCCCAGGCAGCAGGGGTGGGAGCTCAGGCCCGCAGGGCGCAGAACTGGGTTTCAAGAGCCGGACACCCATTCGCGATGAACAGCCTGGACCGGCCTGGGGCCGCAGCGTGAGGCCCCAGGACAGGGAGAAAGACCCCCTGGCTCCAGAAGCGGGTGACCGGGAGAGGCAGAGCCCTCAGTCTCTGCGGGAGAGAAAAATCGCCACCCTAAGTTCGGAGCCGTGGGCAAGTGTGTGTGATCTGCAGTGTGATGGCGACATTCCCGTGGGCAAGAAGGGACTCCTCCAAAATGGGGAAAACGCGAAAACTGAAACTCCCCCGACGCGGGGGCCGTCGCCAGGGTGGCATGGCTCCGCGAGCGGGATCTCTGGATTAGCCCTTGGTGTCCGCGGGTCACTGGCCAGCGAGAGCCCTGGGTCCCTAGGGCGCCTGACTCCGCCCCTCTCTCGGAGTGGTCCAATCGGAGGCGTCCGTTCCCGCCCCCCCTCCCCCCGGTCCTGGAACCCTGCCTGCGCTGCTCCTGGCCAGGTACCCGGGACCCCAAAAGGAGCGATTCGGCTACAGACTTACCTGCCTTCCTCCCGCGGCAGGTCAGAGCGTATGTCGTCTTCTGGGGAGGAGGCTCCCGAGGCCTCCCTCTCAGACTGACTGAATCCAGTCTACCTGAATTCGCGCCTGCCTGGAGACGTAGGTCGCTGTGCTTGGGCACCAGTGTCTTTCGTCTCCGAACCCTGTCGAACCACTCCCAGTTCTTGCTCCCCTTCAGTGGACGCTGGAAGCGTCGCCTGAGCCAAACCGCAGTCTCATTATGGAAGACTCAAGAACCATTTTTCAAGTGATACAGGCGTAGTGGGGAGACCTAACCCCCCACCCCGAGTCCCTGAAAGAATTGTGCCCGCCCCAAATCATAGTCAGCACAATCCAGTTTCGGAAGTCTGCGCTTCTGCAAAGGGCTTTTCGCAGCCACGAGCTTGAGCAGCTCCCCAAGTGTTTCAGGGTCGTCTGGGGCAGTAATGCTCTTTAGCGCAAGTCATTCGCACCTCCAGCCTGAGTTAAGTCCTGGCTTCTGGCCTCTCCTGCACCCCTATTCCTGGAGCTCTTAGAGCTGCTCTATTAGGCAGCCCCTAGGAGTCATGGAAGAGGGGCTCTGGGGCTGATGGAAGCTCCGGAAAGACCGTTAGCACCCACCCCTCAGGATCTTAATTCCCAATTTAGCCTAATGAGTTCTTCCTGGGAGTTGAAATGGGCGAGCCTATTCAGCAAGTGTTTCTGGAACACTGCACTATGCTTGTGAACTGAGCAGAGCTCCTGGTAACTCCAGCTCCAAAGCATTCAAGAGGTGTTATTTGAGGCAACCTCCCTGTGCCTCAGTTTCCTCATTTATAAAATGAGGCTAATTGTGTCTTCCTGGCATGGTCCTTGGGAGGCTTAAGTGAATCAGTAGATGTAAGCTGCTTGGAAGAATGCTGGCGCGTAATAAGCTCTCAATGATCATTAGCTGTTAGTATTTTGATCAGTTTCCAAGGATTTGTCCCTGAAATCCAGGTATGACTCACTCTGTTGGTATCTAAAGAGATGGTTTAGAATATTCATTCTCAGCCTAAGTAGTAAAGGGGAGAAAGAAGTGATGGAGAGCTGCAGGTGACAAGAAATAGGAAGGAAAATGGCATAAGGAGGCAAAATGAATAGCCATGGAAATGATCTAAAGGAAGCAAAGAAGATGCTGGCAGTGGCTGGAGCAAGGTCAGAGGTGCCCAGGACTGCGGGAAGGAGAGGGAAGGCAGAGCAAGTACTCACCAGTGAAGTTGGGACTTCTCTGGATAAATCATTCCTAGTAAAAGGGGGCGTTAAAGGATGAAAGGATGGATGAAAGAGGAGAGTCCAAACTGAAAGAAATTTACTTACACATTCATCCTGTTTACCTATTTTTTCCCCCATGCCAATGGCTGGGATCACTTGCTTCCCCTACCCCCAGCCTCCGGATCGGCACCCTTTGCCCAAGTCGGTTTCAGGAACCCAAGAGCAGGACCGGGATACCGTGCGATCAGAGAAGCGTGATCACAATATATATTGCCTCCCGTGGGGTCCTCGGTCGTTCACCCAAAGCCCTTACAGTTGATCTTTTGCATCTTTCCCACCTGCCAGGGATATAGGGTTCATTTCGACAAGGAAAGGGGGCTGGGGTGGCTCACTAACGTGCTAACGAACGACAAACAACAGTGGGTAGGTAATGCTGAAGCTCCGGCCGCATCTTTTCCTGCGCACTCAAAGCAACGAGGCCAGAGGACCTGCGCGGTGGGAATCCTGGTTATTTCCGAGTCTGCCCAGTTTCCAGGATCCACTGCGGATACCGAGCCTGCTCAGGCTGGGAGATCCGGGCTCTCCTTCACGGGGGACTCCCCGAGTGCCGCGGGAGCTTCTGAAGCCGGCGGAGACCTCTGGATTCCCTCCCGTCCCCAGAGCCGGCGCCAAAGAACCGCGGATACTGTCCACGACGCGCCCGCAAGGACGTGCCCTCCGGGGTCGCGGCGCAGAACGCTCCAGGACACACACTGTCCCAGAGCACCGCAGCTAACCTGACCGGCACTGAATAGAGAACCGCGGGGTTGAGGGTTTGAGGAGCGAGTTGGGGACGCGCGAGAGAGGTGCGGGGATTGGAAGAGGAAAAGTCGTTATGCCCGAGTCTTCGGAGGACAAATGTCATCAGTCTTGGGTAGCAGGGGCTGGCACCAAGCCTGTGACCTGGACAGTGATCCGAGAGGGCCCTTGGGCAGCAGCGGGCTGCAAGCAGGGAGGCGGGGCCCAGGGGGTTCCGGACATTCATCTCTCCCCTTGGGGAAGTGGTGTAGACGTTTCCTATTGGGGGCAATCCTTCGAATTGGCAGCCGCAGCTTGGCTGTTGGGGTGTAGAGAGCTTGGGAAAGCGCAGGAGCTGAGCCTTGAGCTCCGAACACCCCGAACCCACACACTCCTGGCATGCGCCAGAAGAGGAGCGCTGGGTGAGGCACGGAGTCTCGGCAGCAGCAAAGCGCCCCCAGGAGGATACGCAGGAGGGAGCCCCAGGTCCTGCGCGGTCCCCTGATCCACCCCATCCGTCATATAGCCCTCCTCCCCCATCTGCACACACGCCTTCTCCCCGCCACCGCAGTCCTGGGCGCCCTTAACCGGAGTCAAACCAAAACAAGGCAATCTTTAATTCTCCTCCCCAATACTTCAAACTACGCATACAAACAGTCCCTCAAACTCTATTTCTCGGCCTCCCCTTCCTCCCAGTTGTCGTTTTCCGGGGTAGCCACGCCGCCCCGGAGTGGCCGAGGTCAGGGGCTTTGGGTCCCCTGAACCCCAAGGGCCCGGGCCTCCTCTTTCCCCCTCCAGCAGCAGGGCTGGGGGTCCGTGGCGGGGAGGGGGGGGTTGGCCAGAGGGCCTCGGCGGTCCGGAAGGTCAGTCCTCCCCGGCGAGCCAGGAGCAGACGCGCGTCTGAGACCCAAGCCTGGCTGCAGCTTCAGGCAGCTCGGGAGGGTGGCGGTGTGGGGAACCCGGGTGGAAAGGGCGCGCGCCTGCGGGTCCGGGTCGGCTCCCAGGACGGTGGTCCGGCCCGATCTGGTCCCCGGGCCCCCTAGAGGGCCTGCCACGGCTTCCCGATGGCCTGGATGTGCTCCTTGGCCTTCAGGCGCAGAGCCGCGATGCTGCTGTTGCGCGGGTCCGCCTCGTCCAGGGGGAACTTGTCCCCGAAGCCCGGCGCGCACGGGTAGGCGGGCGGCGGCTGCCCGAGGGGCTGCAGGCCGGGGCCCAGCGGCGGAGAGTTCAGGAAGGGGGGCGGCGGCGGCGGCGGCGTGTAGCTGGCGGGCAGGCTCTGCGCCGGCGGCCCGAAGCCCGGCAGGCTCTGCAGCGCCGTGGCGCCCCCGCCCGGCAGCGGCGACCCAAGCCACGACTCGAGCGGGCGCCCCCCGCCGGCCCCCCGCCGCCGCCCGGGCCCGCCCCGAGGGGCGCCAGAGCCGCCGAGGGCGGGGAGCGGCTGAAGGAGAGGAGGGGCGAGTCTTGCAGCTTCATGGACGACACCTCCAGCTTCTCTTGCCGCCGCCACTTGGCCCGTCGGTTCTGGAACCACACCTGCGGAGGGCAGCACAACGGCCGTCGGGGGCGGCGAAGGCTCGGGCCGCGCCCCCGCCCTGCTCCCGGGGCAGCCCCGCTCGGACGACTCTCTTGCCCCCAAAGAAAACTGAGGCTGGACTGTCACCACCTCCCCACCCCTACGCTCTCCTTTCTTTTCCACCCCGTCTTCTCTTTTTGCCTTTTCCCTCCTCTCCTTCCCTCTGAGTCTGTTTCTTCCTTGTGTCACCCTTGTCCCTGTTCACTTCACCCATAGCTGTGGCTCTGTCTGTTTCCGACTCCTGGCACCGAGCGGGTGCTCAGAAAAAAAAGTGAAGTTAACCTTGGGAATCGGACCTAGGATTTTGGAAAGCAGATCTCACCAAATTTCGGGGACCTGCTCTTTGGTAGCTCCTCCTGGCACTTCGGTTTAGACTTTGCTTCCTCCCTATATGGTGCTGCTCTCAGAGGCTGTGATTTGGGCTCAGACTCTCTGTGCTTTTCTTTTTAAAAATTCTTAAAAATATTTTATTTATTTATTTGATATATAGAGAGAGAGCACAAGAAGGGGGAGCGGCGGCAGAGGGAGAGGGAGAAGCAGACTCCCCGCCAAGGCAGGGCTCGATCCCAGGACCCCGGGATCATGACCTGAGCCGAAGGCAGGTGCTTAACTGAGCCACCCAGGAGCCCCCACTTTCTGCTTTACCTACCTTTGGTCTCTATTATAAACATATGTATAAACGAATACTCTAAGTACCCTAACTGGCAGCGCTGGATGTTAAAATACAGCTTTTCCCAGGAATTACTGGTTATGATAACTAGTAGAAAAAAAGCGGGTTTATTTTGTCCCAAGCTTATTTGAGTTGCTGCTTTAATAAGGTCTTCATTCTTTAATTGATATCCCTTTGGTATTTCTGATATTCCTTATAAATGGCTTTCAGTGATTACAATAGTTCAAGTTTATTATATTTACATTGACTTTTTGGAGTCAATTTTGACATTATTCTAAGATGAGTTCAATGAATTCAATTTTTCTTTTGGTTTTTGTTTTTTTTCTTTATGTATATAAAGTCTGCACCAAGAGTGAAGTCTGGTCTCTTAATGATAAAACGTCCATTACGTTTGGTACAAGAACAACAGAAGGTGTAATTAAGGTTTCACTACCAAGTTACTACCCTTGGAAACAGAACAGAGAGAACTGGTCTAGTTGAGTAGAGAATCTGAAAGAACTTCGGCTAAACTGGTGGCTTCAGTGTTATATTAATGGAAGGAAATAGGGGAATAGCTGTGATCTTAGAAGGGAGAAGACAGTTTTGAGTCAGTGGGGGAGGGGACCTCTTAGAAGCACTGAGAAAACAGCCACCCAGAACCTGGGCAGAGCAGGACAAGTGTATGTAAAGCTAGGATTTGGGGGGGGGGGGAGAGAACAAAAAAGTAAGTACCCTTGTTCCCTTCCTACAAAAGATTCATCTCCATACCTGAGGCCCTAATTTCCCCAGAAACAGTAACTATTTGCCAATGATAAAGAAAAGAGAAACATCAGCTGGGGGAGGGTTCCAATCCCACTGCTCCCTCCAATTTCTCGCATGTCCCACTCTGGCCCCCCAAAATATCAGCTACAGTCTTCCACCCAGTATTCAAAGTCAGAGAGCTAAAGACTGGGAGAGTCTGCTCTTCGAGGGCTGTACTGTTGCCCTCCACACAGTTGGAGGCCCGCGGT
>NW_024424230.1:16134730-16136703 GCF_017311325.1 Ursus maritimus | reverse complement strand
CCCCCCCCATCTGATTACAGCAGAGCCATGTGTTAAGAACCCGCCATATGCTGGGCACTGTGCTGGCCCCATGGTCACAGAGAAGTCACAGACACTATTCTCAAGAAGCTGACAACATAGAGAAGGAGCCCAAATCCCTGAACAACTAAAGAGGGAGGAAGGAAGGTAGGACAGAGGTGGTGTTATGTGTGAAGGGAGCCCCGCGTGGGCTGTGCCTGTATTCTGTAGGGGCTCTGTCTCTCCTCTTCCTTCTTCACTTGTGTTCTTTTCTTCCCCCTACTCCAGCCTCTCTCCCTGAAAAGCAGGTACTAAAATGTCCATACCTTCAATGAAACCATTGCAGTTCTACTGCCCCAAATTAAGAGAAATGGAACTGTTCTCGCAAATTAATCCGGAGTTACATTAGGGAACTAGTTTTTAAAACCATGTCATTTACTCATTACTTTAAACTCCTAATAAGCAGAAGAGACAAAAGGCAAAAGCTTGTCCCCTTTTACCTTTAAGGTAAAGCTAAAAGCCCCCAAACACCTGAGTATCGTCACTTCCCGGAAATCTAATTCATTAGACACACACGAAAATCCCACTTTAGTTCCACGGCCTTTCCAAGGCAGGGAAAGTTGTTCCCAATGACTCCCTTTCAGGCCTCTGTAAACTCTCCTAATTTGGAAATCCTCCCAGATTTTTCACAGATGACTAGCAAATATTTAAGGCTTTCAAATATTTTAATGATCAGGGATTAAAGATAATTCAGCTTTAATTAAAGCGAAAACCCTTTTACCAAAAAAAAAAAAAAAAAAAAAAAAAAAAAAAAAAAAGGAAGAAAGAAAAGAAAAGACCTCTCTGCAGCCCCAGGAAGTTTGGCTGGATGTGCACCAAAGAAGCAAAAGTCAGTTTCTTAAACAAATCCACCAAAACTTTCAACTTGCAGGAGCCAGGGCCCTTGCAAGAAGACTGGGTTTTCGTTTCTCCACAGGGTGAGCGCAGTTAGTGACGGGGGTGGCATTTGGGGCCCCGATCCAGGAGGCTGCCTGCATTCCCTCTCTACTCACCGCCTCCCGCCCCAATCCTGGCTGCGTCTAATGAGCTGTCGCTCTTCATCTGGCCAGCCGGGTCTTAGTGCTCGCTTTAGGTTCGAAGAGGTAGACCCCCAAAAGGGAGATGCTCCTACAAACCGGAACGGACTGTGCCAGGGGCGGTGGTGGGGCACCCGCGAGATGGGTGACGCTCCTCCGAGGCTCTGAGGGAGCCAGGGCGAGGAAGACCAATGGGAAGAGCGCCGCAATAAAGGTGTGCACGCCCGGGGATTCAGCGGAGCCTCGGCTGCAGCTTGGGCTTGGGGCCCTCCCGGGGACCGATCTGGGCGCTTTACCTGGACCCGGACTTCGGGCAGGTTGACCTTGCCGGCCAGCTCCTCGCGGCTGTACACGTCGGGGTAGTGAGACTTCTCGAACGCGCGCTCCAGCTCGTGGAGTTGGTATGTGGTGAAGGTCGTGCGGTTCCGCCGGTGCTTCTTCTTGGGCTGCTCCTCCTCCGACAACTTCGCGTCGCCGGTGGCGGGACCGACCGGCAGCCCGGGGCTCGGCCGCGCCTCCCCAGGCTCCTTGGGGCAATAGGGTCGAGGAGCTGTGACGAAGAGGCCCCAGATGGTCAGAGAGACTCCCGGGAGTTATCCCTGGGCCCACTCCGCCTACCTTGGGCGCCGGCAGCGGGACGCGGGCTCCTCCCAGGCGCTGGACCAGGAGGTCGGGGTAAGGCTATGAGGGGCGCCTAAGATTTCTCTGAACGCAAATTGGAGTCTCCTGCTATACACACTATCCCCAACTCCGCGCCCAAATGCCTTAATAGCAGTTAAGGCAGGGGCTTATTCCTCTTGCAGAGCTCCTAAATTCGGGCACCCCTCAGGGCCCACAGCAGCCAGGGGTGCACACTCACCTTCGTACTCCGGAGCAGGCGCCGGGGCAGGTGCCGGGGAG